>NC_080676.1:8100360-8400360 GCF_030445035.2 Dasypus novemcinctus | reverse complement strand
GTAAGGTCCAAGGCACATCTTGAAGGGACATCGCCAGGCTTTCAGGGCCTGGTGGTATGTCCAAGCATCCCCCTGCCCTGTGCATATCGGTGGTTGCTTGCTGGGAACAGACAGTACAAGCTTCCACAAAAGAAAAACAGCCTTCGCTCAGGCTGCTGCCACAACCCAACATGCCAGGAAACCAGGGAGTTGTGTCCATCACCGTCCTGGTTGACATGTAGCCACCTGAAGTCCTCCTGAGTCACAAGACTGTCATTACCTTATTACCTACATTCGCTCTGGTCCAAACTCTGTTGCTACACATGCCGGTGCCTTCTTTTCAGCACACTGGGAAGGTGAGAGCATGACTCCACTAGACAGGTGAGGGCACCAGGGCTCAGAGAGGGGAACCAATTTGCTCCAGAGTTACCCAGTGTATTAGTCAGTCAAAGAGGTGCTGATGCAAATTACCAGAAATTGGTTGGTTTTTATAAAGGGTATTTATTTGGGGTAGGAGCTTATAGATACCAGGCCATAAAGCATAAGTTACTTCCCTCACCAAAGTCACATGTTGGAGCAAAATGGCTGCCAACGTATATGAGGGTTCAGGCGTCCTGGGTTCCTGCCTTCCAGGGTCTTGCTTCTCTCTGGGTTCAGGGTCCCCCTCTTCCCACGGCTTGCTTCTTCCTGGGCTCAGGGTTCCTCTCTTTCTGGGGCTGGCTTCTGTTTCCTCTGTGAGTTTATTTCCCAGAGCTCCAGCTTAAGGCTTCAGCATCAAACTCCAACATCAAAAACCCTGCCATGCCTTTTATCTGTGCGTCCCCACCCATTGGTTGGTGGGAACTCAATGCCCTAATGATGTGGCCCAATCAAAGCCCTAATCATAACTTAATCACGCCCAGGTACAGACCAGATTACAAACATAATCGAAAACCTATTTTGGAATTCATAACCATATCAAACTGCTACATCCAGTGAGCCAGTGGCAGAAGCAGGATCCATAACTAGGTGTGCTGTCACAGTTCCTGTTCTGAACCACTGGATGTGCAGCCACCTGCTGTGCCCCTTCCTTCTCTTCTCCTCCAGGGGGAAAGCTCTTTATGAAAGCAGAATTCCTATAGTTGAAGTTTTATTATAAAGAGAGCATCCACTGTAGCAGCTTCTTTTACCATGGACAGCATTAAGGTCTGAGGGTTTAAATGCCCACAGAGGTCACCAGTGAGCAGACACTAGACTTGAACTCAAGGTCTTGGGATGATGAGTTGAGGACAGTCGAAACTGACCTTGGAACCTAAGGTAAAGCCATTTCTCCAGCCGGGTCAGTTTGGCTCTACTGAAACCTCTAGATTGATAACTGTGGGAGAATGGCTTACTCTTGTCTTTCAAAGTTCTACTGAAATACACAGCTTAAAGGGAAGTCTTGCAACTGGAAAAAGACATGGAACAAAAGGGGGGAAAGGTAAAGACAAATGAGTTCGTACGGCTAAGAGAATTCAAAGTGAGTTGAGAGGTCATTCCGGAGGTTACATCTCAGCAGGATCTCACTAACCACGACAGTAAATATTGCCTTAAACAGCGGGGCTTCTGAGGGCTCTGGAGACATCCAGACACCACGGGCAAGGCAGGCAGCTCAGAAGTTTGGTTCTCTGCCATGGGCCCTACTTGGGAATTTATGCTCCCCAGAAGTGACAGAGTTGGACTCAGTTGTGGTTTCCCTACACATGACTCGTCTGTCCTATTTGAACCTATAATTAGTACTAGACTTGATAGGTGTACGTCCAAGAGACTTAAATCTTTGGGCTGTCCCTGTACCAGTTGGGCCCTAAATCTCAACAGAGTTGCAACACCTACTCTACAGTTCATTGGACTCACCCAGGACAACTAACAAGAAGATGATAGTGGACAACTACCATGCCAAGGAACAGAGAGAGTCTGCAACTGCAACAAGATAGTCCCATCCATCTGCCCTATGAGATCGAAGTCCCCCCTCAATTAGAGGTGGAGTGGGCATCACCATCCCAGAAGACGTACTGGTATTCTACTTTAGACTTCCTGTGATTCTAGCAATGGAAGAACTTATATCATTGATGTGGAGGCAGTGGCCACTGGAGGTTCTGAGGGGAGGGAGAGGGCAAAACAGGTGTAATATGGAGCATTCTTGGGACTTGGGAATTGTCCTGAATGAAATTGCAGTGACAGATACAGGCCATTATATATTCTGCCATAACCTACAGAATGGAGTGGGAGAGAGTGTAAACTACAGTGTAAACTATAACCCATGTTAGTGGCAATGCTCCAAAACATGCTCATCAACTGCAATGAATGTACCACACTGATGAAGGATGTTATCAATGTGGGAAAATGTGGGAAGGGTAGGGAGCGGGGCATATGGGAACTCCCGACATTTTTTATGTAATATTTATGTAATCTGAGTATCTTTTTAAAGATAAAATAAAATTTGGAAAAAGGGACGTCTCACCACCTGCCTGAACCCGACTTGGGATCCCATCGGCAATGGTTTCCAGAGGTGCGTTTAGCGAGGGGAGGCTATCGACCCACAGTGACCGCGTGCTGGCCTCCCGGGCTCTCAGCCTGGAGGAAGGGCGGCTGCCCCAGGCATGAGCAGAGTGGAGACCTGTGGGATCTGGGGCGGGGCGGGGTCTCACCCCCCACAGACACCCTGTCCCCATCGGTAAAGCGAGGCGCAGCCCTTGGTCTCAGTTATCCCTGGTGTGTAGCTGGCCACACGAAGCCCTGGATGTTGTGGGAGCGTGAGCTCCAGGAGGAGAAGGCAGCCCCTCAGCCGACCCATCCTGGAGCATCGCCGTCAGTGGCCCCGGGTGCAGGAACCGGCCAGACGCAAACTCGGGCTGCCTCCCCCTGCCCAGCCCTGAGGCCGTTCCAACATAAGACTAGTGACCATTTAATTCCTCCAGCCCCCCAGCACTCCCTGCCAGAAAGAGGAGGCGCAGGAAAGACGGTGCTTTATGTGGAGGCAAATTTTCTTGTCCGTTTAGTTTCTTTTCTGTTTCCTGAGCCTTGGGACACATTTAGCACACACATCCCCCCCACAGAGTACATAAAGGGCTCAGTGATGTATCTGCAAGCACTCCCATATACTATTTATTTTACCTGCTGAAATATCATCTCTGTCTGGGAAGGATATTGGGTACGTTGGCTTTTATGCTCTTGGCTCTTTCCCCCCTAACAAAACCTTTTTCCTATAAATCTACAGTCCACAGTCTGACTTCAGAAAACACTTTAACAGTTCCCAACTCCAATATTTTCCATGGCGATATGTCCGCGTGTCAAGAATGCTAAGTGCTGAGGCTTGAATTCATCAGACAGAGCTCATCAATAGCCAGCCAGTGGGGTTCAGAACTTGATCTACCTCCGCCCCGCCGGGGGGACGTCGGGGCGACCGGGAGATCCTGGGGGGAGATGGACGGCTACGCCTCCCCTCACTCTCATCTCGAGGAACAAGCAGGATCTGTGTCACCTGCGTCAGGCTCGCTGCTGGCCGCGGTCAGCACTGGCCCTTGAACAGGCCTGACCTGCGCACGCGGCTCCCCACGTTCCCACTAGCCCCTGGCCCGGGACCAGCGCGATTTCCTTACACAGCCCCCGTGAACGGCTTCTCTCCTCATCTCCTGTCCCCCTTGAAGCAGGAGCCGACGCGATCCCCTTCTCCCCATAAAGCAAACCCGACCTTCCGTAGTCCAGCCAGCAAGACAGACGCTACTGAAGATTTTGGAGGCGACGACATCATACTTCACACTGAAAACTTCCTTTCAGTCCTCCGTGGACATCTCTTTGGCCATCGGCTGCCGCCTCTCTCCTTTCCTCTTGCTCCTGCTTGGGTCATGAAACACAATCTAAATGCCTCCTAATCATCTCTCACCGCCTTCAACAAGAAGCATCATGGGGAGATTAGAAATAGCAGCACCTATTGTATTAACAGCAATAAAAACGATGGTTGTGGTCGTGCTCTTTTGTTGTTGTGGTTGTTGGTTTTCATCTCCACCGATAGAAAAGCTGAGGCTCAGACAGGGGGCTTAACTCGCTAAAGGTCACACAGCTAGATGAGCAGCAGGGGCAGGATCTGAATCCCAGACCCCGTACTCCGGCTCTGACCCCAGAGCCTGGAACATGCCTCACCTCTCTGAACTTCCATCATTCTGTGGGGTTTTTTTATAAAACCTATCACAAGATGGACACATCCTCCATTTGGGTCAGCATACCTATGAATAAAATGTTGCCAAGCACACTTTTAGAATATACCCAAGATTGTAAATGGGAACAAAACTACTCAGGGAACAAAATCGTGGTCATTTTCAAAGTTGCTGTTTATAAATAAACAATTGAGAGCTGAAGACAAAGGATTTGAGAAACAGCAAGGTTCCTGGCTAGAGGAACCCTAAACAAGTTACTAATCCTCTGTGAGCCATAATTTCTCAATTGCAAAATAGAAGGATTTGACTACCTACAGTGCTTTCCAGCTCCAACATACTTAGTCTAGTTAAATAATTTTGCAAGTGGTCACAAAGTTTTGTCCCTAAATGTCCTAGCCCATCATTGGGTGCTTTCATTTAACAAAAATAGCAGCAACTACTACTTATTGAGCATTAAGTATGTGTCAGGTGCTTTAAGGTAGCCCCTTAAGTCTTAAAAGTCTTGCAAGATAGGGGTCATCATCGCCACTTGTGGATGACAGGACAGAGGCTCAGAATGGCCAAGTGCCTGTCCCGAGGCAGCAGAGCTGAAATGGAGGCCCGTGTCTCTCTAAGCGCAAAGTCTCCTTGTCCTGCAGAACCACCAGGAACCTCAAAACTGCTGGTCCTGCCCTGAGAGGCAGGCACCCTGCAGAGCCAGCTCTGAGGGTGCCGTGCCGGTCAGGGCCAGCCTCTGTCAGGGCCACGGGTGCAAGAGCGCCTGCCAGTAACCCCCTCCACAGGGGCCAGGCTGATGCTCCACAGGCTGCTGGAAACCAGAGTCAGCACTCTCCAGGGAAAAGAAAACCTCACTCCCCGCGCAGGAGGAAGCCCAGCTGGCCCTGCCCAGGCTCAGTCCGGGACTCCCGGGGAGAGGCCACTGCCCAGGCTGCACCTGTATGTGGCGGCAGGCACGAAAGAGAGGCCAAAGGCTGGGCACAGCAGGCTGGCAGTCTCCTGGGCCGGGCATGCCTGCACACCACTCCACATCCATGCTCAGACTTGATAACGGCCTACTAGCCGCGACCAGCTCGTGCGTTATTTAACGAGGGCTAACAGTGCATCAGGGGTGTGCTGAGGGCTAAGCGCGCCCTTCCTCACTGACTCCCACCTTTCTATAGGGCAGGGTTCATTCCTTATTCCCATTTTGCAATGAGGCCCCTGAGACCAGATTAGTTACGTTGGACGTTTAGCAGAGCCGGGTTCAAACCCAGGCAGAGTGGCTTCGGAGGCCAAGTGCTTAACCCATGTCCACTGCCTCAGGGCAACGATAGCCCAGCAACTCTCCCTGCCACCACCAGGTGGGGAGAGGGCAGCACCGAGGCCTGGAGCCCAGGGGGGGCCCACCCGGCCTCAGGCCTTCCAGCCCAGGCAGGGCTCTTTGTCGCCAGGCAAGAGGCAGGCGGGGCCTCGGGTGAGCAGGGCGGGGGCAGCAGCAGAGAGACCCGGTGTCCAGGGGGGCCGCCCGTAAACAAGCAGACGCTCAGAGCTCCCCCGGGCCCCGCGCCTCCAGAGGCGCCCTTGCCGGCTCGAGCACCTCCTGGGGCAGCGGCTTCAGCTCCCAGCACTGAAAGCTGGACCCACGGGTTCCTTCTCGGCTCCAGAGCGACAGGGCGAGGCCACGGGGCACGGAGAAGTCCTCCTCCGCAGAGCTGACCCGTGGGCAGAGGCTGAGCGCAGGCCCGGGGCCTTGAGGAGGGAACGGGGGCAGGAGGCGCTCGTCCGGTTGGGGGGGGCGAGGGGTGTCCCAGAGTGTGGGGACAAAGTGCAGCGCCACCTCGGGGGTCATCCCGTCTGTTTCCCTGCTTTACAAAAGAGGAAAAGGCTCAGAGAGAGCAGGGGCCGCTCAGGACCAAAGAGCAATTTTTTTGAGGCATAAGGAAAACAGCGTCCCGTTTCCCAGTGTCCTCTTGTGGAGATGTCCACCTGCTCTCCTCAATGCGCGTGCCTGTTAGCAAGGAGGCCCGAGGGGAGCCCCACCCCAGCCCGCTTCTCAGGCGGGAGGGGCTTGGCTGGGCGCCTCGCTCTGAACTGTCAGGGGGTCTCCACTGTGTAGCCACCACCTCCCTAAGGAAGAAACAGAGCAGGACTTACCAATAATGAGGCCCGAGGCTTCTCCTGCACAGGGCAGGTGACAGCCGTAGTCAAATCCCTTCTGTGGGTTTGTTTGCTCACCACCTATCCCATCACTCAGTTAATTTCAGAAAGGTGGGGAGGGGCTTCCACAGTCGCCGGTGTACCCCCAATGCCTAGCAGGGCTGCACATCGTGGGCACCCAATAAATATTTTTTAATAAAAGAGACATTTCCACAACCATACTGGAAATTCATCTCACAAATTACTGGTTCTTCGGGCGGCGGGGGGGCAGTGAGATGGCATATTTATTCCGGTGACTCTTGGCAAGTTCCTCTTGCGGACTAATTTTCGGGGCCACCCCCTCTCATCCATGCCACCAGCATCCTACACACTCTGCAAGGTCTCCTGCCCTGAAAGCGACTTCATCCCGGGGACAGCCTTTTCTCTCTCTGTTGGGCCCGGGTACCCTCCCCAGAGGCTGGGTGAGAGGTGTGAAATGCCGTATGTCTGGCCTGCTGGGGCTGGGCCACTGCCAGTGTCCAGGAGCCAAGAGGAGCCAGGAGAGGGGCCTCCCAGGACAGGCATCTCCCAAGGAAGATCAGCACGAGAGGTGACTCCCAAGTCTGCCTCCACTTCCTCCCCCACCCAGCGCTTTCTAATATCAGTCCTGTCCTGGGGACGCAGGGTAGAGTTTGGGGGCACTGACCTCAGGGGGCCCTGCTCCTTTTCAGGTGCCTTCTTCAGAGGGCGCATCTCTGGGCCTGGCTGGAGGGGTCCACGACCTTCATCCCATGGCCATCAGCCAGGCGTCACATTAACAGGGAACTCTTCTAAGATTTTTCAAGTCACACCAGCATTGGCCATTTGTTCACACAGGGGGTCTGGCCACATTAGGTAACCCCTGCCTGCCACGCCCCCTTGCCAGCCTGTCCTCCACACTGCAATGCCAGGAATCCTTCTGAAATGATGTCACATTCCTGCCTGAGATCCCCTGGCCCTTCCCATCACCTCCGAGATCCACCTCGGTGGCTCAGCAACTGAGGCCGACTAGAGCCTTGATGGAAGAGCTCTGCCGAACCGACCGTGGGGCCTCCTCGCCCGACTCTATACCTCCTGGCCTGTCTGAGCCTCCTGACACTCGTGGCTGCCCACACTGTTGTGCTGTCTGTAGCTCTTGGCCTGGGGCCTCACCCCCCTGTCCCTCTGCTCAGCTGGCCCCTGTGCTGTTAGCCTGCCTCCATCTCTAGGGTCTGGCTCATCACTCTTTCCTGCAGACCCTTCCTGCCCACAGCACCTAGACCTCTTCTGGCCTGCTGAAGGCCTCGACGCTTGGCCTGTCTGTTTGCAACCCCCGATACTGAGCTTTCTGACCCATTGCAGCTCTAAGACCATCAGAGATGCCAGGCCCAAGGACACTGAGCCTCCTAAATATTCCAGGGCTTTTTGAAACATATAAAACACATAAACTCAACAGCACTGCTTTAATGGTGATCCTCAATTTTGCCCAGGTTTAATCACAGGATTTACCAAAAATCTTACAAAAATGACTTTGAGCCAGTTTGCTGATTGATCACACATGGACCTTTACATCAGTCTAGGGAAAACCATCCAACTGCCAGAAAAGCTGAGAGACCCCCTGAGGTGTGCCCCCTCTTTCCTTACTCGGATTTGCATCATTAAGGACCTTGGATTGTATCCAGCAGGAATGGGAGGCAACTTTTGGAGCAGGATGTGCTGGGTGGATGCAGTTGAGGAAGACGGAGGAGCCAGCCACATACTTCTATAGGAGGAAGGGTTCCCTCTTAGCTCCTCTCCCTGCTCTCGGAGATGACTCAGACCCCCTGCTCCTACCCCTCCCAGCAGCGGGCTGCAGGCTCACCCTCCTGGGAGAGTGGGGGGCCATGAGCAGAGCATGAACCGGAGCCTCTCAAGTCCCTGTGATTCTCCCACATCCTCCAGCACCCTCCTGGGCTGCTCCCCCAGCTGTAGGATACCCCCCATTCCCAGTGATGTCCAGATTGGGCCCAATATTTTCTTCCACCAAAACAGCCCTGGCAAGTGCCACGTTTCCTCAGCACATCCCTAAGCGACTTGCAGTGAGAAGAGCTGTGCCCAGGTCCCAGCTCTGCCCGCTGCCTGGCTTGGCGAACCACATGCCCACACGGGTCTTTGATCTTCTTACAGAAATGAGTCTTGGGTGGAAGTGCCTCCTTTTTAACATTCGACAACTTTAATGTGAATTAATACCTTAGCAATGGAGACTGGCTTATTAGATAGTCCTCTCATCTGCATTTTAACAGGGCTCTTGTCATTCCCAAACCTCAAAGAAATGCATCTCTCATGACAGAATATCAGGTACAGTGTCCAGCCTGCGGTGAATACAAGTTTTTGGATACATGGAAAGAGGGGTTCAGAGAGGTGCCTCAAATCACCCTCAAGAAGTTACATTGTGTTCCTGGTGCATGAATTAAAAACCACCCCAATACATACCCGCACAACTCACCCAGATTATACTAGAATATCAGGCACAACCCCCCAGTTCAAACCCCGGTGGGGAAACTTTCTAACGGGACAGGGCCTGCTGTGTCGAGTGCCAACCTAGAGTGAAGCCAGCCTGGCTCTGCAGCGAGGCTGCAGGTAGACCAAGCCAGGGTGTCCCCTGCATTGCCCTGGCCGTGCTGGCCTGTGTCCAGCCCCAGCCCTGGCACACATCTACCACTAGAGTCTACTTTCTCCCAGGGCTCTGTGCTGGAGGTAAGCTCTTCTGGAAGTTCTAGGTCCCTTCAGTCTGAGCACAGGGGCCCGAACTCCAGAGCACAGACTTATCACTGTGCAGGAACATGCTGGCTCTCAAGAGGCTGGGGTTACCTACAAAGCCAACAGCGCCTCTTCCCCACGGACAGAGGCCTAGAGACCTGGGGAAACAGCGACTCCAGGAGGCATGGGGGGGCCTCGGGCGGGAGAAGCACTGAACCCCACATCAGAACGGTTATTATCTCGCAAGGGAGCGGTTTTTCCTCCCATTCGTATCTAAACATGAGGTGGAAATGAGTGTTGGGTAGAGAAGGGAGCACACGAGCATTTCAGTCATTTATACTTTACATTTTTACAGCACAGCAGAGATCGGCAGCCGTTTTCCATGTGCAATTAAAAGAAGGAACCGTCTGCCAAGCCTCTGTGTAAATTGTGCCTATTAAAAGAGTCTATGCCATGCCGTGATTGATCAACACCGAGGGTTTATTCACTGAGTCGACGGCGGTTTTTACTTTTGCCATTATCCAGGGTAATACATAACAATTTAGATAATGCACCCGGACAGACACATTTACAAGCCCGGTGTCAGAGTCCTGCCTCCAAGGCGGTCAGCCTGGGGAGGGGGAGAGCGGGGAGGCCGTTCCCAAAGACCAGAGACACGGAGCCTGATCGACCTTGGTCTACCATCCCGGAGCAGGGCGCCACGGTGCACCCAAAGAGAGCGCCTGGCGCGGGAAGCAGCCTCCTTCCCAGCACACCGAGCCTGCCTGCAGGTGAGTCCCCCTGGCTCTCCGCATCTGTCGGGAGATAATTCAGTGTCGGGGCTGCCCCAGGGAGTTGTTGTGAAGCTACAAGGAGCTACACGATGATGTGTTTATAGAAATTCAATTATGCATGAGGCAAGTGTGTACCTGCAGGAAGTTCTCCCTGAGAGCGATCCCACTCGCACACGCACACACACAGAGCTGCCCGTGGCACAAGCCGTGAGCCTCGTCCCTCTGCTCCAGGGATCTTCTTTTTTCTTTTCTTCTTAGCAATTTGTTCTATTAAAAATCAACACCTAGGGAATGGGTTTCCTCTGGTCGGTGGAAGCACCTGTGAGCAGGTGAGGCCCAGCCAGGGCCAGCCCCAGGTTGAGGGCACGCCCCCCAGGCTGCAGCTCTGCAGCCCCCTCCGCGCGTCTCCCTACGCTGGCTGGCCCAAGGGAGCAAGCCCTGTGGTCTGCGGGCTCTGCCTCCTCCGGAAGGGGCGCGGATCCAGGAAGGGGCGGGGACCCCCGTGCCCTCCAACAAGCAGGAAGGGGAGGAGGAGGGTACAGGGGAAGCCTCCTGGTACAGGTGTCTGGGGGTGCCCAGGACCCTCCACACCCTCGTCAGCTACAGCCAGCTGAGACCAGGCGCGAAGGGGAAGGCTGGGGGTAGGGGCACCTCCTGACCACGCCCGGAAGGGCGCAGAGGGAGCGCCCTCCACAGCGGCCTGGCCAGCCTCCCAGCGCCTTCTCTGTTTGTTTTCCTTGGCTGGCCCACGGCGGCTCTGGTGACTCGGCTTCATCATCTATCTGTCCTTCCTGTCTGCGGGCTCCCGGGTGACAGGCCTTGGTAAGGGCACGCGCCGAGGGAGGAGCTCCGGGAGACGGGCTGCGGGAAACATGGACAGGCTGCTGCGCACCCACTGGCCTTCAGACTCCCGGGCGGCTGGCATCTTCCAGGCCGGGAGCCCCTCCCTCAGGGCGCCCCCGAGGCTCCTGACGTTCGGAATGCCCCACAGAGAACCCGTCACTGTCCCCACCTGATTCCCCTTCCCCAGGACCCCCAGGCAGCAACACCTCTCGGGCGCCCAAGCCATGAGCGCCCGTCCCCTGACTCCCTCCTCATCCTCATGCTGTGGCCCCCATCCCTAATGCCCCCACCCTTCCCCTCCTCTCCATCCCTCCTGCTGCCACCACCCACTTCCCACCTGGGTGAGTAGACCTCTGCAGCCGCCTCCTGAAATGCAAGCCCAGTCCTGCCCTTCTTCTGCTTGAACCGGGCAGTGATTCCCACCAAAACCAGCAAGAGGCTCAAACTGCTGAGCCTGGAGATGGGCCCGACAAACACTCTCCGAAAGCCGTGGCGGCGCTGTGGGGAAGCAAGGAGGACTTCTCTCCCTCCTGCTTGAGACAAGTGAAGGCTCCCCCGGGTGGCTTCAAGCCAAGGCAAGCAGCCCTCCCACCCCAGAAAAGCCTCCGGGATCAGCAGAAACAGCCTTCCCGGCCACGATGGGAAGAGCGCTCTGAGAGCTCAAGGTCCCCCAGAAACAGATGGAGGGGCTTGGACTTGAACCTGGGAGAATCCACAGACACCCCTCTCCTCCTTCCCCTCCCTCTCCCACATTCCTACCTAGCAACCACCAAAGCACACTCCCCAAGGAACAGAGAGCAGGTTGCAGTCCTGGAGAAAGGGCAGGTGTTTAACTGACTGGGATCAAACGCCTGCCCAGCTTCTGTACTAGTTTCTTTTTACAGCCAGCCCCGCTGTGCAGGAGCGGGACATCCATCAGCCAAGACTGCTATAAATATTGCTCTTCCAGAGTTACAGCAAAAAACGTCTCCTCAGCCCTGAGGCCTCGTCTGGAGAAGCACCACTTTACAGCTGCAAGTGGGTTTTCATCTGCCTATTAGGTAAATAGAGATGGAAGCATTATGCCAGATTAACAGCATCTTCCAGGCGCAAATAAGCAGACACCGCGGCCGATGGCTCAGCCGCTCGAGTGGGAAGAAAAAGACTCCCCTTCAAAAACGTGGAGGAAAGGGGGGCCCTGGAGTTCTACTTTATAAATTTAGATCACTTTTTCAGTCTCAAAACAGCAAACCACTCTACTCCTTCCTTCCTTAAAAAAACAAAACAAAACAAGATGCAAAAATAGCCTGTACTCCGACCGCTCGGCAGATAAACCTTTCCCTCCACTGTCGGAGCTATTAGGAGACACAACTGGTGTGCTCGCCAGTACCGCAGATGAGGCAGTAAAGCCGCTCCCCAGATGGGGTACCGACCGCGGCAGGGGGCTGCTGTGTGCAGCCCCCGCAGAGAGAAGGCAAGGCCTCGTCGTTCCTGCCGCCAGCCTCTCTCTGTGCAGGAGGTCCAAACAACAGAGAATATCTGTTGGCTTTGTTGCCGCAGGGGTACCGCCTCCCAGCCCCCCACCCTGGGAAGGAGTCACTCCCACCCCACAAGGGCCCCTCCCCACACCTGACCCCACACAGTGACCAGAGCCTCTGTTGGCCTCCCTGCATGCACGACCCTCGATGGGTGCCTGGGCGATGGAGAGGAAGGCAGCCCAGTTCAGGCCCTTAGGAATCTCCCCAGCGAGGGAGGCAGATGCTGGCGGTGTGCTTACAGAACCCCACGGCCAGCGTGCCCAGGGCTCAGTGTGCTCACAGCACCCCACGGCCAGCATGCCCGGGACTCGGCGTGCTTACAGAGCCCCACGGCCAGCATGCCCGGGGCTCGGCGTGCTCACAGAACCCCACGGCCAGCGTGCCCAGGGCTGGGCGTGCTTACAGCACCCCACGGCCAGCGTGCCCGGGGCTCGGTGTGCTTACAGAGCCCCACGGCCAGCATGCCCGGGGCTCGGCGTGCTCACAGAACCCCACGGCCAGCGTGCCCAGGGCTGGGCGTGCTTACAGCACCCCACGGCCAGCGTACCCGGGGCTCGGCGTGCTTACAGCACCCCACGGCCAGCGTGCCCGGGGCTCGGTGTGCTTACAGAGCCCCACGGCCAGCGTGCCCAGGGCTCGGCATGCTTACAGCACCCCACGGCCAGCGTGCCCGGGGCTCGGTGTGCTTACAGAGCCCCACGGTCAGCGTGCCCGGGGCTCGGCGTGCTTACAGAGCCCCACGGTCAGCGTGCCCAGGGCTCGGCGTGCTTACAGAGCCCCACGGTCAGCGTGCCTGGGGCTCGGTGTGCTTACAGCACCCCACGGCCAGCGTGCCCGGGGCTCGGTGTGCTTACAGCACCCCACGGCCAGCGTGCCCAGGGCTCGGCGTGCTTACAGAGCCCCACGGTCAGCGTGCCCAGGGCTCAGTGTGCTCACAGCACCCTACGGTCAGCGTGCCCAGGGCTCGGCGTGCTTACAGAGCCCCACGGTCAGCGTGCCCAGGGCTCGGCATGCTTACAGCACCCCACGGCCAGCGTGCCCGGGGCTCGGTGTGCTTACAGAGCCCCACGGTCAGCGTGCCCGGGGCTCGGTGTGCTTACAGCACCCCACGGCCAGCGTGCCCAGGGCTCTGCGTGCTTACAGAGCCCCACGGTCAGCGTGCCCAGGGCTCAGTGTGCTCACAGCACCCCACGGTCAGCGTGCCCAGGGCTCGGCGTGCTTACAGAGCCCCACGGTCAGCGTGCCCGGGGCTCGGCGTGCTCACAGCACCCCACGGCCAGCGTGCCCGGGGCTCGGCATGCTTACAGCACTCCACGGTCAGCGTGCCCGGGGCTCGGCGTGCTCACAGCACCCCACGGCCAGCGTGCCCGGGGCTCGGCATGCTTACAGCACCCCACGGTCAGCGTGCCCAGGGCTCAGTGTGCTCACAGCACCCCACGGCCAGCATGCCCGGGGCTCGGCGTGCTTACAGCACCCCACGGTCAGCGTGCCCAGGGCTCAGTGTGCTCACAGCACCCCACGGCCAGCGTGCCCAGGGCTGGGCGTGCTTACAGAGCCCCACGGCCAGCGTGCCCGGGGCTCGGTGTGCTTACAGAGCCCCACAGCCAGCGTGCCCGGGGCTCGGCGTGCTTGCAGAACCCCACGGCCAGCGTGCCCGGGGCTCAGCATGCTTACAGCACCCCACGGCCAGCGTGCCCGGGGCTCGGCGTGCTTACAGAGCCCCACGGTCAGCGTGCCCGGGGCTCGGCGTGCTCACAGCACCCCACAGCCAGCATGCCGGGGCTCGGCGTGCTTACAGCACCCCACGGCCAGCGTGCCCGGGGCTCGGCGTGCTTACAGAGCCCCACGGTCAGCGTGCCCGGGGCTCGGCGTGCTCACAGCACCCCACAGCCAGCGTGCCCAGGGCTCGGCGTGCTTGCAGAACCCCACGGCCAGCGTGCCCGGGGCTCGGTGTGCTTACAGAGCCCCACGGTCAGCGTGCCCGGGGCTCAGCATGCTTACAGCACCCCACGGCCAGCGTGCCCGGGGCTCGGCGTGCTTACAGAGCCCCACGGTCAGCGTGCCCGGGGCTCGGCGTGCTCACAGCACCCCACAGCCAGCGTGCCGGGGCTCGGTGTGCTTACAGAGCCCCACGGTCAGCGTGCCCAGGGCTCGGCGTGCTTACAGCACCCCACGGCCAGCGTGCCCGGGGCTCGGCGTGCTTGCAGAACCCCACGGCCAGCGTGCCCGGGGCTCGGCGTGCTCACAGCACCCCACGGTCAGCGTGCCCGGGGCTCGGCGTGCTCACAGCACCTCACGGTCAGCGTGCCCAAGGCTCAGTGGCAGGAGTGGTCTGTGGGCCTGCCAGTACCTGGGTCCAGCCTTTATCAGGCCACCCTCTGTCCTGCAGCTAGGGTTACTTTCACACTGTGCCTAGCCCACCCCATCCTCTGCCTTCCATGCCATTCTAAGGCACTGCCCTCCTGCACAGTGTGTGCCCACTTTAGGGAGCGTGCAGAAAGCTGACATCTGCATGGGGCGGCAACAAGGAGAGGTTCTCAACAGAGGAGGCTCTCCTGCAGGCTGCCTGCCCGGCTCAGGCCATCCGGGGCTGTGCTGAAGGGCCCACACCAGCACCCCTGTCTTCTGCTGAGAGCGCACCAACAGGGGCTTCCAAACTTTAGCAGGACCCAGAGTGAACCCAGTGCAGAGCACACACACATGCTGAAAGACCACTTTCATGAAAGACCCCCCTAACTATATGCAATGCTCTCTGATACTCCACTCTGTCCCATCCCATCCCATTCCATCTCAACCCATCCTATTGAAAAAACATTTGCTGGGTCCCATTATATTGTATTTATAGCCCATCAGTGGGTCTTGAGCAATAGATTGAAATTCAGTTGTCTGCCAAATCCTTGGCAAGGTATACTGAGGGCTCCCAAGGCAAGCCCCAGTTTCCATTTCTTGCCAACCTCCTTTACTCCAGTAATCCTTAGTCCTGAAGCTCTTGAACGGCCCAAGCTCTCAATCCCCTCCAAGCCTTTGCATGTGCCCCTTGCTTGTCTGGGGAGCCCTTCCATTGTTGTACCTGGAAACAGCCTAAGTGCTGTTTTCATTGGGATACCTTCTTCCCGGCCCTGCCCAACTGGGATGGCTACACATACTGCTCTGGCTCGGTGAGCTTACCTTGGACACAGAGCTTGTCACACTGTCTGGCTGCCCCTCTGGGTGGGGGCGGCATGGGGGCTATGACCTTGTTGTCCTCAGCTCCATGCCCCAGATTGTCACACTCTGGGGCCAATGCTGGGCGAAGTGGCTGAGCAGGTGTCAAGCGGGGAACTGAAAAGGAAGGTCAACTCCAATTTTCCTGCTCGAGAAGAAGAGTGGCCGGGAAGGTGGAGCCGCAGCAGGGAGCATGCTGCAGGGTGCCGTCCCTCTGACCACAACGGTAGCTGTGACGCCACGGCTTTAGCCCGACAGGTATGATCAAGGGGTGCTGGGCCCAGGGTCCCAGTGTTGCTTTCTGAACCACTCACTGATAGATGAATTAAAAACTCACATGTCCAAAAGTTCTGATCTTTCTACCCAAACCTGCCCTTCCCAACAGATTCCCCAGTCCAGTAGACAGAAATCCCATCTTTCCATCCCTCAGGCCCCGAACTTTGAGTCCTCTTTACCCCTTTCTTCTCCCACACTCCTCGTCTAATATGTCAAAACATCCTTTACCTTCGCCTTTACCTTGAGGCATGTCCAGAGTCTGGCTTTTATTTTCTAACACCTGCGCTGCCCCAGCCCTCACCTAGGCGGCATCTTCCCAGGCCAGTGTCAGCTCGTGGCGGCCCTTCTGCTCCAGCCCTGCCTCCTGCCATCGCTGTGCTGGCGGCAATTCCCCACGCCTGTCACTAGGTCCTGTGATCCGTCTTGGGTTCTCTTTTCAAGGATGTTTGTATACAAACAGCTCTGGAAGATAGAGTGGCACCTCCTCTGGGGCAGTGGGCAGGTTCGTGGCCTACCCCAGGGTGAAGTTTGGGCAGGTTTGCACATGCCCCTTACACGACTGGGGGTTCCCTAATCCACACGCAAATCCACTGTGAGGGCAGTGTCCCCGGGGTCGGTTACCCATCACCCCAGCGGGACTCGGGGGCAAAGGCAACTGATGTAAACAAAGGCTCCTGCTGCCTGCTATGCCGCGAGCAGCAGAGCCCTGGTGTCTGCGCCGGAGTCTTGGGTCTCTGCCAGCAGCTGTGAAACTGTGGCCGGTTGGTGTGTAAGCAGGCCCTCCCCAGTTTTTTGGTTTTTTTAAATTAATTTATTGAAGTCTATCACTCATACATAAACATACATAAACAATAAGTATATAATAATAGTTCTGAACTTACAAAACAAACATATTTAACATCATACAGGACTCTCATACCTCACCTACCACCAATACCTTGCATTGTTTTTAAAACTTTTTAACTAATGATTAAAGAGCATTGTCAAAATATTACTATTAAACCAAGTATTTTTCCCCTAACCAGTCTGATTATTATTGTGCTTATATCATTTATATATATGAACATACATAAACAATTAAGAGTACAGTAAAAGTTGTGAACTTACAAGCAAACATGCATAACATCATCCAGGGGTCCCATACATCAACCCTCCACCAACACCTTACATTGTCTTGAGACATTTGTTAAAATTAGGAAAGAATATTGTCAAAATCTTACTACTAATCATAGTCCTTATCTTACGTTTGCTGTGTTTTTCCCCCAATCCACTCTATTATTATTTTTTAAATATATTTTTTATGACAGAAGTTGTAAACTTATAAAACAATCATGCACATGTGCAGAATTCCCAAACAACACCCCTCCATCAACACACCACACTGTGGTGGAACATTTGCTACAGATGAGATAATGTCGTCTGATTGTTACCACATCCATAGTGTACATTTGGCTCACATTTTCCATACTGCCTCATTGTCAACACAGTACATCTTTTGCATAGATGCAAGAATATTATATTATTACTACTAACCACAGTCCATAGGTCACTCTAGCTGTATTTTTCCCATGCTTCTCCACATTCCCAACACCCTGCAGTAGTGATGTACATTTGCTCTAGCTCACAAAGGATACTCTTGCATCTGTACCATCAACCACAATTCTCACCCATCTCTTGGTTTACTGTTCTATTCAGTTCCTAGATTATTCTCCAGCATTTTGTTGACTGGCATTTACATACCTAGCCTACCATTTCCAGTCACATCCCCATTTATAAACTAGCTGTTACTCGCTGTGTGTTACCATCCACTCTATACATATCTACACTTTTACAGTAAAGCTAATTAAAACTTCTATATACATTAAACATCAGTAGTCCACTCAGTACTTCTCTTAACCTACCACCAGGTCTTGCAGATATTTTCTAATAATTTCTTCTCGAAATTTTATGGTTCTTGTTTTTAATTTTAGTTTTTTTATTCATTTTGAATTAATTTTTGGATAAGGTGTGAGATGGGGTCCTCTTTCCTTCTTTCGGCTATGGATGTCCAATTATTTCAGCACCATTTGTTGAATGGATTGTTCTGCCCGAGCTGTGTGAGTCTGACAGGCTAGTCAAAAATCACTTGACCCTACCTGTGAGGGTCTGTTTCTGAACCATAAATTTGGTTCCATTGGTCTATTGTGTCTGTCTTTAGGCTAGTACTATGCTGTTTTTACCATTATAGCGAGGTAATATGATTAAAGTCTAGAGATGAGGGTTCACTTTTCCTTTTTATGATGTTTCTGGCTACTCGGGACCCCTTGCCCTTTGAAATAAATTTGATGATCACATTTTCAATTTTTTCTTTAATGCTGCTGAAATTTTGATCGGGATTGCATTAAATCTGTACATCAATTTGAGTAGAATTGACATCTTATTGATATTTAGTCTTCCAATCCATAAGCATGGAATTTTCTTCCAGTTATTTAGCCTTTTTAAATTTCTTTTAACATTGAGTTGCAGTTTTCTGAATACAAGTGCTTTACATCATTGGTTAAGTTTATTCTTGACTATTTGAGTTTTATCTGTCATATTTTATTTTCACCACTCTTTTGACACTTTTAGTTACTTTTACTGATATAAACTTCATTTCTAGACTCTCTTCCAAGCCCCTTTCTCCTGTCTTTTCTTTTCAGGCTCTAGCACACCCTTTAGTATTTCCTGAAAATCTGGTCTCTTGCTTAGAAATTCTCTCAGTTTCTGTTTATCTGTGAATAGTCTAAATCTCACCCTCATTTTTGAAAGACAATCTTGCTGGATATAAGATTCTTGGCTGGAAGTTTTTCTCTTGTAGTACCTTAAATAGACCACTGTCTTCTTGCCACCATGGTTTCTGGTGAGAAATCAGCACTTAGTCTTATTGGATATTCCTTTTATCTTATGCTTTACTTTTCTCTTGCTGTTCTCAGAATTCTCTCTCTGTCTATGGCATTTGACATTCTGATGAGTATTTGTCCTGGAGTTGGTCTATTTGGATTTTTTCGGATGAGAGTACGTTGTGCTTCTCGGACATGAATATTTATGTCCTTCAATAGGGTTGGGAAATTTTCTACCATTATCTCTTCAGATATTCTTTCTGCCCCTTTTCCCTTCTCTTCTCCTTCTAAGACACCCATGACACATATGTTTGCACACATTTTGCTGTCATTTCATTCCCTGAGACCTTGTTCAATTTTTTCATTCTTTTCTTCATCTGTTCTTTCGAATGTTCACTTTCAGAAGCCATTTCTTCATGCTCATCAATTCTTTCTTCTGCCTCCCCAAATCTGCTATTATATGATTCCAATGTTTTTTTAAATTTCATTTATTGCACCTTTCATTCCCATGAGGTCTGCTATTTTTCTATGTATGCTTTCAAATTCTTCTTTGTGCTCATCCAGTGTCTTCTTAATATCCTTAATCTCTTTAGTCATCTCAATGAATTTATTAAGGAGATTTGTTTGAACATCTATGATTAGTTGTCTCAACTCCTTTATGTCATCTGGAGGCTTATCTTGTTCCTTTAATTGGGCCATAGCTTCCTATTTCTTGGTATGGATTGTAATTTTTTGTTGGTGTTCTGGCATCTGGCTTACTAGAGTATTTATTCTGGGTATAGTGTTTCTCTTTAGTTTAGGGCTTCTTGCCCTTTCTCCCTTGCTGGTTGTGCAGTAGGAGCCAAGCATGTAGTTGGTGCTGTAAGCTGTGGAGGCTCAAGCTGCCCTCATTGCCCCAGGGACTGATGAAGAAGCTTCTTCAACTTTCTCCCTTGCCAGGGGTAGAGATAGAGTCCCAGCTGTATGGAATAATACAAGTTATGCAAGCCTAGACTGTAGTTGCCCAGAGAGACTGATGAAGCTTCACGCCCCTTTCTCCCCTGCCTGGGGTGGGGATGGAGCTGCAGGTGTGGGCAACAATCTATGCAGTGTGGGTCCAAGAAGGCCGCAGTTGCCCTGGTAGACTTCTGATTTTCAGTCTGTGCCAGTCAGTTACTTGCAGTTACCTGGATAGGCTGGTGCAGGGCTCCTCAGCCTCCTCCCTGCCAGAGGCGAGGCTGAAGCCTAGTCTAGGGCTGCAGGCCCATCTTGGTGAAAGAAACTGGTTCCTACCATCACTGTGATTTTCGACCCTGACTTCCCCTCAGGCCAGGGGCAGAGTCAAAATGGTGGTCACTGGCCTCTTTCTGATTTGGGCTGATTTACACCCCAGCTGTTCTCAGGGCTATATCTTAGTCAGCTGAGTCTGCCAATCAGTAGCCAAAGTCGGCAACCAGCCATCTCTTCCTCCTCTGTTTCTGGGAAATGGAGCTTCCAATTCCTGTCACAGAACAGCTCCTGGGGCACCTCGTGCTGCCAGAGTAGGACAATCACTGGCTTCTGCAGCTTGGTCAGTAATTTCCCAGAGGGGCTGGCGCAAGTCCCAGCAGCTTCCTCCCTGCTGGAGGTGGCACTGGGGTCTAGGCTAGAGCTGCAATATGATCTGGGTGGAAAGAAGCCAGTCCCCACCAGCACGGGGATCCTCAGTCCACCCTTATTTCCCTCGTGTCAGGCGCGGAGTTAGGATGGCGGCTCCCAGCCTCTTTCTGACCTGGACAGGCTCAAAGTTTAACTGTTCTCAGGATCATACTGTAGCCCACTGAGTTTCCTCATCATGGCTGAAATTGGTGCCCAACCGTCTCCTCCTCCCCTGTTTTGGGGAAGTGAACCTTTCAGTTCCAGCTGCAGAACAGCTCCCAAAGCAGCTTGTGCCTCCAATGGAGAATGGGCACCAGCCTTCGGGGCGTAGAGCCTCTACTTATGGGTCTTCCCTGCAGACGGGCATCTCCTCCTTCCATTCCTTCAAGGACACTGCAGGATGCTCTTCTGGCCTCCTGGAGCCCCCAAACAGGTGCTTCAGCTAGCTCGAGAGAGCTCTGGGTGTTTGCTAACTGCCCCTAGCAGGAGCTGACTCTGGGAGCTCCTCACTCTGCCGCCATCTTGCTGGTTCTCTGCTATCCCTCTCCCCAGTTTTCGACACTCAGCCGCCAGTGATCACTTAATACCTACATCAGATTCTGTCATCCCTCTTCTTGGAGCC
This sequence comes from Dasypus novemcinctus, assembly GCF_030445035.2. NCBI lineage: Eukaryota > Metazoa > Chordata > Mammalia > Cingulata > Dasypodidae > Dasypus > Dasypus novemcinctus. Next base: position 8,379,627 of record NC_080676.1, on the reverse strand, counting down.
CTGCCCTAGCCCCACCCTGCCTAGAGTAACGTCCCAAGCACTCACAACAGCCTCAGGTTACTCCTCTGACCTCCTCCGCTCCCCCCCGCCCCCCGTCCTGCACTCTGTCCCCAGCCCACTGGCCTCCTCGATGGCCCTAGACTCAGCAGGTGCATGCCCTGCCTGGGCCCTCCCTCCCTGCTCTTCCCCTCACACCTGCACGGCCTACATGCTCCCCTCCTGCAGGTGAGCGAGGCCATCCCACACACCCTGAATAAAAGCTCACCCATCACAGCCCTCAGTCCTGCCTCCCCCCTCCGCAGAAGCCCCTCTTCAGGCCTGGGTCAGCTCCCCAAGCCTCAGCTCCACCCTCGCCCCCCGCAGACCTGGCCTGCACCGTGTCACCGAGGGGCAGACACACAAGCACACCCCAGGCGCTCTCATGGTGGAGCAGGCAGTGGCACCCGGGGGGCAGCATAGAGGAAGGAGCTGGATAAATGTCAGCGTTCCCTGGGGAAAAGGCCTGGGGAGGCAGCTACGGCAGGGCTGAGCTCCTCCAGGCGGGGCGAAGCGGCTCACGCTGCAGTAGTTTAGGCGTCGAAGGTACCTGTGGACCCCTTTCCCGCCCCCACCACCTTCTGGTGACACCTGGAAACCTAGGCTTATTTTTCAAAGGAAACTTTTTCTACTGAATCTTTTTTGTGTGTCTTTATTTATTTTTTTAATATTACATTCAAAAAATATGAGGTCCCCATATATCCCCCACCTCCCTCACCCCACTCCTCCCCCCATAACAACAACCTCCTCCATCATCATGAGACGTTCATTGCACTTGGTGAATACCTCTCTGAGCACCGCTGCACCTCATGGTCAATGGTCCACACCATAACCCACACTCTCCCACAGTCCACCCAGTGGGCCATGGGAGGACATACAATGTCCAGTAACTGTCCCTGCAGCACCACCCAGGACAACTCCAAGTCCCCAAAATTCCCCCACATCACATCTCTTCCTCCCACTCCCTACATTACATACTTAGATTGCAAAAGCCTTGGGAAAGACATTTCAGTCATTGGCACCCGAACGGCCTCGTTTCCATTTCACCCACCCGTTTCCGTGCACGTCTTTCTATTCCCACCCTCTTGGAGATGCCGCCCAGATCCTCGTGAGCCAAAACAGAGAGCTGGGAGAAGCAACGGCGCGCCAAGCAGGGCTGCCCTTTCTCCCCGCTGCCAGCCCCTCGTGGGCTGGACAGGGCATCCCGCTCCCTCTGCCCTCAGTTCCAGCCTCCTGGACCCGCTGACCCTTCTGCTGCTTTTCCTTCACCCAGAATTAGACTCATCAAGTCTCAAGAAGGCTCACTCTAAACCACTTCCGGGTTTAATTCCTGGGATACCGAAGGTACATGATAAATATTTGTCTGCGCTGACCATGGTCCCACTACACTTGCCCGGATGGCTGTGGCCCCAGCTGCCCTCCCGAGGCTGCCCACCCACTCCCCCACTCCTTGGCCCCTCCGTCCAGTGGGCAGGCCTCCTCTCTCGGCCCCCAGGATGCCACGCTCCCCTGATGGGCCCTCGGTCTCGGCTTCCCCCAAGTCCCCTGCTCCTGCCTGTAGCCAGGACAGCAGTCTTCCCCCAAAGGCCTCACTCGCCCCCCGGTGTGACGGCCACCTCCACGTCCCACTGCAGCCCCACCTCCAGTCTGCACTTCCAGTGCCAGCTGTGTTTCTCTGGGGATGCATCTTAGAACACCTTCTGCCTCCAATCTCCCCTGCTGTATTGATTCCACCTGCAGCCCCTCAGTCACCCCAGGCTTAACCTCTGGGGGTCAACGGAATGACTGGGCTCACCCTGCACCCATTTCCAACCCCTGTAACTTGCCCGCCTCCCTGTGGAGGCTGAGAAAGCGTCTTTGCGGCTGGGAGTGGTCATGAGCCACAGTTCTGTCCAGTGAGGAGGGAGCTCTGGGAAAGCTTTTGTCTTCCTAAAAACCGAGGCTGGAAAGACAAGGGTGAGCCAAGTAGACCGGATCCCTGTCCTTCCTGATCTTAACAGGACAGGAGGACAGGGCACAGCGGGCAGGCTGCGAGCGGCGCCAACAATAACACAAGCTAGACCCAAGGAGGGTCAGGAAAGAAAGAGTTTCTCAGAATGGAAGATTTAACTTGAAAACTGAAGGGTGATCCCACGCAAGCCTCAAGAAGCCAGGTCTGGGCAGAGGCAGCAGCGTGGGGGAAACCCACTGAGGCGGTGTTTCATTCACAGCAGCAGCTGAGGCATATTGGTGTATTTCTTTGGAAGGGGGATGGAAGTGTCTTCCCTTATAGTCTGGGGGTAAATACAGAAGTAAACCCAAACTAAGCAGACAAGCATGTAAAGAAATATTGACAAGGACCTGGCTTGCAGCAATGTTTGTATCAGAATCTTAGAACAACAGAAACTTAAAAATAACAATGATATGTCAATATAACCATACCACTGAAACAAATTTTAAAGAGAGACATAAACACAAATTTATCGACTTGCAAAGATGTATAAGACTAAATAAGCAGATCATAAGAAAGATGTCCAGGATGATTCCATACATTGACTACAAAATAGGAGCTCGATAGATATGTGCTGAAGGAACAGCAAATAAATATACCTGAAGAGAGAAACACCAAACAAAATGTTCACAGTCATTATTCCTGAGAGTATTTGTGATTTTAAATTATTTCCTACATCTGTTTATCTGAACTATCTAATTTTTTGTACAGTGCCATGAATTATTTGAACAATAAAAAGGAATAAATAAGAAAATCTATACAAAGCGAGCATTGGCTTACTGAGGTCAGTTTTAAAGATAGGCATTTTTAAATAGACATGGGTCCTCAGGAAAGAATAGAAAATAGTATGGCTCGATAAATTAAATGGATAAGGAAATATTCTTCTTGTAAACACTGGGGAGAGATAAGCCTTTATTCAATGTCACAGCCAAAATCCATTTAGTACAGTTCATTCCATAAGTCATATTTATTCAACTCTCTGCAACATAGTGCATTAGTTAAATATTAAAGAACAATATTTACGTTGGTGCAAAAATGAAATCAACAAGGCTCATGTTTGTAGGATGCCAAAAAATCACATTTAAAAAAACAGCCTAAGTATGCCAAATGTCTAAATATTTGGGAAAATCTGCAAAACAAATGCCATTTGGATTGATTTCGGGGTGTTGACTGCATTGTCCACGTGTCTCCCAGCTGTTTTAGCACAACAGAAAATGTGCCTTGGACAGCCCAGCCAGTGGCTGGGTGGAAATGCAGCCAGCTACACGTTGCCGTCCCTAAAATCATGTTCTGGGCATGAAGCATCACTGACTCTCTGATGTGCTTTTGTAGCCAAATTGTAATACTCTGATTGTTCACATCATCAGGAAAATTCTGTTAACTTTGAAACTCGGAAAGCCCTGATGGGGGCCAAGCGTTGGCTCTGATCCTGGCAGATTCTCAGAAAGAGCAGACAGCAGGTGCTGCGGAGCCCTGGCCAAATAGCGGGTTCTGGGCCCGGGGCGGGGCCCACAACCTGCGCGCGCAGCCCCCGGGCCCACGTGGCGTCCCAGGCCCGGCACGAGCTGAGCGGCCCCCTCCTTCTGGGGGTTGCCTCACCCTCCAGGCCACAGCCGCCTCCCTCAGCACGGCACGGGAGGGGTGCGTGGCGGGCTGAAGAGATCAGGAAAGACATCCTGCCGGAGCGCAGGGTGACCTGGGCTTTGGAGCACTGGCCACAGGCGCAAGGTCGCCAGGGATACGATCACACTGGGCACGGCCGAGACCTAGGACGGAGCTCCTGAGGACAACTGGACAGCCCACAGCTGCTCCCTTACAGAAGCACTGGACAAACCCACGGACCAAATTCATAGGACATACTCAAGCACCTGGGGGTAGGGGATACCCTCCTAAAGAACCAGGCCCCCAACACTGCTCACACCCCAAAACTGGAGTCTGCAGTTTAAATGTGGTTATTCCCCCATGAAGCATCAACTCCGGGCTGGAAGCACGTCCCCTGAGGCTTGGCGTCCCTGCAGCTGGCGCAGCAGCTGACCATCAGTCTTCCCGCAGTAACTACTAAGAGGTAAGGGAGTGCGTAGATGAAAGCATAGCATGGTAAAATGGCATCGCAGTCCACTACCTCTTACACCAAGACGAGATTCTAAGACAGCACAAGCTGAGAAAACCATGGCTAAGAGTTACCTCCAGGAAATCCCTTAAATGGCCCAGAAGGTACATTCAGAACCAGCCCCTGTCTTTCCTCCATCACTGGACGAGGTCACTGGTTCTGCCGAAAACAGTGGAAGGGGTTACCTGGCTCACAAGCAGTTGTGTGATGCACAGTCTCACACGTACACACACGCTCACAAGCACAAGGTCCTCACACGATAGCAGTAAAAGGGAACCGAGACTCACCGAGACGAGAGCAGGCCCAGCGCCCCAGTGCCCTGACCCCAGCACTCTTCAGATTGTTCTTTTTCTCTCCTTTTCAAAATTGCTAGGAGTACATATAAGCGACTGCGTTAAATTCTTATCTGATGGGACTAGACTGCACTCCTCCAAATGGACTATCTTAAGCTTGAAAAGACACAGGAGGAGGGGCCGTGAAAAGGCCCCCCATTAAAATGCAGCGCCGGCCTCCACCTTCCATCAGCACTACCGCTGCCTCTGCTCACCGCACCTGCTGCCAGCGCACCTGCTCCCCTGCCGCCCTGGGCCCTGCTTTCACACCTGTCTAACAGGGCCTTGGCCTAGGCTATGCCCCTAACTACCTAGTCTCAGCTCAGCAGGCCTGCCCACTGCTGGCCACACCCCGGCCCTCTGAATGCTCTTCCTTCAGCCAGCCCCGCAGCTTCGTGAAAACGTCCTGCCAGATGGACAGTCCCCTACCCTATTCCACTTTATTTTCAGATCCCCAAGGGTGCCAGAGAGAAAAGGCCTTTGGGTGGGCCATTAGGAATAAAGGGGCAGAGAGGCAGGAGTAGGCAAGGGTATGTAGTTATATATCCCTATCAGTGCTACGGTGAGTCGTTCTGGAGCTGGAGGCAAAAGGAAAAATCAGTGATACCAACCCTATTCTCCCTTAAAATTTTGGCATTTTGCTCCTCATGGATTTTCTGCATTAATTTTTTTAAAAATTTGCCTTGTGATACTATCTTGATTCATGAATTTTTCTGTGCCCCCTTAAATTTTGTTTCAGAGGTGAGTGCCTCACTCACCCATTTATATAGCTACTATTTACCCAAGTACCAATAATATAGCAGACATGGCATTTTTAAAAATTATATGTAATCCTCACAATACTCTTATAAATAGGAATGTTCCCCTCGACAAATGAGAACTAGAAAACATAAAGTAAATAACATACCAAATAACACGCAGCTAGCAAATTCCAGAGACAGAGAAGAGGGTCATACTTGATTAGAAAACACAAACCTATTGTGTATCTTCTTCAGAGGAGAAATGACGTGAGAGAAGCAAGGTGATGCACTGCACAGCCAGACAGAGAGGTTAAGAATGGATCCCCCAGTATACTCAGTGGGTTATGTGACAAATGTAAACTATTATCCATGCGATGCAGCAGTGCTCCAAAATGTGTTCACCAAATGCAATGAATGTGCCATGATGATGAAAGAGGTTGTTGATGTGGGAGGAGTGGGGTGAGGGGGTGGGGGGTATATGGGGACCTCATATTTTTTTAATGTAACATTTAAAAAAAAATAACAAAGAGACTGTAGAATCAAAAACTAAAAATAAAAGTAAAAACTTTTTTAAAAGAATGGATCCCATGGTGCCTGCAGAGTTTCCAAGGGATTTGGAAGAGGCTGTGGAAATGGACTACTTCCCTAAACACTAAGGAAATTCTCCCCTGCTAGAGGATTCACATACTGGAGAAAACCAGGTCAGCCTTATTATTTTTATTTTTTTTATTTTTTAAATTTAATTTATTTTTATTTTTTATTAAATTGTGTTTCTTATAAGGTACATAGATGACAAAAAATGTTACACTAAAAAATATAAGAGATTCCCACATACCCCACACCCCACACCCCCACTCCTCCCACATCACAACCTCTTTCATTTTTGTGGCACATTCATTCCATTTGGTGAATACATTTTGGGGCTCTGCTGCACCACATGGATTATAGTTTACATTGTAGTTTACACTCTCCCCCAGTACATTCAGTGGATTATGGTAGGATACATAAAATGCCCAGCATCTGTCCCTGCAATATCATTCAGGACAACTCCAAATCCTAAAAATGCCCCCACATCTCATCTCTTCTTCCCTTTTCCTGCCCTCAGCAACTACCATGGCCACTCTGCCTCTGATAGAGAGCGGGCTTAGATCACACATGGTTGATGGATGCGGTTCTCCTGCTTGGAGTTGGAGGCACTCTTGGTCCCTTCAATAGCTTAGTTGGTATAGCAGAAAACTGTAGGTCTGTGTTCCGGGTCAGCTTTAAATTTTTCATAAGATTATTTTAGACTTGTAGGAGGATGATAATTATGAACTCTTTGGCCAAAAGTATTTTTCTCGCAATTAAATTTTTCCAAAAAGAATGAAACAAAATATCGCACAGAAAAATGTCTAATTCGATTTAAAACCATTGGTCAGCCTTCTTCATCTGCTCATGAATATCGCAGTCTCATTAACACCCAGGGATCCATGGAAACTTCACTGAAAAACCGCAAAACTTCAACATGGATTTAATTGGGAGCTGGTTTTTTTTTGTCTTCCAAGAATGTGTAGGTCATAATGAATATCAACATATCAACTCTGGCTCCTAAGACACAGTTTTGCTAATATTAGCAGTAGCATGATTGAACTTAAATATTGCTAACACTTAGACTAGATCAAATGTACAGTATTACTGAGATAAAGCTGTCAACAATAATGTTATCGCCATTATGCTATGTGTGGGTTGGTGCCTTTCTGCAACTCTGTTTATCATTTCCTTTTGTTCACCAGATACCCTTGTGTCTGCCAATTCATAGAGACATTGGTCAAGGTCCAGAGGTGGGACAGAATGCACATCCCAGGTCAAGATCTTCTTCCACTTCAAACTACCTTAACTTTTCTCTCATCAGACTTTCTCTAGGACTTAGCAGCACACCGCTTGACATGTACTTAAATATAGTACTATCTTGTTAAGAACTGGGAAACGTTTGCCTCCTCAGGTAGTCAACGGCAAGAATTGAGCACGTAGATCAAGGATGAGCACATGTTAAGCTGCCAGTTAAAAGTTCTACTGGGGCTGAAAGGAGACACAAAGAAAGGCAGATGGGACTTCGTGTGCCAAGGTTGGTGGGCAGCACCTTCCTGACAGGGCGGAGGGTGAGACAAGATCAAGTCCCTGTAAGACTGTTTGGGCAACCTGAAGAAATGCAGCCAGAGCCCAGATTGATAAGATCAGGGAGGGAGCCAGAGTCATCACAGAGCTAGTATAGATGTGGAAAAACCATGAAAAGGGGACCAATGATCAGGACACAAGCTTGGCGGAATGGAGTGAGATAGGGGACAAAATCACATCGCGCCTGTAGTTTAGGACTGAGATCATGCCGGACTCCACGGCTTTGGGGCTCCCCTGATGACCAAAGGATCATGGGACACTATTCTCCCCAGCGCTGCCCTGCCAAGAACGTTCTCCAACCCCACACTAAGCCTGCACCCGGGGCCCAGATGAAGCTCCACTTGCCCAGCTGTGGTGATATCCAGGGCTGGTCACTCTCTCTTCCCCAGACTTCCCCAAGGGGCACTGGAGATGGTCAATCCACGTTGTTTATGAATCACAAACTTTCCAAAAAGGCCCCAATGGACCAATGGAAGGGATATAAAGCCAGCCTTTGGAGAACTATTTAACAGTGCCTCCTCCAGGATGGAGAAGAGCTTGATTTGGAGCTCTATACCTTTGCGATCACCCAATAAATACCATAGAGACACAGCAGGTCTTGTAAGGAACTTGCCATAGGTCACTGCCAAATTAGCACAAGAAGCCCACCACATCGGATTTTACTTATATTTCTTTAAGGATCCAGAAACCAGATCTTCCAGACTAGAATTTTTCTTCTTTTTCATATTCAGAAACCTGCCCCAGGTCTTCGATGTCAGGAGAAGAGCTTCACTGTGTTACTGAATTTCTGGAAGGCCAGGACCAGCAGGGCATTAGTTCCCTGATAGGCCCCAGCATCTGAGGAAGTCCCCCAAAAAAGTCCTACCAAATATTCCTAGAGGTTCACCCTCCCTGCTGCTCCTATGAGTGACTCTTGGCACTCTGCCCTAAGGGGTTACCCTGTTGGATTCAGATGGCCAGGAGTAGATAGATTTACATCCAACCTCATCAATGTCTACATCTCCTCTGAAGAGATCTCCAAATGGTACCTGTCAGAAGTGGAAAACAATGTCAGACTAGTCATCTATTTTCATTATGAAATCCACTTTCAAACCTATTAACTTCTGTCTCCCTCTTTGGTTTTTATTCTGTGCAAGAGCATCGCATATTAATGAAGGGACTTGTTAAATTAATTAAAGAAACTGCAGCTTTATCCTTGCCATGAATAAAGCTGTCAGACTATGAAACCTCAAAAAGGCAGTAAGCACTGATTGGTGTGTAATGTATGAGTCGTTAATTTTTATTGGATTGAGGTAATCATTTATTCACCTTATCTGCCTTGTAGAAAATAATATCTAGAGGCCCTACCATTTTTTACAAACAATGGCCAACATTCAATTAAAAAATTACTGGACATATGAAAAGTCTGGAAAATTTAACCAACAATCAAGGAAAAAAACATAATAGAAATAGACACACAGATGATCCAACTATTGGAATTAGCAAATAAGGATGTTTAAATAATTGTGATGAACACGTTAAAGAAAATAGAAGAAAATGTTAACAAAATAGATGAAAAGATGGAGCTCTGGAATAGAAATAGGAATCCATGAAAACAGTTTTTAAAAAAGGAATTTCAGAACATTCATACAGAATATATCAAATTAAGAACTCATCAGGTACATTCAGTGGCAAACTGGACACAGCAAAAGACAACGTTAGCAGATAGCCATGCTCAAGTGCAGAGAAAAAAGTGAAAAGAAAAGAGCACAAAAGATCGGTGGGAAACAGCCAAAAGGTCTACATGCAATTAGAGTCTCCCTGTGTTTTGATGAACTTCAGCCTCATCACTTCCTGGATGAGTGAGTAGTGCGCTTTATATATAACCTAACTTCTCTATCTTTCAGTTTATGCATTTACAAAATGGAAATAAATACACCAACATCGTACTTTTTAAGTGAAGTAGAATATTTTGAAATATTAACTCTACTTCTCACTGCCACCCTTGCAGTATAACAACCTGTTTTACTTTACCAACGCCAAAATTAATACATAAGCCAATGCCATGGAATCCTAGAACAGAGGCCCCCTAACACTGGATTTTGAGGTTCACAAGCCATTTGTCAATGTGAAAGATGGAAAGATAGGGATTCAGACTTAGCTTTCCCTGGCTCCTCAAAAGTATAAGATGGTACAGAATGGGAAATGAGAGAAAAGAGAGATAATATGGGCTCAGGGAGAGAAACATGAAAAACCTGGGCTTCCCTACTAGAGCAAGCACAATCCCCTGCCAGCATGCGGAGAGCACATGAACATAGCTCAGCTCTGAAGGATGCTTCTCATTGCCGTTATCCAGCGATGACCACAGATGGGACAACCTACAGGCTGCAGTCAGAACAATGCTAACCTACGCACTAACACTCAGTTCTGCCCCCATCTAACCCACCGAACCAGTTTCATGGCTCAAACTGTGAATGAAATACAGCAATAATTCCAATACTATCATTAACAAGTATATTAATTGTTATTATGACTTATTATATGCCATTACATTTATAGTTAATGCTTATTGTGCAAATAAATAAACGTGCTAGGCACTGGTGTGAACATTTCACATGTGTATTAACTCACTTATCACGAAAATCTTTTAAAATAAGTATTAGCGACATATCTTCCTTAAGGCCATCCAGCTAACAAGCGTTTGGTCAATTCTAAAGAAGCACCCAGAGATGGGGAGATACCTGTTGAATTCCCACTACATGTTAGGAACCTTGTTACACTTTTTCATGTATTTAAGGGTGTTAAGTAAGAAATGAGTCTATCACTGATTAGATTTCGGTTTTCCAATTAGGAAAGCCAGAACTTCTGGGAAGCCTATTTGGATGGGGACCATCAGAAACACCATGTTAGTAGATTCCCCTCCCTGCCTGCCAGGCCCATGTAAGGTCACTCTGAGACCCCCAGGTCAGTCGTCCCTTCTCTGACCAGTGGACAACCATAAAGTCCCCAACCCAGGCTCAGATTCATCTGGAAAGAGCTGCACAGGTGAACAGCAGCCTTGGGGCCCGACACATTCGGGTATGGTGTTCTAGATCTCCAAGTCAGGCTTCAGGGCACCTCAGGCCATCCCCACAGAGATGACCTCAAATGGCCGACGCCTGGAAACAGCACCTCTCCAAAGGGCGGTCACTAGCATAGTGTCAGCCCCCCAAGCAGGGCGGGCCGTGAGGACAGGCAGTGAGGACAGGCAAACACAGCACAGACAATGGAGGATTTGGAACAAAAAACCACAAGGCCCCAGCAAAAGAGGAAACCTAAGTTTAAAGCTCCTGCTCCTCCCATCAGAGGTAATCTCATTTGAAACCTGGCCTCAGGGTTTCCAGAAATTTATCAGATCTTGTGTAGCCTTGTGTGTGACTAAAATATGTCAGGAAATTAGCTGAAGAAAGAAGGCTGCCAGCGGCAGAGTTCACTCTGAGGCAGGCAGGGGCAGATGGCGGGACTTGGACAGGAAGGGCCCGTGCCGTTCCAGAAGCTGGCACAGCCTCGTTTTGGGGAAGGTAGACGCTCCTCACTGAGCATCTGCCCCACCAAGCATTGGACATGAACTGCATACTCTATGATCCCTTACAGAAGTTCCATGTTGTGGCGATTATTAGCCCCAATGTAAATAAAGAAAGCTGAATTTGGAAGATGTAGAGTCACTACTCCAGGTCTCCTGATTGGTAGATGGAAGTATGAACAGCAAGGGCTGCCTGCCTTTTAAACTCAGGAAAGCTTGTTTTCCTACACAGTTCTTGAGTCCCATTATTGAGGTATTATTCTGGGCTAAACTGCTGCTAGAACCTCTGCAGACACTGTTTCATCTTAATTCTCACCACCTCCCCGTGAATGTGAAAGAGACTATTTGACCAAATCAGATGTCTATGACATTGTTGCATTGTCTTTGTCATCTAAAACTGTACAAACTTCTGAATGGCAAAGAAGAAAAGAGGGGGCATAGCCTTCCAGACTTGCATCCTGTAACTCCAGGGTGCTAAGAAAACTATAAACTCCGTGGTTTTTTTGCTCCTAGAAAGGAAGTTTTGATTTTAAAAAGTTGATGTTCCCCAATTGATTCATAAATTTGATGTAATGCCATTCAAAATAGCAACAAGCTTTTTCAAAGGACTTAATAAATTGATTCTGAATGTACACTGAAGAGAAACGATGTCAGAGATTGGATCGTTCACCCCACAAAAGGCATGTTCAAGTTTTAATCTCTATTCCCGTAGGTGTGAACACATTTATAAATATGATCTTTGGAGATATTAAGTGTAGATTCATTTGTGAAGAGGGTCTTCAAATATTTAGATGAGGCCAGACTGAATCAGGGTGGGACTTAGGCCACACGACTGGAGTCTTTAAAAGCAAAGAAAATTCAGGTGCATTTGGAAGAAGACAGAAGTCAGCAGAAGCCAGAAATCAGATAAAGCCACAGGAGGAGACCAAGGAGACAGATCTCCCTGTGATGAGGCAGAGAAGTAAGCCAAGGATCTCCAAGGATTATAGCAAGCCAGCACCAGAATGCTACAGACTCGGGGGGAACACATGGCCTGTTGCGCACTTGGCTTTGGACTTCTAGCCTTCAAAACTATGAGTAAATAAATTCCTGTTCTTTTAGCCAACCCATCGTGTGGTATTTGTCGTAGCAGCCTGGCAAACGAAGAGACAGAGCCGCACCACTTCTGAAGAAGACCAAAGTGGAGAAACTTGCCTTATAATGATATAGAGAGAATGGTGTTGGTACAAGAATAAAAATTTGACAGAGCAGAATAGAGTGTACAGAAAGAGATGCCTACAGGTATGGAATTTTAATATGTGAAAGATATGGCATGGCAGCTGTGGCAGGGGAGGATCACTGGTGCAGGGTGTCGGTGGTGGGGGGATGTGTGGGGAGGGGTGCACCTGGGGCATGTCTCTATGGAATATGAACGTGTTCATGTGGCTTTGGGGTATTGTCCCAGTGGGTAGAGGCTCACACAATAACCGATGGAATATTGAACTCCCATCCTAGGGAGTCCTGCTGTGTTCTCTACTTGAGTGGCAAGAATCTCTAGAGAATACGGGCAGTGCCAGGGAAGGGGGGCAGACCAGCATGCCAGGCCCTTGATATTGATGCCTGCACTTATGAACCTTGTTCTTGTGAAATTGAAACATAACCTAGTAATACATAACTGCCTAAAAGTTACCTCCTGAAAGCCTCCTTGTTGTTCAAATGTGGCCTCTCTCTAAGCCAAGCTCAGCATGTAAACGCACTCCCTTCCTCCCAGGGATAAGTCTCCCTGGCACCAAGGGCTTGGCACCAAGCATCAGCTAGTGATGTATTTGGAAAAAGACCTAGACCAAAAGGGAGAAATATTAAATACAAATGAGTTTTTATGGCTAAGAGGTTTCAAAGTGAGTCGGGAGGTCATTCCAGAGGTTATGCTCATGCACGTCTCAGCGGGATCTCACTGACTGTCACAGTAAACAGAGCTCCAATCCGGGGTGCTCCTGAGGGCTCTGGAGACACCTAGTCCCTATAGGCAGGGCAGACAGCGCCAGGAAATCAGCACCCCACTGATGGGCCTTACCTTGGAATATATGGTAACCTATCTCCCCAATGTGTCAGAGTTAGACTCTTTCATAATTTTCTGCCCCTTTTATTTGAACCTATAACTAGCACTATACCCATTAAATATATGTCCCAGAGACTTAACTTCTCTGGCTATTCATATGCCGGTTGAACCGTGAATCTCAACAGAGTTGTAGCCAAACCTACTCTGTAGTTCATCAGACCCACCCAGGACAACGAACAAAAGAATGACGATGGACAACCACCATCCCAAAAGCAAAGAGTGTCAACTACTGGAAGCAAAACCGTTCCATCCATCTGCCCCATGAGATCTAAAACCCCTCTCAACTGGAAGCAGAGTGGGCATCACTATTCCAAAATCCTCAAGATTGAAGAATGAACATACATAAGGACTAAAGGAAGAACTTGTAACTGATGAAAAGATCTTAGTCATCGGAGGTTCTGAGGGGAAGGAGAGGGAAGAATAGGTATAATATGGGGCATTTTGGGGACATTGGAATTGTTCTAAATGGTATTGCAGTGAAGGATATACATATGTTAAAACCTCTAAAACTGTGCAGTGCAAAGTGTAAATCATAATGTAAACTGTAGTCCATGGCTGGTAGCAATGCTTCAATATGTGTTCATCGATTATAACTAATGTACCACACTACTAAAGGATGTTGTTAATGGGGGAAAGGGTGAGAAGGAAAAGGGGTGGGGTATATGAGAATCCCCCATATTTTCAATGTAACATTTATGTAATCTAAAGCTTCTTTAAAAATAAAGAATAAAAAAGATATGGCATGATCATTGCAGGGGAGAGGGACAAATCAGTCAGTGGTTTGTAAAATTTGGTTTTATATATATAAAAAATTACATTTGATCTCTACCTCGTATCTTTCACAAACATCAACTCCAGATGGAATAAGAATATAAATGCCAAAAGCAAAAATTTTAAAACTTAAAAAAATATATATTTTTATATATATTCTGACCTTGAGATCGGAAAAGATTTCTTAAAATAAAACTTGGCATGTTTCTAGCTACAAGAGAAAAACTAATATATTTGACTTCATTAAAATTAAAAACTTTTATTCATAAAAAGATAGCTCAAAGAAAGAGAAAGTACCCAGGAAAAGATATTTGCAAAGTACATGACCAACATAGGATTAGTATCAAGAATCTATTTAAAAAAATTAGAAAAATAAAATCAGTGGAATTGAAAATTTTCCAACAGATATAACCAGGCATTTTCACAGAAGAGGAAATACTGATAGTCTAAAACATTTGCAGAAACACTAAGTCTTAGTAATAATCAGGAAATTGAAAACTGAGACCATGAAACTTCATTGTATATTCATTCAGTGAGAAAAATAAGCCTGGCAGTACTCCACGTTTGAGAGAGAGAAAGCAGTTTAAAGTGGATATATTATACATTACTAGTATGAGTGTAAAACGGTACAACTACTTTGAAAAACAATTTGGCATTATCTTGTCAATTTGGCAGTCATCTACTTAAATGCCCATCAACAGCAGAATACACAAATCAAGTGTAGATATTTCACACACCTGAATATCATTCAGATACACACAAAAACCTCTTGGTATTGACCAGAAAAAATGCCAAAAGACAATATCGAGTAATCATCTACCTGCTAAGTCCTCAAATACCTTCTCCACACAGCTCTCTCGGTAGTCAGTCGAGATGAAGCAAGTGGAAGAGTGGGTGAGTTCTGCACACAGAAGCCTGATCAGGATGTCCTGCACTGCAGACAATTTTTCAGAGAAGAAGTAGTCAAAGCATCATGGGCCAGGAAGCAGGTGTGGCTCAAGTGATAAGGCTTCTGCCTACTATACAAGGACCCAGGTTCAGTCCCTGGGCCCTCTTAGTGATAAAGAAGAGAAGCATGCCCGCACGGTGAACCAGGGCCCACATGAGTGCCCACGTGGTGAACCAGTGCTCATGCAAGTGCCCACATGGTGAGCCAGTGCCTGAGCAAATGAGTCACACATCAAGATCAAAAGAGAGACCAAGGGGAGAGTCAAGGTGAAGTGCAGCAGAGACCAGGAACTGAGGTGGTGCAATTGACAGGGAACCTCTCTCCACATTAGGGGTCTCCAGGATCGAAT
Organism: Dasypus novemcinctus; assembly: GCF_030445035.2. Taxonomy (NCBI): domain Eukaryota; kingdom Metazoa; phylum Chordata; class Mammalia; order Cingulata; family Dasypodidae; genus Dasypus; species Dasypus novemcinctus. The sequence goes on along the minus strand of NC_080676.1, from coordinate 8,364,557 downwards.
CCCAGTGAATCCTAGAGGAGAGAAAATGAGAAGACAACACAGACAGCAAAAACAGCAGGATAAGAGGAGGGGAAGGGGAAAAAAATAAGTAAATCTTAAAAAAAAAAAAAAAAAAGCATCATGGGCAAGGAGAGAGGAGAAGAGCCCGCTGTTGAAGTAGGATGCAAAGTTCATAAAACTGCCATGTGTCTCCCTTGGTTGACAAAACCCTGGGCATAGGCCCCCTGATTTTCTTGGTTCCTGAGAGGGAGAGAGAATCAGGATAGACAACAACATATTTAACTTGACACATGGGAAATATGCCATGCTGTGAGGTGTGGAGGCTGGAAACAGAAAGCAATTTCCCAAAGAAATAACTCTGTTCACGGGTGACTGGGTCATTTGGGGTCCCTAAGGGAAAATTGGATGTTCAGAACTCAAGAGAGAAATGTGATTCCTCCAGTGCATCCCTGGATGCTCAGTGCAAGCAGGACCTTAGCCCAGACAGATGGATGCCAAGGAAAACCCAAGGTTTTTAGCAACCTTCAACTCCCTAAATGCTCCCAAAACACCTCAAAGTTGGAGCCAGAGCTCAGAACAGGCACCTGAGTAAATGTTAGCAAGATGAGGGTTGAGGCACCAGTGTTTCATGATTCTTTTTTTTCGGTTCAAAGGCAAAGTTTGTCAAGCCTGAGACACCAGCCGTTCAGGAATTCTAAGGAAGGAAAGAAGGGGTAAACGTCTAAGTGGCAAGGGGAACTTCTCGGTTTTTTTACAGCACCTTCACTGCCCAGCAAAGTATAGGGGAGAGTATATTCCCAGTCAATGCTGTTGATTTCCTAATCAATTTCCACATGGATCTAGAGTTAAATGAATCTGAATCACGGAATGCATGTGTTCTAGAACATCTGCAGGTACAAAGAGAAAGAGAGACTGCCAGATCCAGAAAAAGGGGCTTGGCCTAAATTACCCACTGAGAGATACTCTTGGAATAGGAAGGAAGGAGGAAAACCCACGCTGGATCTCCATATGGGAGAAAGAAAGCCTTGATCCCAGGTATTTAACAGTGATTCCCCATTCCCAACCCCACCCCCATACACACGACAGAAATAGTAGCATAATGACGCTGTCACGTGCTGACCATTGAGGGAGTTGAAAATGGACTTGGGAAGAGAGGCAGGATGGCAGGAAAAGAACATGAAATTATTCATATCCTTTTGGTCCCAACAGGTGAAAGAGAGAGGACCTTTAAGGTGTAGGAGTGCACAGGACAGAGTACTGGGAGGTGGGGGCAAGTAACATCAGAGTGTTTCTAGACCACATTTGGTCTTGAGCCCTAGTAGATGCTAGTGTGTCCTCTCTCAAGAGCAGATCTAGTCTACTCCAGGAAAGTAGAGGAGGAGAGGTGAGAAACAAAGAGCAGGAGACAAGAGAGTACAGAAGAGAACAGCTTCAACTTTCCAGTTATCCTCTCTTCCCCACCTCTCCTTAAGGGCAGATCTGTGTCTCGGATGATTTCCTCCAGGACACCTCATGGAATCCCTGCTAGCTAGGACATGCTCAGTAAATATTTGGTGAAGAAGCAGATGAACGGCATCAAAGCTCTATTTTGCTTACTAAGCCCAGCATGGCACCTGGTGCATAGTAGGTGCTCAGTAAGTATTTGGTGAATGAATGACTGAGGCTCTCTTTTTTTTCCTACAGGAACAGTAGTACCAAAGGCCAGCACTGCTGCAGGAGGGCTTGGCTCCAGCAAGCCCACTCCTCTGAGCTTTGTGCAGGCAGATTCTGAGCTTCCGGCTAAGGCTCCGTACCCATCCCTCATCACTTCCCACCAGTTCTTGGGGGGAAGAGTGAAGGTCTGTCACATAGCTGGCAGGTGCATTCTTTTAAATCCCAGGTTATGACCTTTCTCTCACTTTGCCCTTCTCTGGGGGTCACTGTGCCAGAAACACCAAATTGTGCAGTTTCCCAAATACCCCATCCTCACCCATACCTTCATGCCATTGCATATTCTGATCTCCTTCATAAAAATCCCTCTCCACGCCTGTCCATTTGGAAGAAGCCTTGTTCAAGGCCACCTTCTCTCAAATTGCCAGTAAGCCCCTTAAGGAAAAAGCATCTGTTGTCTTGTTTCCATTCTTCTGATAGCAGATGCCTTATTTTCCTTTGGAAAATCACCTTAGCTCTGCCCTCAGTCCACATAAGTGATCCCATCCCCATCCCATAGTAACACACCAAGGAAGCCTGGCTAATGAGCCTCGATTTTAAGACCGATATAGAAAACATTGTTGAGTAAAGCTCACCCTTTATTTGGCCTGAAACTGGATACATATTTGACCTCCACCTGCCAGAGGCAGGTTGTGAGAGTAAAGAGAGCAAAGCTGAGAGATGGAGAAGGCTTTGTCTTGGTAGCTCTGCTTGAGCATCTGGATTCAACCACACCTGAAATGCGCCCTTAAACTTTTCTTTATGTGAACCTATAAACTCTTTAAGCCAGTTTACATCCGGCTTTTTTTTTTTTTTTTAAAGATTTATTTATTTATTTAATTCCCCCCCTCCCTTGGTTGTCTGTTCTTGGTGTCTATTTGCTGCGTCTTGTTTCTTTGTCCACCTCTGTTGTCGTCAGCGGCACGGGAAGTGTGGGCGGCGCCATTCCTGGGCAGGCTGCTCTTTCTTTTCACGCTGGGCGGCTTTCCTCACGGGCGCACTCCTTGCGCGTGGCGCTCCCCCACGCGGGGGACACCCTGCGTGGCACGGCACTCCTTGCGCGCATCAGCACTGCGCATGGCCAGCTCCACACTACATCCGGCTTTTTATAATCACTTTCACCTGCAACAGTCCAGTCTATTATAAGGGCCCCAGGAGCTCACAGAACATTGCACTCAGTGGATATTCAACAAATATTAAATTAAATCCAACCATTATTTGGCAACCTACTAAAATCCTGGCCTTCAAAAGTACGCTTAACATTGCCCTATGCCTCTTTCGGAAAAAGAAAATCTCCCTGTTCTATTTTGACCTCTGCTCTCATTGCAAAATCACGTTGGTTCCTCAGGATCTGCTTTTGGGAGAAGCCTATTATCATCTAACTTTTGAAGAGTGCTTCTAATTAAAGCAATATTAAACAGTAATAACTGTTTTATAGTTTTATGACAATATCCATGATCACATAAATAAGCATTTTATATCCAATTAGCATTTTATATTTATTCAATCCTAAAACAATCTAGCATTTTTATTAATCAAATAAAGTAGCATTTAATAGATATGGTTACTTCAGCTTCTGAAATTAGCCGCACATAAAATAGCACTACATCTAATTATTCGATATATTGCCTCAAAAGAACAATACGTGCTTGGCAGGAATTCTACCAATGAGACACCTTTATTTACCTAAATAAGCTAAAAGCAACATTTTCCAAAATTTAGTCATTTGCATAAGACTTTCATTATTTCTACTGTAGCCATAAACCAGCTGTACTATTATTTACTTTAAAGAGACCTGTGTGTTCATTTAAATAATTTTATTTTAAACCCGAAACTTTATATCAGGAGTTTGATATGCTAGTCATGCTTTAGAACAATATTAAAATAAAGACATATCTATTAACATAAAAATGGTTTGTCCCTATACCCATCCAATGTCATCCTGCACATCAACAGTGGTAGGCATGACACACTTTGGGGAAACGTGAGCTGAAGCCTGCCAGTAAAACCCCAAAGGCCTTCTGTCCAGCCCCTTCCCAAGTCTCACAGCATCTACCTTTAACTCAAACACACCCAGCTGGGGACTCCACATTAGATGTGCTTGCTTTCTCAGATCCATTAGGCATTTACTTATTTACGAATGGACCACAAACTTGCCAGTAAAAAGTTAAAATCATCTTTTACATGGTGGTTGACCTCTTTGATCTTGCACGGCAAGCAAAGGATGCATTTCTGAAGATCACAGGCAGTTTAAAACAGGTACATTTTAAGGCCTAGGAAGAAATATGAAGGGGGCATGAATCTAAGAAGAACATGAATCTACAAATATTCTGGCATATTTTATTTTAAATCAGCATCGGCCCTAATATTCCACAGAGTGCCTGTTCCTACACTGCCTACAGTATATGAGGACAGATGCCTGGGCCTTCTTCACTGCCTTTGGTTAGGTCTAACTTCTTGATGTTGATATTCAGGTACAATTTATAACACTAGCAATGCTTCTTAATTGACACTTGTTACAGGTTTTTTTTTTTAAGGATTTCCAATTACAATAATGGTGAATGCATAATCGTTACCGAAATGACTCAATGCATGCAAGCAACAGAAGAATTCATAGGATTTGAGCAAAGAATGTAGTGTTTCTTTCTACCAGTGAAAGAGTGAACATAGTTTATAGTTCAGCCATCTGGCTTTAAAATTATGCAATCAGTAAGAAATAAAATGGGAGGGTCAAATTATTTCCAACTTTGTACATAAAGTGACAGTCTTAAAACTTATATAACACATTGTTCAAATCTGCTAATTCGATTTCACAGGGATTACATTATTGCTTGCAAGTATCTGTTAGAAAAGAGGAAGTCGTGAAATACCCGGGACTGGCAGGTCGGATGGGAGAAGCCTCGTGGTGGAATTTTGTCGGGAGGTTTGCAGAGTGGTGGGTGGGGGGAAGGAGCTTGCCATTTGTCAGCACCCCAGATGCGATGCAGTAAAGCTCAGTGCAGAACTGTTGAAAACATCCCCTCAACTGATTTTCACATTCCCCTTTGCACGTGTGTCTGTGGGGTTTTTTTTTTTTTTTTATTTTTAAAGAAGTTTTAGATTACAGAAAAGTTACATTAAAAATATAGGGGTTTCCGTATACCCTAACTCCTCCCCCTTCTCACATTTTCCCCTTTTAATAACATCTCACATGACTGTGGTACATTTGTTACAGCTGATGAACAGATATTGAAGCATGGCTACTAACCGCTAATACAGTTTACATTATGTATTTCACTTTGCACTGTACAATATTACAGGCTTCGACAAAGTGTATAATGGCCTGTATACTTCATTGCAAAATCTGCAGAACAATCACAGTGCCCTAAAGATGCCCTGTGTTCCACCTGTTCTTCCCTCTCCCTCCCCTCAGAACCTCTGGGGACCACATCTTTATATCAATGTTAAAAGTTCTTCTGTTTCTACTATAAGTCTACTTTGGTTCATGGTTGCATTCCCCCGTTATGTTTGTTCATTTCCTCAATCTTGAGGATTTGGGGCCAGTGATGTCCACTCTGCTTTAGTTTGTGAGGGGTCTTAGATCTTATGGGACAGATCAATGGGACTGTTTTGCTTGCAGTTGTAGATACTCTTTGCTTTTTGGGATGGAGGTTGTCCATCATCATTCTTTTGTAGTTGTCCTGGGCAAGTCTGATGAACTGGACAGTAGGTTCAGCTGCACCTCTGCTGAGATTCAGGGCTCAACTGGCATATGAACAGACCAAAGATTTAAGAATCTGGGACATATATTGAATGGGTATGATGCCTATTACAAGTTCAAATAAAAGGGGTAGAAGAATCATGTGTAGAGAGATTATAAATGAGTCTAACTCTGTTACTTTGGGGAAATAGGTTATCATATATTCCAAGGTAAGGCTCACCAAAGGGGTGCTGATTTCATGGGCTTGTGTACCTTATCTACAGTATCCAGACATTTCTAGAGCCCTCAAAAGCATCCTTGTTTGAAGTTTTGTTTCCTGTGATAGTCAGTGAGATCTGCATGAGATGCCTATAAGTGTAACCTCTGGAATGACTTCAAGATTCACTTTGAAAACTCAGCCATAAAAACTCTTTTGTATTTAATGTTTCCCCCTTTTTTGTTTTTTTTTTTTTTTAGATTTATTTTTTTATTTATTTCTCTCCCCTTCCCCACTCCCCCCCCCAATTGTCTGCTCTCTGTGTCCATTCGCTGTGCGTTCTTCTGTGTCCACTTGCATCCTTGTCAGTGGCACCAGGAATCTGTGTCTCTTTTTGCTGTGTTATCTTGCTGTGTCAGCTCTCTGTGTGTGCAGCGCCACTCCTGGGCAGGCTGCACTTTTTTTGTGCAGGGCAGCTCTCCTTGCAGGGCACACTCCTTGAGCATGGGGCTCCCCTATGCTGGGGATACCCCTTTGTGGCATGGCACTCCTTGCACGTATCAGCCCTGTGCGTGGGCCAGCTCACCAGACAGATCAGGAGGCCCTGGGTTTGAACCCTGGACCTCCCAAATGGTAGGTGGACGCTCTATCAGTTTGGCCAAATCTGCTTCCTATGTTTCCCTCTTTGATCAAGGTCTTTTTCCAAATGCATCATTGGTTGGCACTTGGTATTAATCCCTCGGTACCAGGGAGGCTCATCCCCAGAAGTCATGTCCCACTCCAGGGGGAAGGTAATAAGTTTATTTGCTGAGTTTGGCTTAAAGAGAAGCCACATTTGAGTAACAAGGAGGTTTTCACAAGGTAACTCCTAGACAATAGATATTATTAGGCTAAGTTTCAAATTTACAAGAACAAGGTTCATAAGTACAAGAATTAATATCAAGACTTGGCATATTGGTCTGTTTTCCATTATTAGGCACTGCCTATGTACTCTTGAGGTTCTTGTCACTCTATTAGAGAATGTAGCAGGACTAGGATGGGAATTTAATACTTTTTGGTTATTGTATTGCTTTCCACCCAATGAGATAACACCACCTGACCACATGAACACATTCATATTCCACGGAAGCATGCCCCAGTTGCACCCTTCCCCACACATCCCATCATCATCGACATCCTGCACCAGTGACCCTCCTCTGTCACAGTTGCCAAAAGAGCACTTCCACAATTGTATGCTCAACCATAATCCTCTACCTCTCCAGAGTTCACCTGTTCCTTCCTCCAGCCCTTCCCCCAGCTGGATGGCTAGCCCGACCCACGCCTTAACCCTGCTCACACTCACACTCCAGCATCACTGACCCCACTCACATCGCTGCACACCCATCACCCCCACCACTCCCATCCACTGCCAAACCTCCCTCATCCATCCTATCAAAGATTCTGCCCAGGCTGAGCATTGGCGCACCACGCTACCCCCTTTCTATCTCCTGGTAACCAGTCTTGCATTATCTTGCTGTGTCAGCTCTCCATGTGTGCTGACAGAGCATGTGGAAAGCCCCAGGAAGGCAGATCCGTGAAAGAATATTGTTCATATAAAAATCCCTAAGTCTGGGCAGGCCCCACCCACCCACCAGCAGTAGGTTTTTATTTGCTCAGGGACAATGCATAACCCCCCAGTACGCCAGCCCTTCCATGCTCTCTGATGACTCCATGCAACTTTCTCTCTCTGATGACTGCATGCAACTTTCTCTGCTTGGACATTCTCCGCATTTCTCACTTCCTACCACAGCATTGCCTCACCTCTCCAGGAGCCCTGTCCAGACCCACAGGCTAGGCTGGAGGCTCCTCCCCAGGGCTCCCACAGCCTCCCAGTGTCTGCTTACTTCTTTGTCTCCCCCTGAAGACTATGAAACCCTTGGGGGTAAGAACTGCCTCTTATTCATCCTCGTTATCTCACTACCTAGCAGAGGAACCGGCACATAGTAGATGCTCAAGAAACATTTGATAGGTAGAAACTGTCTACATGACTTATGGACCAGGGAGTCCCCATATTAAGGGGCTGTCTTCATTAGGATGGTGCTTTGTCTCAATACTGAACATTAAAGGTCCACCCAGGTGAAGGTGACCTTCGTGAAGAAAGAAAAGCTAACCACGTTTTGTTTGTTTTCCAGGAGGTACAGGGGATTGAGCCCAGCACCTCATACATGGGAAGCAGGTGCTCACCCACTGAGCTACACCTGCTCCCCTGTTGTTCGTTTTTAATGCGTTTTAAAGAGAGATGCAACCCTGGGTAATGACTCTAAGTCAGAGCTTCCTTGAGAGAGAAAACACAAGGCAGTGAGCTCCACTCCCCTGCTCAGCCAATGCCCTCAGTCCCAAAATCAGCATTCCCATTAGGATGTCTTTAGAGAAATGCCAGTTTTCCAATATTAATAAAATTAGAGAATCTAGAAAATATGTAAGTCTGGTCTTCCAATGCTGAATAAAGGGTCTGGTCCATTCTCTGTTCCTGAGAATCTGGGTTGATGCTCCATATTCCCTGTGCAAGCCAGTTCTGTGTTCCCCGCTTTTCATTCCAGTTCAGAGTAACAACCGCAGCTGCTGTGAAGTGCTATGGGTTTCCAAGAACAAAATCAAAAGCAACCTATTTAAGTTATTCCAGTTCCTGCCACTCCGAAGCTGAACTCACCAGGGGTTATGAAGAGTAACCTATTGCCTTCGAGGCACGCAATTTGATTTTTAGTGTGCTTGGCACTTCAAATCCTCACCAGGAGAGCCAGGGGCTCTAGAGGCAGGAGTCCTACCCACCTCCTACCTCTTGAGGTGGGCTAAATTCCACTGCCAACAACAATGGCTCTGTGCTATTTATCCGTTCATTAAAAAAAAGCAGCTTGAGGGAATTGCTTTTATTTTTCCACTTAATATTTCGTAGCCATAAATTATAAGCTCCAAACCAATGACCTAATGGCAGGGGCAGCCTTTGTCAAGTGAAACCTAAATGAGAAAGGTGGGCTCCTTGGGGCCAAACTGAAAGACAGGGCTGGAGCGCTTGGCCGGCTTTTCTGCTGCCTGCTCGCAGTGGCTCCAGTGGCTCCAGTTTCACTCTGCATTTTGCTCAGGAGGCATCGGGGCCCAGAACATGGTATTCACTACTGATCACCCAAGGCCATCCGAGGGGCCAAGGCTGCTCTTCCGGGCCCTCGGCCAGTGCACTCAGATGACCATCAGCTCGTGAGCACCAGGGTCTTTCAGCCAGGGCCTGCTGCTCATCTACCGGGCACCTTCATAAATTAGGAAAAAGTGTCCCTTCCAGGAGGACGCCTGAGCAGCCAAGGCAAGCAGAGGACAGGCTAGACCTGAGCCCCAGGCACCTTTCAGCAGGATGCAACACACATAACTCTCAGCAGCCCAATAAAGGCAGAGAGAAACGTAGCACTGATCACTGCCCTTGGACTTGGCCTTCTGGGGGCTAAGTGGCAATCTCAGCAACCCTTCCGCCTACGCTGAATCCCAGCTCCCCATAGACCAGTGCGGTGACCTTGAACAAGAAACGTCACGTCTCTGAGTCACAGTCTCTGCCTCTGTAAAATGTGGATGATAAAACCACTTTCCTAATACACTGATTGGGGGTTAATGAATTGATTCATGACCTCAGCATTTTGTATCAGTCTGTGATTGACAAGTCATGGGCAAATTTTGCTGATATCAAGGTGTCAAGATCAGCTTACTTCCATAAAATAGAATGATAATGGTAAATGTGGCAAAATGTTAAAAGCTGGTAGATGTGGGTACCAGAGGTGGAGGTATAGGTTTTGTTTGTTTGTTTTTTAATTTTTGTGTGTGCATGGGTTTTTAAAAATTATTTTTGCAGCATCCTATAAGTTTGAAATTATTCCAAAATTTTTTTAAAATTCATATATGATGTATCTGTAAGCCAAAGAAGCTGATATGAACAATCACCAAGGATGATCAGAGTGTATCTTTCCTTGTAGAGACTCAGTCTTCATCACATTCCTGTCTCTGAGGCATCCCCAGTACCTTTCAAATATGAGCGATACATCACCTCAGCCACTTCCCAAGCGCCGGTGGAGGCTGCTGACAAACCCAGCTCCCTGGTACTTCGTGTTGATGCCAGAGACATGGCAGAGAAGAAAGAGCTTCTCCCACAGCCAGAGAAGAGCCATCAACCCTAACCTGGCAACCAAATGGCTTGGCTGAGCACAAAAAGTAGTACAGGAATGCACATTTCCCTAAGGAAATTGGGGCTATCACTGGAGCAACAGAAAAAAATTTAATTCCGCCTCTGGGCTGAGGGGAGGGAAAACAGGTAACTACTGCTAGACATGAAAGAAAGCGTAATACCCTCCTCAAGAGAAAGGCAGAAGGGGTGGGCTGAACAAAGCCCCCTCCCTACAGAATGCTGGTCCTGGGGTCAAGAGCAGGGAAGCAGGGCTGGGGGCTGCCGGCAGCAGCCTTACAGCCGCAGGGCAGGAGCCCAGCTCTGCCTCTTCCACAGGGCAAGATCCCAAGCCCCTCTGAGCCCCAGATCTTACCTCCCGCAAGAAGCCCGTGTGAAAAAAGGAATGAGATAACAGAGCACAATACCTTGTACTGCCGAAGGCATGCAATAAGGGTAGCTGTTATTATTACTAATTACAGTAAATGATTCAAACAAAACCCTTTGTGTGAATGTAGTAATTTACTTTAAATTTCTCAGCACATTCTGGAGATTACACAATAAAAATTCAGGTCTACCCGCAGAAAGCCAGATTCATGATGCAAACACAACTTTACTTCCTCAGTGAGTTCATAGGAGAAAACTTGTCCAACCTACCACCTAGGGTGAGGATGACATGAGAGAAGAGATGTTGAGAACTTTGGAAAGATCAGAGTGATAAATAAGATCGGAATAATTAACCAATATCCAGCTCCACTAGGACAATGAGGCTTTACTTCGCATTTTTCAATGTGGTAGCCACTAGCTACATGTGACTACTTAAATTTAAATTAACTAAAATTAAAGATAACAGGCAGTACCTCAGCCGCAGGAGACACATTTCAAGTACGCCCCTTGCTCGTGTTATCAGCCTCAACAGCACAGACACAGAACTTTCCCATCTCACAAAAGCGTCTACTGGACAGTGCTGCAGTCTATATGATACAAATTGGACCTAGTCTAGCTCGCCCTAAACATAGACCCCAAAGGAATCTCAGAACAACCTAGATTCCATTATCTTTGTATTCCTCAGGTTTATAGCTAAGTCTCTGCATTCAAACAAGCTATTTTTAGTGGCAGTTACAGACCTATTTGAGCAGCTAATGAAAGCAATGGATCCTCTCTCCAAGAAAAATAATGCACATGAAAACACAAACACATCATGCACACACACACACACACACACAAGCTTTTGCATACAATGTAGTTTCAGGATGCTCACACTCATGGGCCTTGGACCTCAACCTACATAGCCCAGCATGCCTTTTAATCAAATGGCTGACTGATGAAAGGCTGGGAGGAATACCTACGTGCGAAAGACTCAAAAATCTCTCCTATCTTGGTTCCACACTACCTGGTTTTGATTTTTTTTTTACCTCTTACCTGGACAGAAATGGTAAACTCAGCAGTGTCCCCAATGCCAGGCTCAATCCACTCCATTCTGCCCTAGGGAGTTTTGTAGATCACGGTTGAATTTGGATTTTAGGCAGAGTATAATGGGAAGCCATTGGAGGATATTAAGAAAAGAGGTTATATTATCTTATTTGCTTGGAAAAAATTCTTAAGTGAGAATTGCCTGTGGAGAATGAATTACTGAGAGTGTGGAAAACAGAAGCAGGGAGAACAGGTAATAGGTAATTGCAGGAGAAAGTGACAGTGACTTGTACCTGGTTGTGGCAGTGGAGACGAAGAGAAGCAGATGGACCTGGCACATATTTTGAGGCAACACTGATGGAATGGCTGCTGGTTTGGATGTAGGGGAAGAAGGAAGGCTTTGGGTTTTTTTTTTTGGCTGGAGCAATTGGGGGGTGAAGATTTGAAAATGAATCAGCTTGTTGGGGCATAGAGGTAGGGAACAGAGGAACAAGAGATGTGTTTTACCTTTGAGATATTCTACTAGAATCCAGTTGAAAATATCAAGTAGATGGTTGGATAGACAAGGCTGGAGTTAGAAGTGTAGCTTTTGGAAGCTTCCATCTTATGGACAGCAGTTAAAGCATCTCATCCCTGGCCTGGATGTTATCACCCATGGGTGATGTAGGTCGAGATGAGAAGAGCGCTTTGGACAGATCCCAAGGAAACAACAGGAAAGGGTCAGACGAGGAGGACAGAGGAAAGCCCATCAGTTGGCATGGACAGGGAGGTCAGAGGAAGAGAGGCTGCGCCCCAGAAGCTAAAGAAGGCAGTGTCCCAGGGAGGAAAGTGTGGGCAACCATGTTAAATGCTGCGGAGAGACCCAGAAATACCGGGCAGTGAGCAAGGAACAGTCTCATGGCCATGTGTCTATGGATCCCAAAGTGGAATGGGACAAAGGGGGAACAGGAATAGAGAGTTACTAGACACATCTGCAACTGGTAGTTAGACACATCTCCAACTTGGAGCAACATCTCTGATGACACTCCTTGTTTGCGAGGGACACTGACTACCTGAAAGCTCCATGAGCGGGGATGGTCCCAGAAAATAGTTACTGGAGTAAAACCCCAGCTCTTGGCTGAGATTAGAATTTATAAATCTCTTCATCCACCGCAAAGCTGGCTTCTGCAACCCCCTGAGTCCCTGCTCACTCAAACACATTTCCCTAGCAGTTCCCTCTTGCTCTCCCTCTCAGCTCCCATGCCGAGCATTTCCAACCATGCCATTGTTACAAATAACCCATGGCTTGGCTGATTAAAGAAATGAATCAGTTTGTGGACTGTCTCCAGTAAATATTACTTCTGGTTCTACGAAAGAACCAAGAGCACAAAATAGAAATGTAATGAAAGAAGTACATTTTGGGTGGCTGAATCAAATTACAAATGATTAAGAAATAATACCGCTTTATATATTCATTTTGTAGAAAGCATTAGACTGCTGGATTTTAATTTCATGTTGCGACAAATATGCAAAGTTAATAACATGCTATTGATTTGGTAAACTCCCATTTAAAATGTGAAGCATTTTCACAAAATAAAACAAGATAGACAATATCTTCTAAATAGCATGAAATTAGATTTTTAAAATGTATTGAAAATTACATATTGAGCTGTACCATAACCTAATACGACAACACAGTGAAGGAAAAGTGGCATTCTGATACTTTAAGGAATTTCTACTACACAGGTATTTTAAGGTTTAATAAAAACTAGATTTATATATGTAATTTTATACTTTTAGAAATCCAACAGCTAGCAGTCTTAGTGAGATGAAATTACTTCTCCAATCCCCAAAGTTCCTAATAAAATGACGTGCAGATTCTCAAGGCTATAAGGTTAAAACAGAGGATTATTTCAAGACCTTTTAATAAATACGTGGACCAAGTTGTGATGGTAATTAGGAAAACGTTCATTTCTCACTTCAGAGTGTTTTTAGACAAATTTCTCCAGATGAGACCCACAGCTTAAAAATTCTTTTCTAATTAAGATTTTAATGTAGTTAGATTATATTAAATCAGATAAGAACCATCCTTCCCCTCTTCATTTTCCCCAGTCCATTCTTCTCGTAAACAGATTTCCACATGAGTGGCTGCTTATTAAAGGTGAGTACCACACACAGAATGAAGTCTCACTGATCAAAATATATGGATATAACACGGCAAATTCTTCCAGTCACAGGAGGAGAAAAAATTACTAGATGCAGAATTTATAGAGAGAAGAGCCAATCTCTGAGATTTTTATTTATTGCTTTTGTTTCAGAAGTTATCAATGACTGCTTTGGAGTGATGTTCCTATATGGAACGCCCATGAAGATCCAGAGAAATAAATAATTTTGTTTGAACTAATACATACAGTATCTGTCCACTATCAATAAATGTCTCTCAATATTATCCACTCATGTCTAGTTTCCATTCATTTTTATTGAGTTTAATAATATTTTTTCACATTTTGCCCCAGGTGTACACATTCTTCACTTGAAGCTACAGAAGCTACTTTTCAACGTAAGCCATGATGTAAATACAAAGCAAGAGGATTTTTAGTTAACAAATTGGTTAGGTTCTGAATACTACCAACACATGGTAGGGGCAGAGTTGGCGTGCCTTTGCCCCAGTGCATGGCTTTCTCAGATCTATGAACATTTTAAAGTTGGTGATGTCAAATAAAGTAGTCTCTCCAAGAATGTGTAAAGACTTTCTAGCATTTCCAACTAGCTACCATTACCATTCAGCAAAAATTAGGCCTCCCACAGAAGAATTTTTCCCCCTTCTGAGAGGGTTCCCTCGTCTGTCTGCTCGCTGTGTCTGCGTGCTGTGTCTGCTCATTGTCTGCGTGCTGGGTCTGCTCATTATGTCCTTGTTTTCTTTAGGAGGCACCAGGAACCAAACCCAGGACCTCCCATGTGGGAGCAGGTGCCCAACCACTTGAGCCACATACACTCCTTGCTTGTTGTTATCAGCTCTTCTTCTTTGGAAGGCATCAGGAACCAAACTTGGGACCTCCCATAGGGGAGGCGGGCACCCAACTGCTTGAGCCACATTCACTCCTCCCCCACAGAAGAATTTTAATATAATACCAAGGGTTTTACATGAGCTAAGTAGCCTATGATAATTTTGCTACTAAAATACTTTTAAGGTGTTTTAATTTTACTATTATCTACTAGTTTTCATTTGTAAATATAAACACATTAAAAAATAATACCAAAAACCCCTCCAACATGGAACTGGAGCATATGACAAGTTCATTGGACCAACTGTATTCTAAAAAACATTATAATAAAAATACCTGAAAATATTAAAAATTCAACCAAAAACAAAGGCAAATAAAAAAGAAATTTGTAGTATATTTTAATTTGCTGATGTACACTTAATTCAGTTGAGAAAAGCTGCCCACAGTGCATCTGGCTTCTCTTGAATGGCAAATAAATTATTATTGGCTGGATTTACAAGCTCCACATCACTCAAGTCTATTCTTCCTGCTCTGCCGAGACAAGGAAGAGAATGTACCCGTCATGACAACCCTCCCCTGTCCCAATACTGAGGACAGATATCGACCAGCAAGAGAGGGAGGGGGTAGGGCAGGGCAGCCTTGGAGAAATACCCCGGATAGAGACAGAATTGTCTTCTTGCTCCACGTGTGACGCCCGGAGTGAAAAACCACATTTTCACTTGCTTACCTTGCAGGGTGAGCCCAAGTGAGACGGAGGATCTCAGGGCCAAGGAGTGACCCAAATGTAACATGAGCAACTGGGAAGAGCACAAGATTCCCCCTGAAAAGGCAACCATCTTGCTTCACCGAGCAGCTAATTGAAATTGATCTAACAAATGCAGGGACACGATTTGGAAGCCTGAACTCCTTTTGTTCCTTTGATTTAGTCTGCCTAACCTCTCTCACCATTTAATTCTAATTAGATAGAGCCAGAAAATTGAGCTCAAATTAAATTGAGACATTTAATTAATGTCTGGCATTTCGATTGTCGAAGGAGAGAGTCAAAGCAATGGAAGTTTGGCAGAGCCATCTTGACGCACAGGCAGTGAGAAGAGCCACACGGGACCTCTACTCTCCGGGGAGGCGGCAGGCCTTGAGAGCTGCGAGCACTTGGCCTTCTGACTTGTGAGGCCCACACAGCAGTGGCCTCTGATCCTTGTGAGTGACGAGAGTCCCAGGCCCATCTGCGACACTGCCCAGGCCTCCTTACGCTGTCCACGCTGGCCCCCGTGAGGGCACTGCCAACATTACCACCGCCCGGCACAGCAGCACCTCGACGCGTGCCACCTGCTCCCTGAGCGCATCCCGGGCGAGCGCAGGACAATTCCGTTGTCATTCATCACTGGCAGGTCCTTGCTCACGGAGCACGAACTGACCTTGGCCCATTTCTTTCTCCCCTCCAAGTATCTGAAGACGAGGTTTCCATGGAAAGCTCCAAACGGGGTGTCTTGGTGGATCTGTGAGGATGGGCTCCTCCCTCGCCCTTCGGCGACATCACCATCATCTTCATCACTGGCCGATATTTCTCAAATGGAGTGGCACGTGCAAACAGGGGCACAAGCGAGGGCATCCACGAGGTATTGAGGCCATTCTGAAGAGCTTTCTTTTTTTCATAAATCTGTGGTTACTTTTCATTAAAGTTCTGCATACATATAGTTCAAAAAGTCAAAGAGCTCCGCGGGGCTTATTACAAAGAGCAGCAGTTATCCCTCCGCCCTATTTCCCACCTCCCAGGGGCAACCGCTTTCAACCATTTCAGTCGCGTCTTCCATTATTTACCTCTGTACCTCTAAATAACATGCTTATGTTGTGCCCTCATTTTTCACCTCTAGGCATTATCTATCGACTTCCCACTTGGGAAGATGGAGGTGTAGCTCTTGTTCTCTCTCCCCTGCATACACATAAACACACCACACACACACACACACACACACACACATCCCATCCGTTATCCTCCCAATAGAGCTGGGGTTCTTAACAAGGGATCCATGAGCTTGAATTGAAATTCAAAAAAACCATTATTCTTGTGGGGACGTGTTGGTGCGGCTGTGACATATTTATTAAACAGTACCCAGCGTAGTGTGGACTTGGCAAGGAGTCTGTGCTTTTCACCCGACTGGCAAAGGGGTCCGTGGAACAGAAAAGGCGAAGAGCCCCTGCAACAGCGTTCGCTCTGCTATCCCTGGGCTAGGTCAGGAGCCAGCGTTTACGTGACTATGACAACCCAGGCAGCAGCCACAGCCGAGGCACTCCCACGTCTAGAGTCACTCTGCCTTTTCTGCACAATGTATTGTGTTTCCAATATTTAACGGCTACCCTGATTTCTGTCTTTGTTTTCTACATCCTTTCTATGCAAAAACCATATAACCGATCAAGCAGATCTCTAAACTTTGAGTTTATGTGCTCACTCTTTCTCACTCTGCTTTCACGTGCTCACATACCAAATGATTTTTAGTGAGAAGAGAGATCTTACTCCGAGGGTAGCCTTTCGAAAACAGATTTATAGTCACACTATTAGAAAAGAGTTTCATAATCAGTAGGATTGGGAAGAGGTGGTTTAAATAAAGCAAAACTGGCTCTACATTGCAGGACTTGTCTGAGCCTCCACTCTGCAAATGTATACGCTCTGTGAACTCACTATGCGGCATTTCCTAAACACAATTGGTCTTGGAGTCTTGTTTTCAGAAAACCTATTAGCAGGTCCCCGGAGAATAACAATATGCCAAGAAGCCTTCTCTGTTGTCCATCTAACAACATTCCCAACCCATGCTGGGCGAGGGGCCTGACACCACCTTGTGTATAAACCGTGTCCGCTTCTGTCTTCCCATCAGACCCAGGGCGGCTGCTGAAGCCACTTGCACACATGTGGCAGCTCATCAAGTCCTTGCAGCGCTGGAAGGATTACCTGGGGATTGCCTGCACAGCCAGGGAGGCCTGGCTGCAGCTTCTTATCCTCTCACGTCCCTGTCCTCTCCACAGCCCACTAGAGGAATGCTTTCCTTGAGCTCAGAAAGTCAAACTGAACCTCCAACGCCAGCCCCGGGCACCAGTGCTTTTTACCACGTCCAGGGCAGGCTCCCAGCTGCGCGGGGCCTAAGACTGGGCTCAGTCTTAGCAGGAAGCACGCAAAGAGGGCAAGGCTGAGCGTGGGCCTTCTCGCGGTGCCTGGGTGCTGGTGCGTGGACGCCGGCGGCTGACCGCCCGAGGCTCCTGGGACCATCTCCCGCCCTGATCTCTCTGCCCGCCTGCTGAGCTGCTCTCTCGCCGCAGGCCCAGCTGTCAGTCCCCTCCTGGATCCTGTCTGCTCACCTTTTTCTGAACTCATGCCTCTTGTGCGTTGGAGGAATGAATGAATGACTAACCAAACAAATGACCAGGTGACTTAATAAATTAATCAAGAAACCCAGGAACGTGCCAATGCATGCGTCACTGATGCTGCTGGCGCTCTGTCCACGATCCCAAGGGCACCTGTACACAGAACTCACATGGCCCAAGGGCACCCTCTAGCCATGGGGCTTGCTGAGTTTGCAGCAGGGCAAGCCAGAGGAACAGGGGACACCCCTCGGCCAGCGCAGGGTAGGAGGAGGTGGATGAATACTCCTGGTCCTCACTCCTCAGGGACGATTCTAAAGCATGACCCACAAAGTCTCCCACAGGGGCCCGGCGAGTGGGCCCCAGGAACTCCTCGTTAACGTACCCTATTCTTGACTTGTCTCCTTTCCTGCCTCACCTCCCTAATCTCTGACTGCGCTGCTTGGGATCACCTCCTAAAAACCGTGCTTGCTCCCAAATCTTTGTCTCAGGATCTAGTTTTGGGTGAGCATGAATGAATAAATGAATGAATGACTTTTCAGTAAGCCAGCTTCAGTAAATTTGGTGAGGAGCTTCCCCCACCTGCTGCCAAGGTTCAGCCGTGGTGAGCAATCTCCAGGCATTTCTCTGCCCAGCACGTAGCCTGGTGATCACAGACACTTGGCTTTGTCAAACATGAATTTTCTGAACTATTGAACAGAGGAGTTCAGAAGATCCCTTGCTTTGCTTTGCTTCCAGCTCTGATACTGTTAAGACAGAATGTTCTTTTGTCCTCACAACTTTGCAGGAGCCCTTTCTCTGGGGTTCGTACTTGACACAGGTGCCCCAGAAGAACCAATGCTTCTGGGGGAGAGGGGAGGGGTCCCCAAACCAGCTCCCTCCAACTGTCACAACAGGAAAGATCAATTCTCTCCGAGGTCACCACATGTCACAGAAACAGGCCAGCAAAGGAAACAGTAAGAACACACCGAGCAGAGAGCATGGAGGAAATCATCCCAATTCTGCAACGATAGTTTTCTCACCAGGTAAAGAATGAAAAATAACGCGGCTGATCTCTGCCTTGCCAGCGTGCGGAAACACCTGCAGGTCAGTTGTCTGCCAGTCAGGGGCATATGTCCCCAGCTCCAGGCCAAACAGACCTGCTAAAAATTCAGCATCAGGGAAAGGAGTGAAGGTCCCTGGAATGCTACAGAGCATGTGAATTAGAATGGCTGCCAACCCAGACTCAGTAATCCTGACACCAAAACAATGTAGCAGGCTCCCTGGCGTCCCATGGTTGAGGATGAAGGGGCACAGCTATAAAAATCTACACCAGCCGACACCATGTACGGCTAATGCCATCAATTTCCTCAAGACCCTTCTGGGGGAAGCAGATGTGGCTCAACTGATAGAGCATCCTCCTACCATATGGATACCCAGGGTTCAAGACCCAGGGCCTCCTGACCCATGTGGTGAGCTGCCACATGCAAGGAGTGCTGTGCCACGCAGGGGTGCCCCTCGCATAGGGGTGTCCCATGTGCAAGGAGTGAGCCCCGCAAGGAGAGCCGCCCCATGCAAAAAAAACGCAGCCCACCCAGGAATGGCATCGCACACACAGAGAGCTGACACAGCAAGATGACGCAACAAAAAGAGACACAGATTCCTGGTGCCGCCTGAAAAGAATGCAAGTTGGACATAGAACACACAGCAAATGGACACAGAGAACAGACAATGGGGGGCAGGAAGGGGAGAGACATAAATGAAAAAAACAGATCTTTAAAAAAAAAAAAAGACCACTCTGGGATCCTGGAAGGACCAAAAGAAGAGAAGGCAGCCTGGTGAGACTCGGGAGGGCTCGTGGTGGCAGGTCCCGGGGTGCTGGGCAGGCGGCCCCCCTCCCCACGTAGCACCACGAGCTGGTTTCTGGGCAGTCCCTTCTCCCTTCTCCTGCCGCTCCTTTATCCACTCTTTTTCCCATTGCGCCTCCAGTCTGCTGGCCCGCAGGCTCTGAAGCACCGCCCCTTCTTTTGGTGAAAGAGGTGCAGGTGCGGTGGGGGCGAGAAATCAGGTGAGGGCCCAGGAAGACTCAAGAAAGCAGCAGGGATAAATTTGACTCACGTTCTCACCTGCAAATCAAACGTTAGCACTGCAAGGCGGGACCTGGAGAGCTGGAGGTTTTGTCTCTTCTCCCCCACTGATTCCTATTTGCAAGTTGAGTGGCTACGGGTCCTCAGTCCAGGTGGCAACTGGCTGGGGCAGGAAGAGGAGGCAGATGGAAGGGGTGGGCATTCCTTTATTGGAGGTCTCCCAAGGAGCAGATTGCATGTTTGCCTTCTAGGGAGTAGGATTGCCAGGGAGAGTGGTAGGTCTCTGACTTGCTAACACACGTGCTCATATCCATATACACTTGTCAGTGTCCAAACACACCCAGAGGCATCAATCTCATCATGTTTAGCGCCAGCACTTTACAGAGGTGGGCAAGAGGGCTGGAGGGGTGAGATGGCTTGAGCGTGGCTGCACCACCAGCTGCTGGCTGAGCTGGATCCCCTGGTCCACTGTTCTTGCTTTGGACCCACACTATTCCCCACTGGGTGAATTCCTCCAAGACTTAATGATTAGCACTCTGGGCGCAGTGGGAAAGGCGAGGACTTCTGTTTCAATCCTGGCTCTACCCCTCATTGGCTGAATGGCCTCAAGCAAGTTTGTGTAAGCCCCCTATGCCTCAGTTTCCCTCATGTGTAAGCTGAGGAAAATAGTACCTACTTCCCAGCACTGTTGTCAGAAATCACGTGCAGCCACGGGCCCAGAGCCTGCACACACTCCCTTGAGCGGCAGATGGTAATATTCATATTTGTGGCCAATTTAGATTGCTCCGCCCATCAAGGATGAGCCCTGGTCTCTGGACAGGGCTGAGGGAAAGGAGTCGAGGGACATAACGCCCCTCCATGCTGCTCCGGCAGGGGAGCTGAGGCACCGGCACCGGGGCAGGCTCCTGACCTCCAGCCGAGAAGAGCAGGCTCCTGCAGTATTCCTGCAAAACCCTTGGGAGAGAGTCTGGGCCAGGTTCTGAGGCTTCAGTCACTTGCACTCAGGCAGTTTGGCCATAGGGTGACGGCAATTCGGGTAGAAGCATCCTTCAGTCTTTCGATTGGAACTCGCTCCACGGGAAAGTTTCCCGCTACTGCCAGGCCTCGGGCTCTCCATAACTGTCCTCCCATCACTGTCACGAGGGCTGTGGCGCTCGAGTGCCACAGCCCCGGGGCACAGCGCTTGGCACGCCGCCTGCTCGGCGGAGGCTGTCGGGGGGGCTCTGCACCGGGGCTGCCCTCCCCGCACGCCGTGCTGGCGTGCTCACCATCCACTCACTGGTTCCACAAGCACCCAGTGAGCCTGGAGGCCAGGACTCTCCTAGGAGCAGGAGTGCGTCCTCGCCTTCCGGAGGAGCCGACGGTCTTCGCAGAACCGAAGAAACCCGAGGCCTTTCACTCCTATCCCTCTGTCGTTCTAAGGGTCAGACATCACCCAGCTGTTCTTAGAACAAGACCTCCCGAGTCTTACTTTGTCACGTCTCCAGCAGCCCCTTAGCCCTGATTAGGGAGAAGGACTGTCACCCAAGGTCCTGTTCTGTAGTCGCAATCAATACAAGGAGTAACGCTATGCACGTGTTCATTCAACGCTCACCGAGCGCCTTGCTGCACAGGCACTGGGGGCCCCTTGTCCTGAGGGAGTGCACGGCCAAGCACAGGAGCCACTGCTGCAGGCCCCCCTCCCCTCCTGGACCGGAGGGGTCCCCGCTGCTCCCCAGGCACCCCCTCCTTTGCCCGAGGCGCTGCCTTAGCAGGTTTTCCCAGCCCCACCTCCTGCTCCAGCTTCTCAGGTTGTGCCGGCTCAGCCCTCCTTAGGGCTCCGGGAAGCTGGAGCCACACAGCTGGGCCCCAGGTCAGAGGTGTCCCCTCTAGCTCGTCTCTAAGCGGCTGTCAGGCATTTCAGAACGCTCGTCCCCACCGGCAACCTCAGCCTTCTCCTCTGCAGAGACAAGCGGCGTCTCCAGCTCGCCCAGTCATCCCAAGGATTGAAGGAGATGAAACATGTGCTGCGCATCTGCAGGTGGCTGGTGGGGGTGGCTTGGGGGGATGGGGGCGGGGTAGCTCCTTCCACCTTCTTAGAGACCTACAATTCTGGGTCACAGCACTGTCGGCCCAGCTGAACCCCTGCAGCCTGCGAACCCCTCCTTACTGCCCGGCCCTGAAATGGAAAGCACAAACCTTCCTGCAGGCAGGGGGCCACCACCCTCTGCCCCGTCTCCCAGAATAAATGGTAGCGCAAAACGTCAGGGTCTTTAGCACGGAACCAGCAATTGATTTTATATGTAATTTGGAAAGAGAAGAATATTATTGTACTTTATTTTCCCATGGCTATTATCCCCATAAGAGCTCATTTCTACCTCTTAACAGGGATTTACTTGGACTGATGAATTGGTTAAAAACCTTCCTGCCCAATTTCAATTTACTCAGTGTGACACACGCTGTGAAACATTTAGCAGGAAGGTAAATTCAGCCAGTGGCGCTCCCCGAAGAACGGGCTACTCCTCAGCAGACAGCCCGTCTCTCTTCGCAGGACTCTAAGGGGGGCCACACCGTGACCTCCAAGGGGGCAGGGGGTGGTCCAGATTAGCCCTGATGAACCACTCCCCCCGAGTGGAAATGACGGTGGATACTGGCGCAGATCCAGGGGGGGCAGTGGGGAGAGAGAGCCTCCTGGCTGCAGGTGTGCACGTGCCCTGCTGGCATGCAGAGGCTGCAGGTGTGAGAGGCCCACGGCCCCTGTCCCCAGGTGGTTCTTGTGGGACCGACAGTGGCATCTGGAGGCCCTGAAGCCGAAGCTTCGCCCTGCCGCTGCAAGGCTTCTCTCAGGCTTACCAGCACGTTGGGGCTTGAGTTTAACCACAAAATCAGCAACCTGGGGCCAGGACAACAAAGCCTGGGTTGTCGGGGATAGTTCGGCGGCTTCCACCCCACGTCCCAGGATCACACGTTGCAAATTCGAAGGTAACCTTTCCTCCCGACGCGATTGCATGCCCCATCAGGACCCAGAGCTCTGCCAGAGCGGGGAACATCCGCTTCAGAAAATGCCCCCCTTTCCCAGGTTCCTAGCCTCCCCGCGGCACACCCACCCCAGCCTCGGATCTTGCCGACCGGCTGATGGCCCCTTGCCCCTGGGTCCCTCACCCCCGATGCTATACTTGGAGCCCATGGAGCCACTCTCGGGGGGCAGGCCCTCTAGGCCTCTGCCAGGTTTCTAAGTCAGCGTCGCTGATAAGCCAGCTGCTAAGGAGGCTGCAGCTAGAACTCAATGCTGGGAGCACCGGACACCCCGCTGTGCTGCTCAGCCACTTTCCCCTTGAGCCCCAGCCAGCCCCACAGAACGGTGCCTCCTCCTCCGTGGGGAAGGAACCCCGGCAGGCCACGCCCTGCCAGAGCCCCTGCAGAGCCTGTGCCCCAGGTGGACCCTGGGCCCCGGCTTCAGGGCCCCCCAGGCATGGGAAGGAAAGCACAGGTGGACCAAGTAGTGCGGTGCCTTCCCCGGCCTGGGCAGGGACCCAACCGCCGATGTCTTCCAGGGACAGAGGACTCTGCAGATCGCCTTTGGTTTCTAAATTTTCAAGGTAGACTGAACAAACAATTACTAATAATACAGAAGTGCAGACAAAGTTCCTAGCAAAAAACAAATAAGTCAATGAAGGCTAGTTCTGGTTTCTCATTCATAGATTTATTTGTTCTTTCATTTATCCAGTCATCATTCAATAAACATTATTGAGAGCCGCCTCTGGGCCAAGCAGAGAAAGCAGTGGTTGCACAATCCATGCACTGTTTGTCCTGGGCCAGAAGTGGGAGAGGTGCCCCCAGACTGCCCCGCACACTCCTCGTGGGGCGCCCCCAGTGCTGCACCCACACTCCTCTCAGGGCGCTCCCAGCACTGCACCGATATTCCTTATGGGGCGCCCCCAGCGCTGCACCCACACTCCTCTCAGGGCACCCCCAGCGCTGCCCCCACGCTCCTCTCAGGGCACCCCCAGCGTTGCCCCCACACTCCTCTCAGGGCACCCCCAGCACTGCACTGATATTCCTTATGGGGCACCCCCAGAACGGTGCCCACACTCCCCGTGGGGTGCCCCCAGTGCTGCCCCCCACTCCCCATGAGGCACCCCCAGCGCTGCCCCCACACTCCCCGTGGGGCGCCCCCAGCGCTGCCCCCACACTCCCCACGGGGCACCCCTAGCGCTGCCCCCCACGCTCCTCGCAGGGCGCCCCCAGCGCTGCCCCCAACACTCCTCACGGGGCGCCCCCAGCGCTGCCCCCCACACTCCTCGAGGGGCGCCCCCAGCACTGCGCCCACACTCCCCATGAGGCGCCCCCAGCGCTGCCCCCACACTCCTCGAGGGGCGCCCCCAGCACTGCGCCCACACTCCCCATGGGGCGCCCCCAGCACTGTGCCCACACTCCCCATGAGACGCCCCCAGCACTGCCCCCACACTCCTCATGGGGCGCCCCCAGCGCTGCCCCCACACTCCCCGTGGGGTGCCCCCAGCGCTGCGCCCACACTCCTCGTCCATTGCAGACGTCACCAACCCTGATTTCCTGAGCCCTGGCCGTGGGCCCACCTCCCCTAAGGGTTGTGTAGATGAGCTCCTGGAAGCTGCACAAGTCCATGGCTAACTGCCATCCCCCTCGTTCCACCGATAAGGAAACCAAGACTCTGAGAAGCTGCCTGACACCCTCGGCAAGTGACAAAGGTGCATGAGCAGCACAGGGCCTGGTTCCACCGCCCAGCTGTTTCCGCTCCACTAGACTTAGAGAGACTTCGCATCCTCGGCCCAAGTGTGCTCGTGCGGGCATTGTATCCTCCACAGCCTCCGCCCGCAGCCTGGAGGAACCGCGGGGGACTACATGCTTTGCGAGCTCTGAAAGGCGAACAAAGGAGAACCTGCCAAACCGTGGAATCCGCGTGCCCGGGGGCCATCAGGACCCTTTCTCCAGGAAGCCTCTGCAACTCAGACCCCCGCCTGGCCCTCCTCGGGAAGTCAGGACTATCAGGCCACATTTTGCAGATGGAGATGCTGGGGTCCAGCAGACCAGAGTGACCGAGGCCACATGCAGATGCATCGCAGAGCTGGCTAGAGCGCATGCTTCCCGGCCTCCACGGCCTGTCCCAACCAGGAGGCTCCGTGCCACCCAGCCCGTGCCCAGGCGGCTGGGGCCTGCCCTGTGACCTCGGCCCTGGGCGAGCTTCGAATCCAGTGTACCTGCTTGCCTAGGAAGGAAGTGCTGTGTTCCTGCACCCCTGCCTAGCTCACCTGGTCAGGCACACAGGCCTCCCCCCACCCTACCTGGATAATCCCACCCCTCCCTTCACCTGGCCCGGGCCACACGTTCTCCGGGAAGTCTGCACACACCATGCCCTTCTCCCCAGTAGACGGTGAGCTCCAAGCACAGCGATGCAGGCTCATTCCTCTGCGTATCCCCAGCCCCAGCCCAGGGCCCGGCATAAGGAGGCTCTCAGCAAATGCTGGTTGAATAAATTTTGTTGAATCCACCAAAAATAATACAACAGCCTCAGGCTCAAACAGATATTTCATTATCTGGTGAGGAATTCAAAGATGCCGACTCGTCTTTAAAATATTAATGAATGACTGCTTTTTTTATGAGGCTCCTCATTTCTCCTCGGCCCTGCAGAACACTGAAGCTCTTCAGTATCCCTCATAATCAGAGCTAGTATTTAGTCTACAGGCATTTCATTTAAGAGCACTGAAATCCCAAATCTTCAGTGCTCATTCCTTTTCTCTATCATCAGAAAGGACTACTCATCGCTATTTGGTCCTGAGAAGAGTAGATGAATGCAAAGAAGACAGCCTGCTCATTGTAAATTTCCCTTGGATTAATTTCCTCAAGGCAAAATTCACCATTAAAGACAGCATGGTTTACCCAAGTTGACACAAAGACCATCAGCCCATCATAAAAGTGCGCAAATCGCCTGACGCCAAAGGGCAGGCGTGCAGAGTGAACCCCAACGGCGTCCCTTTAGCTTTCCTGGAAGTCGGTCCCCATCCTTGTCTCGGAGCTATTTCTAAGGTGGGATTCCTCTCCTGACACTGGCCCATCCCGCCCTGGTGAAAAGAGAGGCCAGAGCTCCCCTGGAAACGACAGCCTCAGCACCGAGTCAGCTCCTGCACACGGAGACCGCAGGACGCAGCCTCAGGTGGCAAGCCCGTTGCCAGGGTGGAGAGTCCACTGTGGAGCACCGCAGCTGTGTTCAGGCTGAGCCTCTCACAACAGCTTAGGTCCCTCGTGACAAGTCTTGTCACGGAAGTGGTCACGGAGGCACATTTTGTTCTTATATTTAGTATTTGGACGTAAACTTGAAGCACCTATTCTGTCCAGGACATTATGTTAGGTGTTGTGGAAGTTACCAAACTGAAACCTAACTATAACGACCAGCATTTAATGGGAGCTTATGGAGAACACCCAACACGGACAGTGTCATCTCACGTGATGCCAGGAACTCCAGGCACAGGTGTTTGAGAGTAAGTTTTAACCTACCTACCCGGACAGGTGTAATCAGTGATTCTCAAACATTGTTGCTCATTAGTGTATCTGAGCAGCTTTTTAAAATCCTAAAGCCCAGGCTATGCCACAGCCCAAAATGAAATAAAAATCTTCAAGAGTGGGACCCAGACATCATTTTTCTAAAGCCCTCCAGGTGATTCCAGCCATGGGTGAATGACGGACTAGCGAGTCGGGGAACTGGGGTGATTTGAGCCCAGGTGGGTCTGACTCCAAGGCCGGTGCCCATCCTTTATATCACTCTATCCTTAAGTCCCCACCTTCAAGTTGCCCAGATGCTAAGGGGAATAAGGCCAGTCAACGGTGTCACGGCAGAGGGTTGACTGGTCAGTGTCGTGAGATGGATCTAATGTCTATAGAGTTCAAAGGAAAAGAGATGCCTGAAGAGAAGGCAAATGGGTGATTTCATCAGGAAAGTCTCATTCGAAAGGAACCCAGAAGTATAGAACCACCTTGCAGAGTGGTAGTGGGAGGAGCTACAGGTGGAGCACAAGGCACGCCCAAAGCAGGGAGGGTCTCAGTGAAGACATCACTCAGGTTGGAGCTTGGAGGACCACCAGGGAGCGGGCAGAGGCAGGACTGGAAGGAGGCGATCTGGGCGGGGGACAGGGATGGACGTAGCATCAGAGGGTGCTGGGATGGCTAATGTGGTTGAGAGGGAGGCTGTGATGGCTAATGTGGTTGGCAATAGAAAGTCCCTGAAGATTCTCTAACTGGAGATGACGTGCCCATGGATATGTTCTAGGAAGAAGAGCCACCGGCTGTCCTACAGGGGAGAACTCAAGGTCTACTGTAGAACAAGAAATTGATGGAAGATCAGACAGATTAGGAGGATGACACAACCTTCCTGGGAATTAAGAACTGACCCAGGGTGAGGGGCAGCAAGACTGGAAAGACTAAGAACCACTGGATGACAGAACGGACAAGACTCACTTAGCAGTGACCGGCAATGTGGGAGGCCTTGCTTTTGGTAGCAGGGCTTAAATTTACATGCGAGGTGACCTAGACAGGGTGACTTAACCCTCCATGTCTCAGTTTCCAGCTTGGATACATTGGAATAATAAAAACCCTCTCTGCCTATCTCACAGGTTGGCTGTGAGTCTAAAATAAGATAAAGCATGTGAACATATTCAAAGAAGTAATTCTACAAATTCTACACAGTTTCATGAAATTATTAATTTTCCGCATGTTCTCTTTACTTTTCCAAGCTCTTAAACTTGAAGGCTATGCCACCATTTGAGAAAAACTGTTAATAATGATGTCTTTTATAGCTCAAAGTTATGAACAAATAAAATGAGTTTATGTCTTTTGCTACTCCTGGAGAACAGCCTTACCAACATGAATTTGAGTTAAATGTCAGTAATTTGGGGTATGAGTTTCTCAAAATATATCTAATTTCTTTTAACATTTCCCCTTATTTTATGCAGCAATATATTCTACATATTAAGTTTCTGGAATACTTCAAGATCCAAACTAACCAGAACATTCAAAGTCATTTAAAAGCTGCCTTCTGCTTTCCCTTTAAGAAGAAGAAGAAAGAAATTAATTATCAAAGCTCTGGGAAGATAGTGGTCATGTGGCTCGTAAAGCTTACGCCAGCGGTCTTTAATCAATTATATTTCTTGAAACTTGGATACACATGAAAGGGACTGCAAAATGAACAGGTTTGAAAATTAATCCTCAATTATCCCCAGAATCCTATGTTCCAAGGCTCCAGTTCCAATGCGTCCAGGAGTTGGCGTTAACGTTGGCATCCAGTTTACTCTGTGGGCTCCTGCTAATTCTTTGCTCCCTGAGGCCTCTAGGGTGAGTGCTAAGTTCTACAGTTTCCATGTTTAAGAAGGGTTTTATGTTATGCAGGTGGAGAGGGTTTCAGTTTCTCAACCAAATAACCACTGTAGTGTTTTGATTGTGCCGACTACGTAATTGTTTGCTGCTCAACAGCATTCATATTCCTGTCTTCGGAGGACCTAATGAAGGGACCACGGAACCCAGGAGGTATCAGTCATTCCACGTGACGCTCCTCACACCAGTGGAACCGTCAGCACCACTTGGCACACTGGCCTTCCAACAAACGGATGGTTTCAGCATGCCGGCTATCATGAGTAAATATTGGTGGAGAGGTGTAAAAACTACGGAGCTGTTTCATCACTTTAAAACAGCTCTTTGCTGTGATGTCAAAGCATTCAACACAATTGGAATATTTGATTCCTGGGAAACTGGGAGTTCTCATTTTTCAGGAAAAGAATAAGTTGGTAACCACTTTAAAAAACAAAACAGGCTTTGCTAACACAGGAGGGAAAACGGAAATCTGTGGTCTTACGAATAAAATCATTCAGAGGAACCCCATTGTGGCTCCCAGGGAAAGTATGGGGTTTTCCCTCTTGGCCCCTTGAGTCCCACACATCATACTCCTTCTCCCTGAAGGGCACACATGGGTGGCAGCCATGGCCACTCTCTGGTCATCCTTCCACGGAAACCTGGCTGGTGCAGCTGGAAGGTGAAGTCGCCACTGGCAGGCAACTCATCGGAACTTGGTCCCCAGGTGGTAGGGTGGAGGTGTGACCAGTTGGACTAATGACATCTTATGGGCACAGCTTCTGAAAGACAAGGCACCTTGTGTTGCTTGGCCAGTCATGGGAGAAGGCAGAAGGGATGGGAGGTGGCCTCCCATCGAGCCCTCACTCCCAGGCTTCTACAATCTATCCCATTTGTCTCTCATCCCTGGGGCTTCCAGGTGTGTCCCTGACTGCCCCTGCCCTGACCAGGGAAGGTGCTCCAGAACCCTGGGCTGGGGCCAGCCCTGCCAAGCCCCCTGGCAGGAATGGCAGGCACTCCACAGGCAGAGCCTTAATGAGCTGCAGCTTCCTCCACCCCCCACCCACCCCCACATCTCCCCATCTCTGTCCCTGGCTGTGCCTCTTCACTCCTGAGTCACATTCTGGTTTCCCAGTGCGGCAGCCTAGAACCCTGTCCTGCATGGTAGGGTGCTGAGACCCTGCATCATTCCAGCTGGTCACCCTTCTCCTCCATCCCCCAGCCCAGGTTGCACCAACGCACCCAAAAACGCTTCAGTCTCAGGCCTGACTCCGAGCACCTTCCATCAGCAAACACGTGTGCACCTGAGGATTGCGACAGCTGACCTCAATTGTATCATCCTCTAGAAAGGGAGATAAATTAACCCACAGGCCACAAGGATGCAGTGTGGTGGGAGCTCAGAGAGGCTCCAAACCCACTCAGCAAGGAGGGGAGGCCTGAGCTGAGTCTGAAAATAGGCACAGGGATTAGCAGGCAACTTGGGGTTGACGGCCAGGGAGGGAGTAAATGACCATCCCAGGCAGAGAAAACAGCACCAGCAAGAGCAGGAGATAGGAAACAATAGGCTGTGCCTGTGGGAGCTGCACACAACGGGTGACAGCCACAGGGTAAACTGCTAAGCTGGGGCTAGATCACAAAGGGCCCTCCGTGCACATTAAGGGGCTTCGACTATAGCCTTAATGTGCTCACGACAACTGAAGGGATTTAAATGAGTGGCACGGTGAGATCTGGGTTTGAGGACGCTGTGTCTGGCGGCAGACTGGATTCCGGGAGGGAGCAGGAGCTCTGGATGGCTTAACAGAGGCCGCTGCAGTCACTCCAGGTGGGGTGCTAAGTCCGGAGGTCCACTCCCATAGCTGAGGCCCACTAGGATGGCAAGACTGGCCCCACAGAGGGCAGACCCTCCTCTGCCACTTGGTCAGAGTAAATCAGGCCCCAGGAGACCCCTTCCCCTAGCTGGGCCACTCCCCTGGCCCTTGCCCAGCTCTTCCAGCACCTTTCTGTCCTGCAGTGACCAGAGCTGATGAAGTGCCAGCACACTCTGGGGAAAATAGAGGAATGCTATCTCAAGGAGTCAAGCATCAAACTGCTGTCCAACCAATTGACAGGGCAAGTCCATTTTGAACGACATGAGGGGGGGAGAAGGGCGTGGGTTTGATGGTGAGCAGGCACGCTCATGGGAGGACGCTGGAGAAGCCAGGAGGCTGTGGGGGGGGGGGCTCCCGGCACCTGTGAGTGGGAAGGAGGGGACCCAGAGTGGAGGACAGCCAGGGTAAAAGCAGGGCAGCCAGCTCTGCGGTCAGCACCCTGAGAGAGAGGGTCTCTTGATACCATACATCCTGAGTTGAATGTTCTCCCCCCACAAAACTCATGTCTACCCAGAACCTCAGAATATGATCTGACTTGGAAACAAGGTCTTGCGATGTGATTAGCTAAGATGAGGTCCTATTGGATAAGAGTGGATGGTAAATTCAGTATGACTTGTGTCCTTATAAGAAAAGGAGGTGATACGTAGAGACAAAGACGCAGAGAGGGTGTCGTGTGTCGATGGAGGCAGAGGCTGAAATGTAGCAGCTGCAAGCCAAGGAATTCCAAAAGCTGCAAGAGGCAAGGAAGGATCCCCCCAGAGCCTTCCGAGGGGGCACGATCCTGCCGGAACCTTGATTTTGGATTTCAAGCCTCCAGAACTGGTGAGAGAATAAATTCCGGTTGTTTTAAGCCATGTCATTTGTGGTCATTTATTACGGCAGCCCTGGGAAACAAATAGGCCGTGGAAGTGCGAGAGCCTCCTACCTTGCTGTTTGCCCACCCACGTCTCCCGCCATGCTCAGCAGAGCGGGGGGCCCCAAAGTCATGACACAGAAGCCCAGGCCCCCGGAATGGAGAGTGCCACTCCCATCTGCACCCGGAAGAAGCAAAGAGTAGAGACGTGCCCCAGAGCTGCTCAGAACCACAGGGCTTGCTCAGCAGGCAAATGTCCCCTTTTCTGCCCCTTGGCCTCCCTGCTGGGCCACCACAAAACCTGTGAGATGGGCCGCCCGATACCCCAGGGCAGAGAGGGGGCAGGCAGCCCTGCCGTCAAAGGGTCAGTGACCGCCAGGCCCTCACCTGCCAAACCACTGCCTGCAACCAGTCTCGGGCCAGCGATCGAGCCTTTGATTAATTCCTTTGAACGGCCTTTGAACAGAATCGCAGAAAAGCATTTTCTTCACCAAACAACACCGTGTAAGCTTTCTGGGACCAAGGGAGGGTAGGACTAAAATCAAAAGCACATTAAACGAGATCATGGAAGAAAACGCGCAAAGTATGAAATATCAGCCGCGGTCGTGTTGTCTGAAGCCTGCCATCAAGATGAATGGGGGTGCCTGGGAGAAACATCAGGTGGCATTTGTCAACTGGCTGTTCTGAAGGACGAAGCAGGTCGTCTCTGAATCGAAGAGAGGCGAGGCAACCGCACACCAGCCAGAGACTCGGGCTCAGAGGTGACATTAAACCTCTCGACAGAGCATTGTACGGCCCCGACCCACCTGCTTCTCTTTTGTTTTATAAAGAGGAAGAAAGGGAGAAGAACCATCATGCCTGCAAGGGTGTGGGAATGAGTAGCCCCCAGCGCCCAGAGCAGAGGCAGGACGGCGTCCTCGTGCTTGGGAGCCTGCCTCGCTCCACCCAGCCCTGGGAACGTCAGTCCGCGAGCTCCTCCTGGGTGGCCTGGCCCTCACGGGGTGCTGAGAGGCAGCAGCGGGCCCCCCAGCCCAGAACCCTGACTGCTCTCTCTTCCCTCCCCTTCCTGGGTGGAGCTCAAGCCTGGGTCTCGCCTCCACGCAGCAGCTCTCTCTGACCCTGCAGGTGGGATTCAAACGCCAGCAGGTGTCTGCACCACCTCTGTGCCCTTTCAATGAAAACAGGCTGTGTCGCTCCTAGCAGCCGCACTGACCTCCAGCAGGGCCCAGCCCGGCCTGGACTGGGAGTGTCCACACATCCCTCTCCCCCGCCAGGCCGGGAGAGCCTTAGGGTGCGGTCCACACGTCTCTGTCTCGCAGACAGAGGACACTGTCAGGACTCAGGAAAGACTGGGGTTGGCTAAGGGCGGACAGTGGCAGGGATGTGGTTCCCGACGCAGCCCACGAGCCACTGCAAACTCACAGAGGTATCACCGGTATTTCGCATTTTTGAGGGAAATAGGGTGATATCAGTCCGACACCACTGTCTCAAGGAATTTCACAGTTTCACCATGAGATTGCTAGAAAGATGCCTTGTCTTCATGAGCCTTGGTTTTCAGGGGTGCAGTGATAAAAGCACACAGGAAATACTGGTGGTAGGGCCCAATCTGAGTCCAAAGTTTGAGCAGTTGGCCCTATCAGGGTCAAGTCGTTAAAACAAAACCACTTATTAAGTTTTTAGACCAAAGTATCTTAAAAATGGAGCTGCTAGGTATGTATATGGGTTCAGGGTCAGGTAAAAAAGCTACCAAGACACAAAGGGCACTGTGAGCACAGAAAGTTGGGAAGCCGCTAAGGCGGGGTTAGTGGAGGGGGTGGGGGCAGCCCGCTGACCTGCTGGGGTGGTGTCCTCCAAGCCGACCCACAGGGCTGCCTGGTGCTGAGCACCTGCTGGGTTCCGGGCTCTGTGCTCAGCCCTTGGGCCGTGCAGATGTTCTCCTTGAGGACGGGTCTTGCTGCAGCACCCAGCCCAGCACCTGGGCAAGATGCTGCCCAGGAGGTGTTCCCCGAGAAGCAGAACCAAGGGACGCTAAGCCACAGCCCACCATCCTTCCTGCAGCCCAGACCATGATGCCAGGAGTCCAAGGCCTGAAGATTATGGCTACAGTCATAACCAAAACCAAGAACAGCTACAGTCCGCAGAACCGAAAACAAGAAGGAAAAGAAGCTCTTACTGGATATATCGGTAACATGGCTCTTGAGGATCAATGTGGAGAGTAACTCCAAGCAGAAGACTCAGAGAAGAATGAGGAAGGACCAGGAGCAAGAAATACCAATCCCCAGGCATGCTCCTGTCTCCTAAATAACCCAGAGATGCTGGGGGGCAGCTCGGGCTACCTCAGTGGGCAGAACGCTCTGGGAGGAAGGTGCTGGCACTCAGAGCTGAGCGCATGGTGAGCGCCCACATCCCACCAGATAATGGGCACCCAGGAAGAAGAAGGGAAGCGGGTAATGGGTCGTTTCAGCCACAGCACGTCCCTCTGCAGAACTCAGGAGTTTGTGCCTGCAGGACCAATGAAGTAATGAGTGGGTACCTCATACTGGTCAGAGGCCAAAAACGAATTGACCCTTTTCCCGTCTACTTTGGCGTCCCTCCTACTCCTTCAAAGGGGTGTGTTCTCTACAGCTTGCGTCTTTTTCATTGAGGAGCCTTGGCCAGGACACCCAAACTCTCTGAGTCTCAGTAAAATCATCCAAAAAATGGAGAATATAATTCTAGCCCCACAAGGTTTCTTTCCTTTTCAATAAGCATTAAATGTTATGGTGTATGGAAAGTTTCTAGAATAGGGACCCCAGCAAATGTGGTTCATTTTCTCTACCCTTGCTCTCTGACCCACACAATAGAAGTTTATGTTTTACCTTTCATGAGTTGCTGATTCGGTCACTCATAAGCGTGCCATATCCTTCAGGAAGGCTTCTCTGCTCAGAGTACGGAGGTTTCATTCATTCATTTAATTATTACTTACTGAGCAACTTCTTGGTACCAGGGACGGTGAGCAAGTACGGCCAGTCTGCCCTCCGGGGCTCTCAGGCAGGGCTGTGTGATGCCATTCCTGCTTTTACCTCCCTGGTCCACACCACCGCGCTTATGAGGAAGGCTACTGGGTGCCGAAGAAGAAAGGGAGCTGACGTGCATGGCACAGTGAGACCACATAACTTCATCACAAAATGCTGGAAAGAGAAAGAGAGTCGAGTCCAAGCAGGACACCTGAATCAAAGCCCAGAAGGACCGGGATCTGTGCTTCTGAGGAACTGGAGAGGGATGTGAGGGGTCTGGAGCAGAGCACAGCTGCAGCGCCTGTGTGAGGAGCAGGGCTGAAGGGGCCCCTGGGTGGGCAGTGCCTCCCCTGGTCACTCTCTATAAGCACCTAAAAGAGGGGGGTAGGAAGGGGGTCTCTGACCCCCCCTCACCTCCACTCCTCCCCATCCTCATCTTTGCCGAGAAGACCAGTAAAATATTCAATGAGTCCATTAAAATAATGTAATGTTTAATAATAATAATAATGTATCAATGTTTTATACTAAGA
The DNA here is from genome assembly GCF_030445035.2 of Dasypus novemcinctus. Lineage (NCBI taxonomy): Eukaryota > Metazoa > Chordata > Mammalia > Cingulata > Dasypodidae > Dasypus > Dasypus novemcinctus. The sequence continues at coordinate 8,330,382 of NC_080676.1, read as the reverse complement.
AGTAATCACTAGTAACAGAAGACATTAATTAGTTAAACCTACAATTACTGTCTGACCAATCCATTCCATTCCCAAGTATTTATTTAAGAGAAATTAAAATGTATATTCACTACAAACATATATAAATGTTCACAGCAGCTTTATTTGTGATAGCCAAAAACTGAAAACAACCCCAAAGTCCATTGGCTGAATGAGTAGATAAACCGTGGTATATTCACACAATGGAATATTATTCAGGAATAAAAAGGAAGCACTTATTAATATAGTCTACAACAGTGATGACTCTCAGAATAGTTTTGCTGAGTAAGAGAAGCCAGTCAGAAAGAAAAGAGTGTGTCTTAGTTTCCTGGCAGCTTTCACGAATACCACGCAGTGGGTTGGCTGCAGCCATGGGGATTTATGGGCTCGTGGTTTTGAACTAGAAGACTGGCTACCTCCTGGGGTCAGCAGCTTCTGGCTGGCTGCCAGCAAGCCTTGGGGCATCCCCGCTTCGCCGTACATAGGGCTGCCCTCTCCTTTCTCCTCTGGGTTCCACTGACCTCCAGCTTCCAGCTCCTCCTCTGGCTTCTCCTGACCATGTCTGAATTTCTTCTGCTTGTCAATGACTCCAGTGACCTGGTTTAAGACCTACCCTTGATGAGCTGGGCCACACCTCAACAAAAGATAACATCTTCAAGAACGTCTATTTACAATGGGTTCCCACTCACAGGAATGAGGGTACATAATCCGACCTACTGCAGGATGCATACTGTAGAATTCTATTTATGTAAAAGTCTAGGAAATGCAAACCAATGCGGTGACAGAAAGCAGAACAGTGGTTCCTGTGCATAGAAGGACAGGGTAGAGAAAGCTGGATACGGGGGAGAAGAATTACAAAGGGGCACAAAGAAACTATCAGGGTAATCAATACATTCATTAATTAGTATTCAACACTTATCAAATTGGACACTTTAAATATGAGCAGTTTACAGCACGTTGATTATACAAGAAAACGATAATACAAAATGTTCATAAGGGATATAAATAGGAAAATAAACTGATGGATCTCCTTTAGAAAATTGTTTGACAAAACACATGAGAAATCTTAAAATGTTCTTATCCTATCTCTCTGAAAGACAAATGCATAAAATAAAACATGAACTACTCACTGCAGGGTTATTTATAATGTAAAAAAGGAAACCAATGGTACATCTGACTAAAAAAGACCAGTCAAATAAATTACAGTATATTCACATATTGAAATATTACATGGCCATTAAAAGCAATGCTTAGAGAGCAGGTGTAGCTCAGTGTTGAGCACCTGCTTCTCATGTGCAAGGTCCTGGGTTCAATGCCTGGTACCTCCTGAAAATAAAAAAAGTGCTTACAGGCTTATGGGAGAATAGTAAGAAGATGGTGGAGTAGGAAGCTCCAGGAATCAATTCCTTCATTAGAACAACTGTTAAACAGGCAGAAACTGCCTAAATCAACTATTTTGAATCTCCATAGTCCAGTAGGACACTGTATAACATCCAGGGACTAGCAGGAGGAAAAAACGGTAAATTACAGTAAATGCTAGTAAACTGCTCTCTCTACTTCACAGTTACTGGTGCCCATCACCCACTCTTGCAGCAGGTAACAGTGGGTGCAGCCCCTAGCACAACTTGTCCAGAGGGACATAAAAATCTACTTCCCCAAGGTCTGGGGGTGGGGGTGGGGGTGGGGGAGCTTTTGATTAGGTATTTCAGACTGCAGGGGCCCAGCCTTGGACAAAGGCTGAGGAGGAGATTTAAAGATGCTATCTGTGCTTGCTCAGAGTGCCAGAGAACAGGTGAAGGGCTGCATTGGCTGCGCAAGGGCTGAGCCAAGAAAGCAGAGCTGTGGGGAGCCATGGAAGAAGTTCCTGGCACGCTTCCTAACCTTTCTCTCATTCCCTCCCCTGGGCAGTTTGCAGTAGGCTGGCACTCCCTTGTGGGGTTCTGGTCTTGTTCTGGCTGGGAAAGACTGACTTGAGAAACTCCTCTCTGGCATGACCCCCTCCCAGAATTTGTCCTCGAAGCAAAAGCCATTTGAGACAACAAAAGCAGTGTAAGAAACAATTAAGGTAGATTGCCAAAGGTTACCTAATTTAAGGCTTGCAGTGGAATGCACCAGAGAGGAAAAAGAACTGTGTCCTGGGAAGTAGAGGGGGCATTCGAAGTCCTGTAAACAGGGGAGCTCCTAAGGCCACCAGTAAGCACAAACCCAAAACAAGACACGGGACCTGCACTTTACAGTCACCTCGGGCTGACATTCCTGATAGGAGGATTGAACTCTGACAGAGAGCACCAGCCAATGCAAGGCGAATTTGCAAAGACCATAAAAGGTACTTTTTGTTGTTGTTTAAATCAATTGGTTTCGATAGCTCCTTACACTACAGAAAAGCTCTGTCATATCATTAGTTGGTTACAAATCCAAGAAACATGGCTCTCAGAAAATAATCCCAAAGTTAACATTTTAAAATATTAAAATGTACAGTGGACAATAAAAGATAACAAGACAAAAAAAAAATAGGAAATGATGGCCTATCCAAAGGAAGAATGCAAAAATCCAGAAGACATCTACAAAGAACAGCAGATTATGGACATACGGACAATGACTTTTAAAAAATGACCTTAAAAATGTTCAACTAGATCAAGAAAAATACAGAGAAAGAGCTAAAGGATATAAGGAAAACAATGAATGAATATGAGAAAGTCAATAAAGAGATACGAACTTTTAGAAAGGAACCAAACAGAACTACTGGAGTTAAAGATTACAATAACTGAAATGAAAAATTCCCTGGAGGGTACAGCAGATTGGTAAGCTTGAAGAAATGGCCTCTGAAAGTGAACATACGAAAGAAGAGAAGAAGAAAAGAATGGAAAAACTTGAAGAAGGTCACAGGGAAGTAAATGATGACATGTGCAAATACATGTCATGGGTGCCCCAGAAGGAGAAGAGAAGGGAAAAGGGGCAGAAGGAATATTTGAAGAAATAATGGTAGAAAATTTCCCAATTCTATTGAAAGACATAGATATCCATTTCCAAGAAGCACAAGGTACTCCCTTCTGAAAAAATCCAATAGAACAACTCTGAGACACATACTCATCAGAATGTTAAATGCCAAAGACAGAGAGAGAATTCTGAGAAGAGCAAGAGAAAAGCAATGCATAACATACAAGGGATATCCACATGTCCCTTTTCTGCTGATTTCTCACCAGAAACATGGAGGCAAGAAGACAGTGGTCTGATATATTTAAGATACTACAAGTGAAAAACTTCCTACCAAGAATCTTATATCCAGTCAGATTATCTTTCAGAAATGAGAGTGACTTTAGAATATTCACAGATGAATAGAAACTGAGAGAATTTCTGACCAAGAGAATGGACTTTGAGGAAATACTAAAGGATGTGAGCCTGAAAAGAAATGATAGGAAAGAGGGGCCCGGAAGAGAGTCTAGAAATGAAGATTATATCAATAAAAGCAACTAAAAGTGTCAAAAGAGTGGTAAAAACAAAATATGACAGATAAAATCCAAATATTCAGGAATAACTTAACCAATGATGTAAAGCACTTGTATTCAGAAAACTGCAACTCAATGTTAAAAGAAATTTTTTAAAAAGGCCTAAATAATTGGAAGAACATTCCATGCTCATGGATTGGAAGACTAAATATCATTAAGATGTCAGTTCTACTCAAATTGATATACAGATTCAATGCAATCCCAATAAAAAAGTCCACCAGCATTTTTATTATTGAAAACATGATTATCAAACTTATTTGGAAGGGTAAGTGGTCCTGAATAGCCAGAAACGTCTTAAAAAGGAAAAGCATACTCTCCTCTCTAGATTTTAAATTATATTACCTAGCTATAGTGGTAAAAACAGCATGTTACTGGCATAAAGACAGATACATAGACCAATGGAACCAAATTGATGGTTCAGAAACAGACCCTCACATGTATGGTCAAGTGATTTTTTACTAGCCTGTCAAAACTACACAGGGGAATAACAGTCCATCCAACAAATGGCGCTGAAGGAACTGGATATAAATGGCTGAAAGAAGGAGAGGACCCCTATTTCACACCTTATTCAAAAATCAACTCAAAATGGATCAAAAACCTAAAAATAAAAGCAAGAACCATAAAACTTCTAGAAGAAATTGTAGGAAAATATCTTCAAGACCTGGTGGTAGGTGGTGGATTCTTAAAAGGAGATAAGAGAAGGACTGAGATGGACTACTGATGTTTAATGTATGTAGAAGTTTTAATTAGCTTTACTGTAAAACTGTGGAAATGTATAGAGTGGATGGTAACACACAGTAACAGCTAGTTTATAAATTGGGGTGTGGCTGAAAATGGTAGTCTAGGGATATAAATGCCAATTGACAGAATGCTAGAGAAAAATCCAGGAAATCGAATAAGACAATAAACACTGAGGTGGTAAGAATCGTAGTTGATGGTACAGATGCAGAATGTCCTTTTTTAGCTAGAGCAAATGTTCATCACTATTGCAGGGTAGTGGAAATGTGGAGTAGCATGGAACAAATTCAACTGAAGTGACCTATGGACTGTGGTTAGCAGTAAATAATGTAATATTCTTGCATCTATGCCAAAGATGTACTGTGTTGATAATGGGGCAGTATGTAAAATGTGTGCCAAATGTGCACTGTGGAAGTGGTTAACAATTGGATGATATTATTTTATAATCTGTAACAAATATTCCACCACAGCGTGTTGTGTTGAAAGAGGGGAGTTGTTTGGGAATTCTGCACAAGTGCATGATTGTTCTGTAAGTTTACAACTTCTGTCATAAAAATATATTTTGAAAATAATAATAGGGTAGGTTGGGAGAAAAATACACCAAATGTAAGATAAGGACTATAATTAGTAGTAAGATTTTGACAATATTCTTTCATAATTTGTAACAATGTCTCACAACAATGCAAGGTGTTAGGACCCCTGTATAATGGTATGCATGTTTGCTTTGTAAGTTCACAACTTTTACTATAATCTTATTGTTTATGTATGTTCATATATAAAGAATATAAAGATAATAATAATAGGATGGGTTGAGGGGGAAATACTTTGGTTAGTAGTAATATTTTGACAACGCTCTTTAATCATTAGTTAAAAATGTTTAACAACAATGCAAGGTATTGGTGGTAGGGTGAGGTATGAGAGTTCCATATGTTCTATATGTTTGTTTTGTAAGTTCACAACTATTACTATATACTTATTGTTTGTGTATGTTTATATATGAGTGATGTACTTCAATAAAAACATAAAAAATAAAGGACAGATTAAAATATTCCTTGAGAAACATACACTAAGATAATTCATGCCCTGTAAGTAATACTAAAAGGAGTTCTTCAGGATGAAAGGAAAGGACACTAGAGAGTGGTTTGCAACATTATAAAGAAATACAGACCTCCAGTAAAGATAACAATTTGGGTAATTATAAATGCCAGTATCCTGTTGCTTGTTGGTAACTCCACTTCATACTTCCTACAGGTGCTAAAATTCAAATGCATAAAAAGTAAAGATAGGGAAGCAGATTTGGCCCAACGGATAGGGCGTCCGCCTACCACATGGGAAGTCCACGATTCAAACCCAGGGCCTCCTGACCCATGTGATGAGCTGGTCCATGCACAGTGCTGATGCATGCAAGGAATGTCATGCCATGCAGAGGTTTCCCCCATGAAGGGGAGCCCCACATGCAAGGAGTGCACCCCGTAAGAAGAGCCGCCCAGCATGAGAAAAGTGCAGCCTGCCCAGGAATGGCACTAAACACACAGAGAGCTGATGCAGCAAGATGACAGACACAACAAAAAGAGACACAGATTCTGGGTGCTGCTGACAAGAATACAAGCAGACACAAAAGAACGCACAGCGAATGGACACAGAGAGCAGACAACTGGGGCGGGGGGGGCAGGAAAGGGGAGAGAAATAAATGAAAAATAAATCTTAAAAAAAAAAGTAATGATAATCTATGGTTTTGAACATACACTGCACAAAGATATCATTTGTAATAAGTATACAGGTGGAGGAATTGGAGAGAGAAATGGAGTGTGTATATACTATTGTAGTCAAGCTAGAATCAACTGAAATATGATTGTTGTATATTTAGGATAGTAAATTTAACCTCATGGTGACCACAAGGACAGAATATGAAAAATTTATCCAGACAGAAATGAGAAGAAACTCAATATGGTCAACAGAAAAAAATCAAATATACATTAGTCATTGACAGAAGAATTGAGGGCCAAAAAATGTATAAAGCATACAAAGACTAAATAGCAAAATGGCAGAAAAAAATCCTGCATTATCAGTAGTGACTTTATACGTAAATGGATTAAACACTCCAGTAAAAAGGCAGAGGTTGGCAGAATGGCTTCTTTAAAAAGCATGTCCCAATCATATGCTGTTTGCAAGAGATTCGCCTTAAATTCAAAGACATAAGTAGGTTGAAAGTGAAAGGATAGGAAAAAAGGTACTGTACAAATAGTAGGCAAAAGACAACTAAGATAACTAGCTATACTGACATCAGATAAAATAGAGTTTAAATAAAAATGGTAATGAAAAACAAAGATGGTAATTATAAACTGATAAGGGGATTCATTCAACAAGAAAACATAACAATTATAAATTTGTATGTACCTAACAGCACAGTTCCAAAATATATGCAGCAATTACTGACAGGTTTGAAGGGAGAAATAGACAGTTCTATATAAAAGGAAACTTTAATAAACTACCTTCATTAATGGAGAGAACATCCATTATATATATATAAATATATATATATGTATATACAAAACAATTCACCCAACAGAATACACATTCTTCTCAAGTGTACATGGATCATTCTTCAGGAGAGACCACATCTTAGGCTACAAAATAAGTCTCAATAAATTTAAAACATTAGAATCATACTATATATCTTATACCACAATGAAATGGAGATAGAAATCAATAATAAGGGAGAAATGGAAAATTCACAAATACATGTACGTTTTTAAAGATAATTTTTAAGTAATCAATGGGTTAAAAAGGAAATCAAACAGAAATTAGGAAATATTTTGAGATTAATGAAAATGAAAATACAACATACCAAAACTCATGGGATGCAGCAAAGGAAGTGCTGAGAAGCAAACTTATAGTTCTAAATGCTTACATTAAAGAAGGATTTCAAATCCAAGACCTAACCTCAAAACTGGAAGAACTAGAAAAAGAAAAGCAAACTAAACCAAAAGTGAGCAGAAGGAAAGAAACAACAGAGAGAATCAACAAAACCAAAAGTTGGTTCTTCGAAAAAAATTGAATAAAAATTGACAAATCTTTAGTTGGACTGATGATATGAAAGACAGGACACAAGTAACTACAATCAAAAATGAAAACGAGGACATTACTACTGACTTCACTGAAATAAAAAGGTCTATAAGAGGATACTATGAACAACTGTACACCACAAATTAGATAACTTAGATGAAATAGACAAATTCCTAAAAACACACAAATAACCTACAATGACTCAAGAAGAATTAGAAAATCTCAACATACCAATAACTAGTAAAGAGATTGAGTCAGTAATTAAAAACTCCCAACAATGAAAAGTCCAGAACCAGATGGCTTCACAGGGATATTACTATTTTGTCAAAAATTCCAAGAAGTATTAACACCAACCTTGCTCAAACCCTTCCAAAAAATTGAAGAGGAGGAAACACTGCCTAATTCATTCCACAAGATCAACATCACCCTCGTACCAAACCCACATAAAGATATTATAAGAAAAGAACATCATAGGCCAGTATCCCTTATGAATATAAATACAAAATTCTCAAAAAAACAACAACTAATGAACCAAATCCAATAGCACATTAAAAGAATTGTACCCAATGATTAAGTGAGATTTATCCCAGGTGTACATGGTTCAACATAAGAAAATCAATTAGTGTAATATACAACTGAACAAAATAAAAAGAAAAAAACACGTGATCATTTCAAATGATACAGATAAGGCATTTGACAAAATCCAACACCCTTCCTAGATAAAAATATTTAGAAAACTAGGAATAGAAGGAAACTTCCTCAGCATTATAAAAGGCATATATGAAAGGCAAAAACCCACAGCTAATCTCACACTTGATGGAAGACTGAAAACCTGCCCTCTAAGATTAAGAAAATGACAAAAGATGCCCATTGTCGCCACCGTTGTTCAACATCACACTGGAAGTTTTAGTCAGCGCAATTAGGCCAGAAAAAGAAATAAAAGGCATCTAAATTGGAAAGGAAAAGGTAAAACTTTCCCTATTTACAGATGACATAATCCTATATACAGAATATCCTGAAAACTCCACAATAAAGCTACCTAAGCTAATAAATGAATTAAACAAAGTGATGGGGAACAAATTCAACACCCAAAAATCAGTAGTGCTTTTATACACTAATAATTAGCAATCAGAAGAAGGAGAAATCAAGAAAAAAATTCCATTTACAATAGCAACTAAAAGAATCAAATATCTAGGAATAAATTTAACTAAGGATGTAAAGGACTTACACACAGAAAATTACAAAATATTCCCAAAAGAAATCCAAGAAGACCTAAATAAATAGAAGGACATTCTGTGTTCATGGATTGGAAGACTAAATATTGTTATGATGTCGATTCTACTGAAAGCAATTGATAGAGTCAACACAATCACAATCAAAACTCTAACAATTTCTTTGCAGAAATGGAAAAGCCAATCATCAAATTTATATGGAAAACTAAGGGGCTGAATAGCCACAGCCATCTTGATAAAGAAGAATGAAGTTGGAGGACTCACACTTCCTGATTTAAAATTTATTATGAAGATACAGTAAACAAAACAGTGTAGTACTGGCACAAGGACAGCCATATAGACCAAAGGAATTGAACTGAGAGTTCAGAAATAAAGCTTCACACCAATGGCCAACTGATTTTTGACAAAGGTACCAAGTTCACTCAGTGGGGAAAGACTAGTCATTTTTGACAAATGGTGCTGAGAAAAGTGGATGGACATATGCAAAAGAATAAAGGAGGACCCCTACTTCACACCATATACAAAAGTCAACTTAAAATGATCAAAGACCCAAATATAGGAATGACAAGTATAAAACTCCTAGAAAAAATGTAGGGAAGCATCTTCAGGGCCTTGTTTTAAGCAATGGTTTCTTAGACTTTATACCCAAAGTACAAGCAACAAAAGAAAAAATAAACTAATGGGTCCTTGTCAAAAATGTTTCATGCTTCAAAGGGCTTTATCACAAGGGAAAATGACAACCTACAAAATGGGAGAAAATATTTGGAAACCATGTATCTGATAAGGGCTTAATACCCAAAATATTTAAAGAAACACTTCAACTTAATGACAAAAAGACAACCTAATTAAAAACGGTCAAATGTCTTGAATAGACATTCCAAAGAAGATTTTCAAATGGCCAGAAAGCACATGGAAAGATGCTCAACATCATTAGCCTTTAGGGAAATGTAAATCAAAACCATAAGGAGACACCATTTCACACCCACCAGAATGGCAAATATTTTTTTTTTTAATGAAAATTACATTGGAGATGTGGAGAAATAGAAACACTCATTCTTTGCTGATGGGGATGTAGAATGGTGTAGCCACTATAGAAGACAGTTTGGCAGTTCCTCAGAAAGTTAAGACCCAGCAATCCCATTTCTAGGTATATACTCAAAAGAACTGTAAGCAGGAACTCAAGCAGATATTTACATACCGATGTTCACAGTGGCATTATCCACAATTTACAAAAGATGGAAGCAATCCAAGTGTCCATCAACTGATGAATGGATGAACAAAACATGGTATATATGCACAATGGAATACTATTCAACCCTAAACAAGGAATGAAGTTCTAATACATGCAACACCATGGATAAACTTTGAAGACAACATGTTGAGTGAAATAAGCCAGATACAAAAGGACAAATATTGATTGAGAAATAATTAGAATAAAAAAACTCATTGTCAGACTCTAGAACACAGGTAACCAGGGAATAAGGTGGGAGTAGGGAATGAGGAGTTAAAGTTTAGAATGTACAGAGTTCTTATTTGGGATGATGGAAAAGTTTTGGTAATGGATAGTGGTGATGGTAGCACAACATTGTGAATGATATTATTAGCACCGAATTATATATTTGAATGTGATTAAAAGGGAGAAATATAGATTATATATACATTACCAGAATTAAAATATTAAAAATCCATTGAACTGCACAAAACAGTTAAACCATGAACTATAGTTAACAGTAAAGGCTTTCATAAATTGTATCAAATGTACCATACCAATGCAAGGTGTTAATAACAGCTTGCACCTATATGGCAACCCTGTATTTATGCATGATTTTTCTATAAAATCACAACTTCTCTAATTAAAAAAAGTATGGAAAATGCTTTAAAAAGCAATGCTTTTGAGTAGTTTTTAATAACCTGGAAAATACTTATGTGATAATGTTAGGTAAAAGAAAAAAAAAAGATATGAATTGTATATATGGAGTGAACAAAATTATGTAAAAATATGCTTAGAAAATCTCTGAAATATCTTTAGGGTTATTTTTAAGTGATGGTGCTAAGAGTGATTTTTAATCTTTTAATGCAAATTCTAATATATCATTACTAACTTTTACACACATCCTTAATTTCTACAATAAGAACATATTTCTAAATTATAAAATAAAGTAAATAATATTCAAAGAAATATTCTAGGCTTTCTTGTTCTTTGCAAAAGCAAACCCTGCCACAAGAATAAGGAGCAGATTGCATTTCTCTAATCCTTGCATATGTGAAAATGTAGAACTGTCTTCTCTACAAACTGCGACTCTGTAACTTGGAACCTTGTTCCTTTCTCTACTTTTAGACCAACTAGAGAACAGACTGATCAGCACCACATGCTGTCACCCAATTCCATTCTTTATTTTCTTTAAACCCACCTATTCCCAGTTTAAGTATATGCATCCTGAAGACAGAGGTTAGGTCTTCCCCTACACTTATGCCTCCCCCTCCACTCTCACCCTACTCCTTTACATATCCACGAAAGAGCTGAGGACACAGGGGCATACACACACCACCCACCCCACTCCATCCCACACACACACAACGACCACAAAATCATTCCATGTCATGTTCTTGTAACACAGTATTTCAGGATCATCTCCCTTTTTTAAATCAAAACCCCAACAAAACAAGGGGTATGGGTGGTTGAGCTGGTGGGACATTAGTCCAATTTTATAAAGAAGAAAATGATATCCAAGCATTAACTCTGGTTGAGACTAATTTAAGGAGACTTTCCCTGACTTCCCTACATGAACAAAGTACTGAGACCCTACAGTCGTTCACCAGCCTGTGAGCTCTGGCCACATCCTGTTCATCTCATATCTCCAGTACCCAAAGGATTGCCAGTTAGGCAAAGGGATAGCTATACATTTGAATCCATTTTCTCTAATGGAACATATATCCAAGTGAATCTTGAGTTTTTCGAGACCTATTTAATAATTTCCCAAAGATGCGACACTCTAAACTAGGCTTGAATTCATTTCGCCAGTTTTTGCAGCAGCCCTAACTACTGACATGGAGAGGAGATCCTTGCAGCCTTTTCTCAAGGGTCTCCCAGCCCTGTTCTGAGCCCCCGATGTAGAGAAAGGCTCCTACAAGCCAATCCTTGGCTTCTTTCATGGCCACCTCCCATAACCCACCAAGCAAATAGTCTAAAATGGTTGAACATTTCATACAGTCGAAGTGATGAAAAGTACAGGAAGAAAAGAAAGGCAAGATGGAAGAGAGACAGCAAGTGGTACTGGCCCCCTGGAGGCTCCAGTCCTGTGTTAGGCCTGGGAGGAGATAAATGGGTCCATGTCCTCCAGAATCTACACCAGGAAGGCTCTGTCTTTTGGGATTCTGTCTCCTGACTCTGTCTCCTAAGGAATGAGAAAGCTCTTAATTAGAGGCTGATATGCAGGTCTGCTGAAGGATGCCTGGAAGAGGTACGAGATTGAACATGCAGTGAGAGGACATCTCAGTAGCCCAAGAAGGAAATGATGGGGCCCTGACCTACAGAGATGGGAGTAAGAAGATGGACAGTGCAGTGGTGGCTAGAGATGGCTCATATCAGCCCACAAGAGGCAAGGGTACACATCTCTTCCCAAGTCCATGTTCAGTGACAAGATGTTGGTAGTTTGAATGGTGGCTTGAAATCAGCCACAACAGAATATTTACACCACAGAAATTGGCAAATGCTATAGATCAGAGGGTTTTATTTTCCCAAGAGAACTGGATGTTAAACATTTATGCATATAACATTTATGCATATAGGGCTTGGAAACCAGCTGGATTTAGAAGTGGAGAGAAGAGTCCAGGGTGACTCCCTGATGTTTCTAAGCTGGATCTCCCTTGAGATGGGAAAGAAAGGAGAATGAGCTGCTATGGAATCAGGCCTGAAGAAGGTGAGCTTTGTGAAGAACATTTTGAGTTTGAGAGACCTATAAAGAAAACCTGAAGAATGGATTAGGGACAGTGGAATTCTGTGTCTGAAGCTTGGGAGATGGTTCTGTGCTGCAGAGAAAGGTGAGAAGGTAAGGTAAAAACAAACAAACAAAAAAAAAACCTCTGTAGAACCCAACATTTAATGAACCTGCAGAAGAGGTGATCAGGCTGAGGAAAATTCACGAAGCAAAGAGAGGGATGGGTGGATGTCCCAGGAAACAAGGAAAGAGGGGATTCAGCAAACAAGGATAGCTACACTTGCAAATACTACAGACCTCAAAGAATTCTCTGATCTTGACAACAGGGGTATTATTGGTATCTATCTATACCAGATTCCATAGAATATGGGGATTGGAGGAAGAGAAACAATGACCTTCAATATCTGTTTCCTCTTGTGATGATGTATCATTATATCAGTCAGTATAATCAGGAAAACAGTAACTAATCTAGGTACTTCAAAGAGAGGAAATCTAAGGTAAAGAGTCAGTTACCCAAGTGGTAGAGAACTGAAAAGCCAAAGAACAAACGGTAAGCAGGAAGTCACTACCACTGCAGAGCTAGGGGGACAAAAGAAAGAAGCAGGTCAGCAAGCCCAGTATGGAGGGCCACACGCAGAACCTGGAACCTTGTCAGGCATCCCCCGCAGGAAAGGAATCAGGAGAAGCAGGAGATGTAGGAGCTAAAGCTGCAGAAGAGGAGGTACAGCCACTGACAGTGAGGCCGGGTGGCTAAGGCAGAAAAAGAGAGGGAGAAACGCCTTGGCTTCTGCCTTCCTCACACCCTCCAGTCTTCCACCAGTGCCTTCCGTTGGCTGTACCAACTAGGAGCAAGCTGGCGATGGAGCTGGGGAATATACTTCCCTACCATAAGAGCGGAGCAAGAGAATAGATCTGGGAATGGATGTGACAGCAAATAGGCAAAGGAACAAAAGCAGTTTATCACATTTCATCACATCTGGGATGCCATCAATTATATGACTCATCCTGATTTCAGAGATGTTAACATTTGAAGAAAACAGCCAGCCTGGAATTGGTGAAATATTGTATCCTGTGGAGAGATGACTAGCTAGCACAATGCTTGACAGAGTAACTATTTTCCTAGACAAATGGGATTTCCTTTGCATAAGACTGTTATCTAATCCTGACTCTACAGAGACACACACCTACCCCTTGGAAGGAGCACCAGGCTTCTGGGTTGTGTTTCTCTCTGGGTTCCTGTTGCTTTCCCTTCCCCAATGCTCATTCCCCTGTCCACTTGGTACATGACTGTGAGCTATGTCTTTATGTTTATCATGTCATCCTGCAGAGAAACCAAATTTATTATTTTATTCATACATGCTCCACTGCATTCTACAATGGATCTTTGCACAGAAATGGATGCCATGCCAAAGGAGAAAAGTAATCACCAAGATGGGGAAGAGGAAATAAGGGGCAGCAAAAAGATAAAGCTAAGGGAAAATAAGCCCATGTAACTAAGCCCCTCTCCCCCCACCCAGGTCCTGAACAAGAGCTGAAGAGGCACATATATCCCATGAGGCCAGCGAAGTCCTCCGGAGAGTAGACCGGGAATATCCTTGGTCCTCCTTGACAGTCAATACCCCCAGCTCCTCAGAAATATCACCAGGGACACAGGTTCTGGTGGCCAAATCCCTGTCCAGGTCAGCAAGCCATCCAGATCGACTGCTGCAAATCGAGAAGGAGCAGGGATTGGCTCTGACCACTCTTCTCAGTGAGTTGGCCCCAGGCCCTCCTTGCAAAGGAGAGCAGGCGGCCGGGGCTTTGGCGAAACTCTGTCTCTGCGCAGGCTGCCTCTGCAGTGTGGATCAATACCAAACAGGGATCCCTCACTGGGAGGTCGACAGCTGCTTTCACACAGGCAGGAACTCAACAGGAAAAATGAGTCAGAAAAAGCAAGGGGAGGTGTGTGCCTTTGACAAGGTTGACACACGGGCTCCCATGGTGATTCCGAGACGGTGGGCATTGAGAATGTTTCCTGCACCAGCCGAGTCCTTCCACCTCAGGGTCAGAAGGCCCTCCATTAGGAAGGACAGGTTAGGAAGGCCTTCCTGTCCTCTCCAGGCCTTCAGAGGGCAGCCCTTGCAAGCCGGCTGCTCTCAGCCTGTGCCCTGTGGGGCACAAGCCCTCTGCTGACTTTGGACCTTTAGGTGACATCATCTCCCCTCTCCCTAACTGTCCTCAGCCTCATAGCCCATCAGAGTCTTACCAACGCCAGGGTCAGTCAACATTCATTCACTGCCTAGGTCACTCACTCAGTCAACAGTTACTAAGTGCTGGAAAAGAGGGAAGAATTAAGGCATGACCCCTGCACCTTCACAGAACTCACTATCTGGGTATGTACAGGTTAGAGTTGGGACACAGTTGTGAGAGGCATCATTTCTACCTGGGTGGACCAGGGGAAAGTCCCTGATGAGGTGAGCAGTTAAAGGAGACACTTCTCTCCAGCAAGTAGAGATCTAGAATTGCTGTGGGCAAGGAAGAGACAAAGGCATCCCAGGTCCTGCAGGTAGAGGAGTTGGTGCTGCCCAGAGGCGTGACACACCTGGTTCCTCCTGCAGCTTCTAAGTGTCAGGTGTGGCCGGCACAGCCCTGGCCAGCAATGAGGCTACAGAGCCGGGAGGCCCTGAGGCATGGAGCACCTCCTGCTCAGAGCAGGCACCCCCTTCTCTCATCACCTCCCTCATCCCCTCTGCCAACCCTGCCTCTCCAGCCCCATCTGATGGACATCTGTATTGCCCACCCTCTCCAGAACCATCACTTAATATGTTAATCTGTCCATTTGTTATTTCCCCATCAAAACTTAGATCGTCTTGCCGTCAAAGAATGGTCTTTCAATTCGACAACACTCGCAGTGGCCCTCAGCTCCAAGCAGATCACAAAGCTCAGAAAGAGAAGGTGAGGTTTAAGGAAGAAGCAGAAACGGTCATGGTCAAGTCCAATTTGGGGAGAGCAATAATCAAACCTGAGTTATCCATGAGGCAAAAGGACACTTGCCAGCAAGGACAAATTATGCATTTATTTAATTAAGATTTTTTGCTTTTCAGGGAATTCTATTACTAGTGCATGACACTAAGCATTGTGCCCAGAATTTTTGTCATGTAAATTCCACATTTATCCTGCAGCTTTAACCTGTCAGAACCATTACAATAGTCTTTGGAGGGTGTTCTTTCTGTTTGCTTCATGGTTATTGCTTTAAACAGGAAAAAAGAGAGCTGGTTCTAAATGGGATATCCCTTTAGTAGACCACCTGTGTTTCAATTTTAAAACCAAGACTTCAACAATAAACTAGAGCAAAATTTTCTTTGGAGACTAAGACATGAGAAACAATGTGTTCCCCACAATGTGCTCCCCAGCTGGGAAGGCTGGCAAGACAACCCTCATGCAGGGTCCCTGAAAAGGGGTGGTAGCCTCTCTGTCAAGTCCTCGTGCTATGTGTTCAGGATTCCCATGTGGACAGAAGGGGAATAGAAGAGGAAAAGACACATCCTGGCCCCCAGTCAGTACAGTACAGAGTTGGGGAAACTGATGAACAATAGAGAAAGAAATATGAAAAGGTAACACCAAGTGGAAGGCACAGACTCTGAAGTAAGACAGATGTGGGCTCCAATCCCAATACCATTACTTAGAGACTTACTAAAGACTCAGTTTCCTCAACTTTAAAATTGGTAAATCACGAGACCTACACCACAGAGTCCTTGTGAGGACGACCTGAGCAGATGCCTGTAAGGGCCCTAGAATAGGACAAGTTCATGTGAGTGCTCACGAAAGGTTAGCTGTGGGCCAGTTCTTCATGAAGTTGGGCAACTATTCCCAGGGTCTTATTACCCACCCTCCACTGTCCCACTTCTACCAGCCTTTGGGTCTAACTTCCTATAGGAACCCATCTTTCCTCCAGAGTGTCCACTGTGCATGCTGCCCACCTCATAGGACTTGCTCCCATACCTTCTAAGTGGCATAATCCCCAGGAAATGAGTGTCCCCTGTCCATCTTCTCTTGGGGCATGAAAGCATAGAGCAAAGGCCGAGAATCAAGGAGAAAATACATGTCATTGGCTAAGGAGAGAAACACCTGAGCTGGGAAGAGTCTGGATTCAGATGACTGAAGCCAGGAATCCAGCTGGATCCATAAAAGACCCTGCAGCTTCCACTCTGTGCACTGGAGAGTTCACTCGTGGGGACCTGAGCCAGGTGAGAAGTATGACCACTCAGGTCTATGCTGTGAGGAACTGAAGCCTCATGGAGAAGCCCTATGCGGGCATGCTAGTTGGTAGCCCCAGCTGAGCCCAATCCTTGGGTCATTCCAGGTACCAGGCATGTGAGAGAAGAAACCTCCCAATGAACCCAACTCCTAGTCATGCAAGTCTTCCCAGCTGAAGTCCCAGAAGTCACAGAGGAGGGACAAACTAGCCCCTCTACTCCCTATATAAATTCTTGAGTCACAGGATCTATTACTCATAAATTTATTACTCATAATAAATGCTTCCTTTCTAACACCACTAAGTTTTGGGATGGTTTGTTATACAGCAGTGTATAGCCAAAACACGGGACTCTTGTATGTCAAGATGTACTTAAATATATCTTTGGGCTTTACTTATCATTACAACAGCATCTTGAGCTAGGATTTAATATGCCCATTCTAGAGTTGAGAAATATGAGTCTCAAAGAGGTTATGCAATTTGCCCAGGATCCTTAACCTTCTCAAGAGCAGAATCAGGGTTCATCCACCAAAGCCTGGGTCCATTCTCTGTATCCAGCAGCCTCCCAGACTTAGGAAACTTTTAAAATAAATTAGATATTGTACTCTGCACCAGCAAGTCTATTTATATACATTATATATACTTATAATACTCACCACTGAAATAGTCATTTGACAGTCAAAAAAAAGTCCCATCCACTTGAGCTGGGCCATGTGACTAAAGCTAAGCTGATGGACTAATTCAGCCCAGGCTGCTCAGCTGACAATGATTCAGTGAATAAAGTCTCTTGGACAAACAGCAGAATGTATGTGTATGTCAGATTTTTCAGTACCTCACCTAAAATAACTGGATGAACCCAGTAATTCAGACCCATGGAAGCCGGGGTAGGGGAGAGATTTTTAATTCGGCCAGCTGTTCCACACCAGTGACGGAGGCGCTGCAAACAGAGGTAACTGCTTTGCAAATTCACTTATAGGTGCTCTGGGAAAATGCTGAAAATAGACACTTGAGAAATCTGGCTGTGATCAGAGGTGCCAGATGTTCCCCCAGACACTTGGATTATGCATCTGCAGGCACTTGGTCTAATTCAACTCATTTCACCTCGGAAGGATGCTGCCTGCCTTAGCCTAGATCTTGGGAAAGGAGCTCGGGCGACTGTGCCCTCAAGAAAGCTTCAGAAGCCCAGTGCCCACCCCAGCTGTAGAGCACTGCGCAGTGCATTTGATCCAGCAAAGCCTCCATCGCTGAACCTCAGGACAGGAGTGATGGCAAGTCCAGGGCTGCACATGATTGCTGAGCATCCAAAGAGGGGAGATGCCAATCAGGGGCATACAGAGTCTGCCAAAGGTCCCACACCTCCGAGCTGCCACACAAGTCTGCCAAAACGTCCAAAAGAACCCCAGTGTTGAGACCCTGAAATATAAGATTTACTGTAGAGGAGGATGTACTCCAAGTACTCACTATAACATACCTTCTCTTGTTCACTCTCACCTTTGGGTAAGAAGCAGGTCCTGAGACATAGACTTGAGTCCAGGTAGTTTATTTGGGAGGGGACCTCAGAAAAGACAGTAGAAGAATAAAGAAGTGATTCAGGAAGGGAAGGAAGCCATTAAAGGAGGTAGCAAGTTACCACCATGGCCTCTGCACCTTAATTCCCCCGGGGAACTCTAGAAGACCTCAGATGTTCTCCCACTTGAGGAAGGAGAGAGCTGAGCTATGGACCCACCAGCTTTGATCAGTCGTTGGTAAGAACCACTTGGGTGAGGGGTGAGATGGTAACTCTCTGGGGCCGCTGGCCTATCACATGCATAGGCAGAGAGGACACCAGTGGCCAAAGAGAGACCAAACGCTATGGGCCATGGTGCTGATAGCTGGATGTTGGGTCTGCAGGCATGGCATCTGTTGTGATCACCCCCTCCACCCACACAGACACATGCACCACATCCTTGCCTCTCTCCAGACTCCATCTAACTGAGCTTGGTGGACATGCATCCCAGAGAGCAGATCAAGACCAGCTATCAGGCCCAGCCTAGTGGGGAAGGAGGTTCCTAATTCTAAGCTGCTAGCCGAATATTCTACCTAACTCCCTCCTCCAGTCCAGCCCAATGGGGTAGGGGATAAGGACAGCCCTTCTCATCCTGACCTAGCTATGGGGAGACTAGGGGGCCATCTCAGAACTGTTTTGGTGACCACCTGTGATCTAGGAAAATTCTCTCTGAAGCCCACTTAGGAAAAAAACCCCAGCATCCCACAAAATCGTTGTATCGCAGGCCTGTCTGAGTGCAATCCCTGATCTTATTCACTGCGACATCAGGAACTTGTTATCATCTGTTTAGGGTGTATTTCACTTGGAGAGTAGAATGACCATGAAATGGGATATGACCAGGTAGAGAAGGTCTGAATTTATCTGGAAATGCCAAAGAGATTATGGAACACCTATGCCCTAGGCACCTGTCTTACTTCACCAATTTTTAGTTAGAAATATTTTTGTCTGGCTGTCAGAGGTATTTCATACAATCTCAGGCTTTTACCTTTCCCAAGTTCAATCCTTTCAGGTGAAACAGAATGCAAGCACATCGCAAAGTTAGGAAAGATCCCACTTTCTAAAAATTCCCTAAGGAACCAATGTGTGTGGGGAGGGGCACGGGAGCAGTCTCAGAGAAGGAAGCATTTTAGTAAGTTGGGGCAGAGTAGGTGAGAGAAATCTCCCTTTCCACCCAAGCTCCTCTCTATTCCACACACCCTGTTTTTGCAGGAGCTTGCAGGGAAGCTGCTTTTAAATTCACAACCCATCGTCCATTATAATTGAAAATATGGTGATGCATAAGAGAAGATGTTGATTTTAGAATCAGAAAGTCAACCAGGTCTTCTCATTTCAGAAATACATATACCCCACAGTGCCCTGAAGTTACTGTTGGGCTGAAATTTTTATAAACTCAACTCCAAGTCAAATATCACAGAACGACCAAATGTCACTGAACTATTATTAAGGAGACATTCCATCCCCCATTAAATCAAAATATTAAAATGCATTTTTATTTCAGAGCTACAGAAACTCTCTTTGGCAAGACAGCCTCTCTCGTAGCAACACCTCAAGCTTATATGAAGGGAGCGAGGGGGAAAAAAAGCCAGACCCCTAAGGATTAAAAACAAAACAAAATACAAACTCACATTTCTCTAAATTATTGATAAGAACACTAAGGGAGAGTTTTCCATACAAAAGAACAGTGCTTTATCTCTGAAATATCAATATTGACAATCATAAATGCTCAAGCGGTTTACTGAGGAGTCTAATTCATTGGGGTGTACACGTAAAATGATGTTATTTTTTGCCTCCAACTGTGCTCTCACTAGCCCCTCTATCCAACTAGATGGCAACTGCCTTAACCATATTCTAGCCCAACTCCATGGCTCTTCTTTCCCTTTTCGTTACTAAGATCAGAGCAATTTAATTTTAAACTTCAGTCTCATATCTGATCCAAAGGTCTTCTCCTCTCCCTCAGGGCAAGACATTCCAAAATCTCAGGTTGGAGGTGGCAATATGTGGTTTTCTTTCCCTCTCTCTCTCCCTTCCCAGCTCTTCTACATGAAGGGTAGAGGAACAGCAGAGAGAAAGACCAGGAGATGTCTCCATACCCAACTGGGCAGTGCAGTCCTCTCTCTGGTTGGTAAACGTTGCTCAGCCCGTGCTTGATGTGCTCAGTTTGCGTGGGTGAGCTTCCAGCATGCACCAGCGAGAGGGCCTTATTCTCCAGCAGCTCCCCTTGTAAAACCCAACTGCCTCTTCCAGTTGGCCACCAGCCGGTGGCATCATCCCCTTTTCCTCCAAAAGGTCCCCAGGAAGACTAAAGTTCCAGAAGCTATCACCCTTTGAGGCAATTTCAGGCCTGCAGGCACATGTAGGATCCATCTTTGGTACCTCTTAGAGCCAGGAACTCATGAGTGTGTGTGTGTATGTGCGTGAGCACACTCATGAACGCATGTGGTTGTGGTGGGGGTATCCCGCCACCTCTCTGCCTGAATATTCCCCAGTTCTCTTCCTCATGCCAGCAGCACTGAGTGGGTCAGCTAAATAGTCCTTGTGTGTGTGCTCTAATAGATGCTGCATTGACTGGGAATATGGCCATCATATGAATTGAGGTCACAGGCTACTTTGTCTTGTTGAGGACTTTACAGGCAGTCTCTCACCACTTCTGAAAGTCAGCATGACTACAATACTGCTCGTGATTTTTGAACTGCTAATACAATATGCCTCATCTATGTAGTTGTTGAATTCACAGCGATTCATACTGCGTCCAGGTTGAATTCACAGCAAGCATCTAATTCACTACTTCCTCTTATGAAAATGGACCCAGGCATTTATATACATATTATTGTATTATACATTATTTCTCTTTTAATTACTTTATATTTCGCCTTATATTTCAGTTAAGACATCATATTGATTTGTTAAATTATGTATAGAAGTAGGTAATAGTATCAGTCAATTTCATTTCAGGTTAATAAGGGGGGCAATATTTATAAAATATTCGTTGGAAAAAGAGGTCATTGGTTCTGATAGAGTTGAGAACCAGGGGTCTAGATTCACAGTCCATTTTATGTCCCTGTTAGCCACTCTCAGGCTTTGTAAAACTCTTTTTTGGTCCAAGTTACACTTGATCTCCGAAGAGAGATGTGGTTCCTGCATAAGGCAGTTACGGAAAGGGGGGGCGCTCCATCCTGTTCCCCGTAGTAACCAGCCCTCCACGCCACGCCCGAGCCCCCCGTCAACTGTACCCAGTAGACGCCCGAGGCCAGTGGTTGGGACACTGGTGGAGCTGAGGAAGCGGGTTTCTTTGCACAGAGTGTCCAAGCTTTAAGGCTCAGCACTAAACCAGTCCTAGCCAGAGGAGATTCCTGTGCGTTCATTTTTGCAGCCTACATGGGCTGGAAATCTCAGTGTAGAGGGGGCAGCTCTCACGCTATGCGCTTCCCCCGCTGTGGGCACAGAACTCCAGGGCCCCTCCTGGGGGGCATCCCCTGCCAGCTGACCACAGAGCTTTTCCCATCAAAAACCTTACCCTTGTCTCTACGTACACATGCACCTGCTATCAGCATTTTCCAGTGTTTTTTTAACGGCCTTTTGGCATAGGGAGCACGTTCTATCCACTGAGAATCCTCCAGGGCAGAGTTTCACAGAATGCTCCCAGGGCCGAGCAGGATCCACACTTGCAGGGGAGGCCGTGCCCGGAGGGGCCTCGGCCTGCAGCAGCCGAGAGGTGGACACAGCTAAACTCTCATCGGCGTGGTGACAGAAGATGGTCTCCCAAAATGCACAGGTGTCCATGCCACAGATTAAAGGGGGAGCTCGTGACTAAACGGATGTCACCGATGGCAAACTCAATTTGCATTAATTATTCAAGGAGGATACTCTGGGAAGGAGCACTCTGCAGAACTCGGCCGGAATTCGCCTCGGAAGCGTCAGCCTCACAGGACCGAGGCCAGAGCCATCTAGCTCCTCTCTCCCGAACCTTGTATCACACCCGCCAGGCCTCCTGGTGGCTAAATCTGCCCATCCCAGAATGTACCAGCTCATGCCAGCACAGCTGGTGGTGCTCTGCCTGGGAGGCTGACCCACCCAACCAAACCCTCCTGCTCCCCCCAGCCCTACTCGGGGGTGCCTGTACCGGGGATCCGGGGGATAAAGGAGAAAGGCGAATCAAGGAAAACCCCATGCCGGCCCCACATACCCAACAAAGGCAAAGGCTGGGCTCCAAGAAGCTCCACCCATCATCCGCCCACCTGCTGGTGCTAGACCCTAAACTTCTGGGGGCGTGGGAATGAGAAAGGCACAGATCCTGCCGAAGCAGGCAGGCGAGTGATGGTCATGCGGTCTGGTAAGGGCCGCAGCGGAGGTCTGCAGGGGAAGGATGTAACGGGGAGAGAGGACCTCCCTCACCCAGGGAGAGCCCGGCGATGATTCCCAGAAGAGAGCCTGCACTGGGAGTGGGAGAGGCAGGCTGCCCGGCAGGGTGGAAGCGTGTGCAGAGCACAGAGGAGAAAGGCCACACGGGGGAAGCTGGGGAGTTCCAGGCGTTGGGTTAAACTGGGGAGAGGATTCACATATTTGCTCACTCAAGAAAGGAGCTTACGTTCTAGCCAAAGAACTGGTGGGTACAGCCTAAGGCCTTTTTTTTTTTTAAGATTTATTTTTATTCATTTCTCTCTCCTTCCCCTGCTCTCCGTTGTCTGCTCTCTGTGTCCATTCGCTGTGTGTTCTTCTGTGCCCGCCTGTATTCTTGTCAGCAGCACTGGGAATCTGTGTTTCTTTTTGTTGCGTCATCTTGTTGTGTCAGCTCTCCGTGTGTGTGGCACCATTCCTGGGCAGGCTGCACTTTCTTTCGCTCTGGGCAGCTCTCCTTATGGTGCGCACTCCTTGCGCGTGGGGCTCCCCTACACGGGGGACACCCCTGCGTGGCAGGGCACTCCTTGCGCGCATCAGTACTGTGCATGGGCCAGCTCCACACTGGTCAAGGAGGCCCGGGGTTTGAACCCTGGACCTCCCATGTGGTAGGTGGATGCCCTATCCATTGGGCCAAGTCTACTTCCTCAGACTAAGGCCTTTTGAGATAAGCCAAAGAATGTGGACTTTGTCCCACAAGTGATGAAGAGGAACTTCCAGCATGAGAGACTAGGTGGGCATGTGTGTATACAGATCCACCAAACACTGCAGAGAACTGGAGGGACCGGTCCAGAAGCTGGTGGACTAGAACAACTTCCGTCAGAGGCAAGGAGAATGCAAATTACCAAGAGCTCACTGAGTAGCGAGGCCCCCACCCAGAGACACCTGGCTGCTGACCTCATCCTGAGCTGGATGAAGTTGAATCATCAGGTGGATGGTCCTCACCCACAAGAAACAAAGATGAGATTCAGAAACTTTCTGGACACTGAAGAACACACAGACCAGTGGAGGGAGGACGTTCAGTGTTCTATGAGCGGCTAAGTCAGGAGAAAGTGCCAGGGCCCTCCTCAGGAGAAGCCTGCGCTGCCCTTAAGTAGCCGGTCCAGGTGGTGAGCCAGGTGCATCCCCATGGTTAACCGAAGGGGGACACTGGGCCAGATGCCAGGGTCCTGGGGATGCCTCTGTGAGTGGGTCTGAGCACCACCCGCCGGCCCACCTAGGCTAGGGCACCCCAGTAGATGGCAACGCCATCTTGCCCCCTTGGCCAGGTGGGCAGGCTGGGAATCGACAGGGGTCAAAGTCTCCAGGGAATCGAGGCTGCCTTGGTCCAGGGAGAGAGATGCCCAAGTGCATGTCATACCCACAGCCACAGAAGCTGCCCAGACCTAAGAACCAGGCTGTCTCACGCCAGGACCCAAGGCTGAAAAGACACTTGAGACCCATCAGAGCTGGCGGTCAGCAGGGCAGCACCCCAGTTTCCTGCAGATCTGTGTCCAGTCACTGCCGGCTTTCAGATGACAGAAGGTGTGTCTCCTAGACTCACCTCTGGAGCGGCCACACCATTTGGATCGAGGGACTGACATCAGATATGATGTGAGAGTCATGGCAGAGACCCATCTGCCTCAACAGCCACCAACGCCCCCAGAGCTTCCCACACTGCCTAAAACCCACCACGTGAGAACACGTCACCCCATGGGCCGAGCAGAGCACTCTCTTTCCAAATGCAGACATCACTAGTGGGGTCAGGTGTCATGTCCCCATGACCTTAGTTTGCATGAAGGTCAGTGATGTTTCTTCCCTGATAAGGTGCTGTAAGTAGAGCTTTAAAGCTCTAGTGACTCGTAGGCTTGGGCAGAGGCAGTGGCGCTCTGACTTTTCTAATGTTCAACCTAGGAGGCCAATTAGTTGGAAGTGTGAGCCAGAGGGCTTGTTTGGAAGCAGTGGTTGCATAGCAAGCCCTCTGTCTTTATTGAGATTGGGTAATTCTGATCAATGAAAATAGCAAAGTTTTCCAAGGAGTCTTTTACTGCTATTTTCCACAGGATTGAAAGAAGAAAGTCTCAGATCAGGATGACTTATCATTATTGGTAGTATTCTAAGGAGTGGCTTCAAGAGCAGCCCAACGTGCCTCCCAGAGAAGCACTTGGTGCCACCAAGGATAAAGTGAGAAGGATCCTGAGGGAGAGGGGGCAAGAACTGGCATCGCAGGACAGGGGAATGGTGGGATGGGAGGTGGGCTGAAGGCTGACACTCCTGGAACTTTTGCCCTCTCCCCCAACGGGCTCTGGGACAAAGCTGTGGAGTGATGTGTCTGGAAGGGAAAGTCCAAGAAAAGCTACCGCTTCAAGCAGAGACCCTTGGCGGGTCCCTGACTTCAGTTGCTCTTTCCAGAAGGGCTAGAATTTCACTTTTGGAGGACTAGGATTGAGTGGAGAGAAGGAGGTGCACAAAGAGGGGAAATGCAAGTGTAATAAAAGAATCTTTATTCATGACATCTAATAAAAAGAAGAGTAAATTACTAGAAAGTCTTAAATATAACTTTAAAATTAATAATGAAACAAGATACAACCACCTTGACATTTCTGATGATGGTGCAATAAAACCGAAATAATTGGTTTTCCTTTGGGGGAAAAAAATACCCACAAGAAGAAAGCTATGAAGGTGAAATCTAGGCCTTAAATGTGAAAGTCTTTCTACTCTGACAACAATGGCTTTTGTCTCCCCTCCAATGCCGAATGACTATCAACCCCTTCACAAATGAAGAAAAATAACATACACACACCCCCAAAACAAAGAGGAAAGAAAACGAAAATCTTAAAATACCATGAACCGTAAACTCAGTGCTTTCTTACTTTCTCCAACACTGCTGTGAGTTTTGTCGAGTGATGGCTTGTCTTTTAGTTCTTGGCTCCAAATCCTGATTCTTAATCCCTCCCAGGCAGTGTCTGAAGGAGAGAAGCTGGGGCAATTTGCAGCAAAGAGATGTGGCCAAGAAGTGCTGGCAGAGTACAAAGAACTAAGATTCTAGGGCTGCGTGGGTTTAAAATAGCCTCAGCATGTTGGCTTGAGGGATAGAGTAAAAGAATCCCCAACACTCCAAAACTTTTCTCCTTCATTCCATTTCATGCCTAACCCTAACAGATTCATTCCTTTGGGTTAGCCATTACTCGGGGTAGCTTCTTCCTTGAAAGAAAGTCTGGAAACATATGTTTGGGGAAGGCTGATATCTGAGACGCATTGCAACTGGTTTGCAGAAGACAGTGAAAATCTGCCCCTAGGAGAGTGTGTGTGGGTCTGAAAACCTGAAGGAACAGAAGAAATTGGAAAATGAACACTCAGAACCTAAAGTCACCAAACGCATGTGCAGCCAAGGTAAAGATACGCGTGCAGAGTCTCCTGATTCTTCCTAAGATTTCGTAATGCAAGACCCCTGCAGTGCCTTCCTCTACTGCCCCAGCATAAGCTCCAGGGAAAGTGTCAATGATAGCCTTCTAGGTCCAAGTCCTGCAAGAAGGCATGGCCCTCACAGAAGACGGGGCGTTCCCAAGGACAAGCGACAGCAGGACGGATGGCAAACCCTTCCCCTGGCTGCTCATTGCTCTCCACACCAGTTCTCGAGGGCCCTGCACCAAAGCAGGCCTAAAGAGGGGCCCCAGCGGAGGAGGCTGAAGCCCCACTCCCACCCCCCGCTGGCCCTTGTGTGTTCTCCAGATGTGACCTCCAGTTCTTGGGCAGCAGTCCCAGCCTGCCCCAGGTGCTCCCGGACGTTACATGAAGAGGATGGAAAGCCGAGCAGCAGCCCACCCATGGGGAAGGGGCTGTCTGGGTGCTCCCGAGGAGTGCTGGAGCCAAGCCGCCTGCACCCACCGGGCGATGGCCTCTGCACAGCCAAGCCCAGACAGGCTGGGGTGCATATTCTTTTAAAAATGCACAAGTTTCCTTAGAGCATTTGGCCCAAGCATCAGATAGAAGCAAAATTGGCTTCAGATATGGAGTGACATACTAAGTGCTTCTCAGCAGCAGGAGAGAAAGCCTAACTATCTACCCATGTTCTTAAGCTACATTAAGTCCAGGATCAACTGTGCTGCTGCCGAGAAAATCATAAATAATGCAGCCTAAGACCAGGACTTCAATGTTTTTGAAGTATTTCATTTCTCCTCCCTTCCAACTTTGATATATGTACTTACTTAACAAGGGTCTGGGGAGGGTTAATTGAATTAATATATGTAAAGTGCTCTGAGTTTGAGGAGAATGCGCAATATAAATGAAAGTGTCACTAAAAAGGTTAATCTAATTTACATCTAACACTTTCAGTTCGTGGTGTTAATGAACTATATCCTTTTAGAGAGTGATTAATTTATAGAAATGTGATTATTTTTCCTAATGCTATAGATGGGTCAGCATCTCCTATTGCTATATCTAACTTTAGAGGAGAATTCAGCATTTTATAAATTAAAAAAATAAGTCAAACACCCCTGTAATGGTTATGTTCCATTAATTTACAAGGAGACATGCATTACATTAACATTTATCTGTTTTAATTAATTTGCTGCAATGCAGTTATCCATGCAAATTGGAAAACGACACATCAACTTGACATAATATTAAGAGTTTTGACTGGTTCTTCCCTGAAATTTTATGGGCCTGCAACTGCTGCATTCATTGCACAACCGTGGTGACCACTAGCTGTGTGACATCTGCAGGCTGTACATCCAAGAACTGGTAGGGCACTTACGCTAAATTCAAACTTCTCCTGCCTATGTAGTTCACTAAATTTATAAGACAGGGTAAAGGCAGAAAGATGCAGAATTTTGTTTTTTGCTCTCTGTGTGTGTGTCTTTCTGTCCCTAAGTCTCAAAACAAATTTCCGAAATAAGATCAACTTATTTTTCGAGGCACTTTATCCCTTCAAAGGGCTTTCAGAATCACCTCTATTTGGATACTCACAACTTTCTTGCATAGTGTCCTTTCTGCATATGGAAAAACAGATACCCAGAGGAGCTGGGGACCTGCCCCAAGTCTCCCGCTGATCAGTGGGGTCCTGAGCACCTAACTTAGTCTTTGTCTTGATACTCCTCAGTGATGAGGACTGCAGATTTGTTTAACTATATAATACAACAGACATGGCGGAAATACCAAGCGGCAGAAGTTGCAAAATGAGGTGGTGTTTAAAAATCAGCAACCTTCACATGACTAGCTGAGGCAGTGATCCCATAGGAATAAATCCCATTTTGGCCAATTAAACTTTATTAGCAGCAGCAAGAAAGGCATTCACAGCCTGACTTCCCAACACATTCTGGAGTTGTTTATGTTCTCCTGACTCATCTGCAGAACTGTGTATTTTAAACTGAACAAAGTGAAGCCTGCAAATTGGTTTGAGTGGACAGTCGGGCTAACTAAAGAGGAAAGACCGGAAGTGGGGATTCTTGCCAGGAAGCAAAGGCAGGAAGCAGTGTGGATCGGGAGAAGCATATACAGGTGCAAAGTAACTCACAGCCAGTGTGGGCATCACCTTGCCCCCAGCCCCGCCCTCAGCACCCAGCATCCCCCCTGGTCCTCAGACAGTGCTGGGAACGTGTCATGCTGAGCTGCACAGGGTGCTTCCCGCCTCGAGGGGCTCACAGACTGCCAGGGGAGACAGGAAGGTGACTGGTGCTTTGAAGGGGCAAGCAAGGGGGTAAACGGAAATACAAGGAAGACAAGAGACAGGTTCCCATCTGGGAGCAACATCCGCGCAAAGAAGCAAAGGTGCTGTGGGGGCACTGTTAGCAGTGTGGAGAAGCAGGACAGTGTGGTGGAGCAATCCTCAACCTTGGCTGGGCATTGGAATCACCCGAGAATTTTAAAAACAAATCCCAGGTCAGGAAGTGGATGTGGCTCAAGCAGTTGGGTGCCCACCTACCACATGGGAGGTCCCCAATTCAGTTCCCAGTGCCTCCTAAAAAGAAGAGGAACAGACACAGAGAACAGACAGGGAGCACAAACGAAGGCGGGGGGGGGGGGGGGAATACACAAAATAAATCTTAAAAAAAAAAAACAACCAAATCCCAGGTCTTAGCCCAGATCAATTCCATCAGAATCTCTGCAGGTGAATTCCAGGCACCACGGTTATTCTAAAACCCTCTCAAGTGGCTCCACTGTGCATCCAGGGTTGAGAGGCATGGGCTCAGGGGATGAGGTGATAGATAAGCTCTGGATTTGGTGGATCCAAATCCCAGCTCTACTCTTCTAATAATTGGGTGAACTGGGTAAGTAACTTAACCTTTCCTTGCCTCAGTTTCCTCACCTGTAAACTATGGATATTAAAAGCACCCCCCTCAGGGAGTGGCTGTGAGGGCTGAATGAGTTAATGCTCATAAAGCACTCAGAACAGTGCCTGGTACATAGTAAGCTCTTGACAAACAGCAGCATTTACTAACAGGAAATTGTCAGCAGCAAAGCCATCAACAGACTTTTATGGAGACTTTGGAATCTATCTTGAGAGGATTGGGGTTTCCCTGGGGGGTCGTAAGCAGGGTGTGGCCCCCTGCTCCAGGAAGACAGCGGGTCCCTGTGCACCCTTGCTTCAGGGGAGATTGGGGTGGAAAGGTGAAGGCAGAAATTTTCCGTAGACACCTCCTGCTCTGGTCTTTGCCGTGTGGGCATCTGAGCTCCTTGACGCACTATGGTAGCCAAGGAGGAGGCGGGAGGCGGGAGGCACAGGTGCACACACCCTGCACTGAGAAGGGCTGGTTTCCTCCAGATGGGGACGGGAGGCCTGGCAGTGGATATTAAATGTGACATGAGAACCTGGACTCCAGGGGCTGGAGCCCCCAGGCACGGTGATGATGTGGAGGTAGAGCCCTGGCCAAGGGGCCATGCAGTTGGGATGAAGGGCATTGCAGTGGTAAACTGTGAGGGCCGAGAGCTCGAGGTAATTCCAGGAGCTTCAGCTGTTCTCAGAACCCTGACACCCTTAGAGAACCAAGAGTGGACGGTGAAGAAACAGAACTCAGTCATGACTGGGGTGGATTTTGCAGGCCTGCTGGGACTCGGGTCTAAGTGGCCCTCCCAGCAGCAGTGTGCCACATGGGGTGAGAGGGAGGTCAGAATTAGCATCAAGGGCTTTCAATCACAAAAGACGCTAAACAAGGCAACGGCAAGGGCTGCAGAGGGGAGGGCTTCTGGATCTTTACGGGTGGAATCAACCAGCCAGGAGGATGGATCGGTGTGACGTGTGCAAAGAGAGAAGCATGCTGGAGGGCCCCTGGGGCTCTCGTTTTGGTGGGTGGGCAGGCAGCACATCTTCTCCCCAAATAGAGACTGCAAAGGAAGCAGCAGATGCTCAGAGGGAAAATGAAGGCTTGGGTTGGGGGCTGGCAGTGCCCCGGGGCACCCTGGAAGGTATGGGAATTGAGCGAGCCCCTAAGGGCGCGGGGGCTAAGGGGACCGGAGATGAGCTAGGAGAAAAGTCTGGCAGGGCCATCAGGAGGACTTCTGTGAGCAAAGGGCACTGGACTGGGGACAAGCAGGGTGCTTAGTGGGTTTCAGAGGCAAGTTCTTGTTCCCAGAATAAGAAGACTGTTGCAAGTAGGATAAGTGGGACTCAGGTGACCATTGTCCAAGATGTCACTCAGCTCACCACACAGACTCCCTGGTGCTGGATTCAACCAATTGCAAGTGCTGTGACCTGGCTCTGCTGCCACGTGGACTGACGTGTCCGCATACCAAGCGGTGAAAGGGACAGTGGTGGAATATACAATTGATGTACATAAAATACTGCCATGATATTAGGAGAAAAGGCAAGCTTGATGAGCAAGCCATGCACCTCCTTCTCCACCTTCTCCCCCCACCCTGGACTTTTTTTTTTACATTTAGCACCCCCTCCTCATTCTGCAGTGCCCAGCTGTCTAATACACATGCTAGTGTTTGTAATGTCCTCACTTAACTTTCCCTGATTAAACAAAGGAGTCAGAAGAAGACAATGACTCAAATGAACAGCCACGGTCGGGGAACTGGTGGCACAGAAGCTGGCTGGCTGGTTAAGGAGATCTCTCCAGTGCCCGAGACCCTTCCAAGCACATCTCGGGCCGCGCGGGGCAGACAACAGCCTTCTCTGCTTGAAGCCAGGCGGGAGGTGCGGCACGCTTCAAGCTGCCTGGACAAGAAGCAAGTCCAAGAATGAGGCTTCCAGAGAAACCAATTCTTTCTGCAATTTTGTAGAGAAACCCGAACAAATGTCCTTGGACAAGGAGATGCTTCCTGGGCTGCAGAGCCCCTAGAACCTCACTCAGCACCTTCCTAAAGCAGACACCGGATCACCGGTAGGGAAGCCCATGTTGCTACACTCTTCTGTGTCCAAACCCAGTTCCATCGTCTCTGAGCTGTGGGACCTCAGGCAAGTTACTTCACTTCTCCGAGTTTCTTCCTCTGTAAAACTGGGAGAGTAATACTTAGTGTGACACAAACCAGTCGACACAGGTGAAGGGCTTAAAATGGAACCTGGTATATAGCATGCACTCAAGAAATATTTGCTGTTTATATCTGTTTTGTCGTCTGTATGCAGATTCTATTTGGCCCTGGCTGAGCTCCCTCCTCATTCTTTCCTTTGCACAAATCATGCACATCCTGACCACCCACCCTCTCCCCCATCAAGATGCTCACCCATCAAGACCATTTCATTTTCTCTATAGATCTTTCCGGACTTCTCTCTTTACCAATTTCTCCCTTTTTTACAAGACATTGTTGGGATCTGCAGTGCACAATTTACCACTTCCCCCGACATTATCTAGGTCCCCAAGAGTTGGCGTCATGTGTGGTGCTTTCCCTAGACAGAGTATGAGCTCTTTGATACCTGGAACTTGCTTTCTCTTTTCATCCCCCTCCCTTAGAAAAACAGGAGGCTGAGCAACAGCAATTTGTTGAGATGGCTAAAGAACGGGGCCCCGTGCACACCTGGGTTGGCCTAACTCTCAGCCCGAGCATCCCCCTCTGGCCAAGGCCCCCTCCCACCTTCTGCCTGTTTCTACCCCAAAGCTCACAGCACAGTCCTGTCCTGTTCATGCCAATAGCTTCCTCTCAACACATTTCCCCAGCTCAGTCCTCCCCATGGTCCATCCTCAGAATCCATCAGTCCAATGGATCCATTTCCACAGGCTCCAATTAGAGGTGGGCTAGATAACAAAGCACTTCAATAATCTAGTTCAAGCTGTTATTTCATTGTCGTAACTTCAGTTATCCCTTACCATATAAGCATGCATTATCACAAAGGCAGTCAGTGTCCTAAACAAAAAAGAGGGCTTAGTACTTTCTGCATGGCTTTTCTGTAAAGCTACAACTCTGTTAATTAAAAAATAAACAAGCAAAAAATAATGTTTTTCTGCTGTATGGGTCAGGAAGACTGGGAGGAAAGAGCTAACTGAGCGGGAGGCATGTTCTTACAGCTAAATTGCACCACATGAGCTCTTCCTCCAGAGAACAGACCCTGCCACACCTCTGTTACTGGTTCCTGGAGACCGGTTTACTTCTTTATGGAGCAAACATCGCTGAGTCCTTACTCTGAGTAGGCCCTGCACTAAGTGCCAGGGCTTTTGAGATGAATGAGATGGGGACCCTGGCCTCCAAGGCAGCCCCACGCTAGTGAAGAGGCAGATGTTTCACAGGCAATTCAAGCTACACACGTGTCTACTCATTCGTATATGATATTGGCATCGCTGCACATGTGTATGCGCACACATGCACGTAACACACACAGACAGTGAGCATGTGCATGCGGTCTGAGCTGAATGAGGATGTGAACAGAGTTACAGAACTTCAAAGAGGTCAGAAAGGGGGAATTTCACCAAATTTCAGAACCTAGAACCCAGTGTTTAACTGACTGATAATTACAGATACTGTGAATTCAGAGCCTTTTCCTACCACGAACTGGGCTACGTTCTTTCTAAGCATTATCTTTGCAAGGTACTTCTCCCATGCCCAGGTTACAGATGAGGAAACTGAGGCTCAGAGGGTTAACTAACTTCCCCCAGCTCACCTAGCTAGGAAGTGGTAGAACCAGGGTTGGAATCTAGGTTCCCCTAGCTATGAAGCCCAATCTTACATCCCCCAGGAGAGGAGAAAACGTTCAAAATGTTTATGTCAAGAAACAGTAGCAGTCAGGAGCATAGACAGGCGCATTCCCTAAGCCAGCCAATACTCAGCTCGTCTGGCGGCCCTGTGGACGCAGGAAGGGGCAGGATGACAGCCCCGCCCTCCGGGACCCACAGCGCTGATGACGAGGAAACACAGGCAGGCCAGGAGGGGCGTGGTCTCCTGGGGTGACCAGCCTGTGGGAGCAGTCAGGGAAGGGGACGTGCAAGCCTGGCTGTGTCTTGAGTGACACGTGGGAATTGGGCTGAGAAAGGAGACCTTCCAGGCTGGAGACTCAGCCCTGGGGTCCAAGGCAGGGAAAGAGCACATCCCAGGCCAGGAACTCCAGGTGGTTCGGGAGAGCAGAAGCTCTACGCTGCTTGTCACTCGTGCTCCAGTTGTGCGGGAAGAACTCTAAGAGACACGTGCTATTTGTCCAAAGTTGACTTAGAAAAATTCACCACAAAAATTTCACACACACCGATTTCTGCAGGGTGCAATCTGGAACGGTCAAGCGTGGTTTTTGAACGTGTGGAAGGGAAGACGAAGCTGCTGCTGCAAGCAAGGAAAACACCAGTTTCCAGAGATGACCGTAAGGCCCACTTCCCCCACCTCTCCAGCAGGTCCCTTTGAAATCACAGCCCTGGACTCTCATCCTGCTCTGGGCAGGACACGAGGGCTCCTGAGTAACTCAGACCTACAGATACTGAGCTTCCTCCTACACTTTAGATCTGCTTCTCAAACCCGAGGCAGAACGAGGCGAATGAGCGGTCAGGGGACCCGGGCGAACCACTCTTATTCTCACGCCAGCTCCATACCCCCTAGCTGGCGGTCTTAGCAAGTCAGACTCCGTTTCTTCATTTGTGAAATGGGCTAACACCAGCCCTGCACGGATGGTAAGGATTCGAGATCAGAGAGAGCCCACATGGAGGGATCAGCACAGAGCCTGCTTCATTCTAAGGAGGAGGTCGAATGCCCATGTTCACTACGAGTATACTACTACTACTACTACTACTACTACTACTACTGTAATTCTGCTCTATCCTCTCCCCTCCATATTACCAAACGCTACTCTGTAAGCCCTTCCCCCAGTCCATCTCCCATGTCTTTGTCCCCAGCACATAGTCAGTCCCACACGTTGGACAAATTCTGTCTGCCTGCTGTCATTCTCCTAACGAGCCCACATTAACATTTTGTCTTTCCAAGTAGATCAAAAGCTCCTCAAAGAAAGGTGGGGGTGGGATAGGAGGGGAAGTGGTTTGGGGTCATCTGCTCAAAATATTCCAGAGCACTGGCCAGGCCCTGGGCATGCTGGGGTTTGCTGCAATAACTGATGGTCTACACTGAAGTACTGTCCCAAACACTCTGTGCCTCAATGGTGAGAACTGAAAATGGACTGTGGACCAGATACTTGAAACCTTGAACCCACTGATATTTCACCAAATTAGCACAAACCTTAAGACATCTGTCTGAAGTGCGTGTTCTTCTTTCTCCTAAATAAGATCGTCTGTCTCAGCCCCAGAGACTCCTTGGGTCTACAACACCCTCCCAGCTTTGTTCATAAAACATGCAAGCTTTTTGAAATAACTGGTCTTTTCAAAGAATCTAGGAAGACTGTTTGTCATTTTTTAATAGCCACGATATAGGAGGGCAGAGGGAAGGAGTTATCCTAACTGCCTGGCCACTGCATTATTTCTGAAACCCGGAGTACATCTGTACCGAAACGCTGCGACTCTATGAAAACCTCCGACAGTTGTCCAGGATTAGCTGCTCAATTCCCTACAGCAAGAAGCAAGGAACACAAAGCAGAACCAGCTGTGTACCACAGACACAGCATCTTCTGCCAGCCCAGAGCTGGGAGCACCCGTGCTTCCTCACAGCTGTCCAGAGGGAGCATTCAGCTCTGCCAGGCGGCTTGTCGCCAGGTTCCCAATTTCTTTCTATACATGAAGACAGAATTATACAGAAGAAAGCTATTTTTTGTTCAACCCCCTTCACTTGCTTTCCCGAGTTTTCTCTTTTTCAGAGACGGGAAAAACGATATAAATCTTTGAAAACAGTGAAGTCAGAGACAGGGTGCATCATCCATGGAACAGAGTTTTATTATCTCAAGCGCTCTTCAGAGATTCTGTGAGGTTTGGAAATCTAAAATGCACGTGCATTGTAATAAGGAACGTCTGTCCTATAAATACCAACTAAAGTGTCATAATAAATGTCTGTTTTGATCAAATAGTACACTTTTGTCTGAAGAAGGAAAAACAAAGCGCTCTTTGCAGCCCCCCAGTGGTTGGAAGTGGAAAGAAACAAAAACCGGAATCCAACTCACCAGGTCAGGGCCAATAAACTTGTAAATAGGTTCGTGGCTTGTTTTAACCACAAAATGGAGATGTTCAAAGTTGAGAAGATGAAGAGGGTTGGTTAAAATGTACACAATTATTCACATAAATGCGACTAACTGAAAGTGAGTTTTACCCCTTCATTTTTTTTCCTACTCTGTCTCTCCAAAACTTCCC
The DNA here is from genome assembly GCF_030445035.2 of Dasypus novemcinctus. Taxonomy (NCBI): domain Eukaryota; kingdom Metazoa; phylum Chordata; class Mammalia; order Cingulata; family Dasypodidae; genus Dasypus; species Dasypus novemcinctus. The sequence goes on along the minus strand of NC_080676.1, from coordinate 8,295,089 downwards.
TTCGGACCTGAGAACTCAGCGACTCATGCACAGATGGGACAAAGTACACCTGCTCCTCTTTCCACATGATTTCCTCCCGGTCTTCACTTGCTGTGAGCTCCCCTGTTTGTAGGCATCGGCTTATTAATACACCATTTGCTCCACTACAAAGTGATGGAAAATCTTCAAAGAATTGTAATTTACCTGCTTAACAAAGTGCGTATGTTGGGAAGGAGGGCAAAGGTTGAACATTCATTGTTTTTTTACTCCTGTTTCCACCAAAACAACAGTCTCCCAGATTGATTCCTTGTTATCAGTGGCTCCTTGACCACAAAATGATTCAGATATTTCCATAATAAATTTTTGTTTGTCTCCCTAAAAAAAGTAACTGCCTTGCAATGACACATCAGGAAAAACAAAGGCTGAAAATAAATTGGATGTCTACTGAAAAGGTAGTTTCAAACCCTTGTCTCCAAAAACATCAAAGATTAGAGGATAAACAGAAAACTCCCTTATTTTCACATTTATCAATCCCAAGTTGCTGGAGAGGCAGTTGTGAGGCTCAGACAAGGGGCAATTGTCTGCTTCTCCCTCTCTCCAACTCCAGGAGTCATTATTACCTGCTACAACCGCCCCCCTTCCTGAGCCACTCACAAGCTGGAGTTCAAAACGAGCTTCCAAATCGGGCTGCCTCGATAGGCAACCTCGGTTCTGACAGGGGCAAACACCTCGGCCTTCTGACGGTGGCAAGACGAGATTACCGCCATGGGATGACCATCGCGTCCCCCATTCGCTGTCGCCACCGTCCTCAGCCCACACGCACACCCGCCTGGTCACAGCGTGCCGAATCAACAAGTTCTCCCTAAGCCGGCCGGGGTGCTCCAGCCCGGGTCTGCCACCGGCGCCCCGCGCCCGCCCCCTCCCCGGCCTCTCGCCCCTGCAAGCACGAGACCATCCATTCCGGACCCGCCCTCCAGGCGCCCCCACCCCTGCGCTCCTCCCCGGCGCTCGCGGGCGGCTGTCAAAGTCCGGGGCTCGGCGGCCTCAGGCCGGTCGGCTGGGCCCGGCGTTCCCTAGGCTCGGGCTGCTTTCGGCGCCGGGGAAGGAGGGCCATCAAGGGCACAGGGCGGGCGGGCGAGGGGCTCCAGGCTCAGCCCTTCCACCCGCAGGAGCAGAGCGGAGTCAGAGGGGCTACGAGGGGCTTCGCTCGTCCCCCCGCCCGACCCCGCTGCCCGCCGGGAGAGAGCGCGCTCCCTGGGGAGGCAGAGGCGCGCGCGCGGGGAACTTGGGGCGTGCCAAGGAGGCGCTGCCCGGGAGCCCACAAGTTTCCACGCTATCCCCGAGACGAGGGACGCGTCCCGGCTCGGCGGCCTCCTCCGAGGGCTGGAGCAGACACCTGCCTCCTCTCCCCAAGCCAGCGCCGCGCCCCAGCCCTCGCCCACTCCGCCCCCACCCTGGCACAGGCAGCCCCCAAAGTTGTCCCGGCCCCCCCAACCCTCGCACTCTCCCCGGCCCCTGGCGCCCTCCCAGGAGCTGGGCCACCGCCCGCGGGTGGAACCCATCGGGTCCGGAGCGCAGGGCACTTACTGCCGAGATCCCCGGCTCCAGGGGCCAGAGCGGCTGCGGCCAGGGGAGGGTGGGCAGAGCCCGCGGGAGCCCAGGCGCCCGCCGCCTGCACCCTCCAGCCCGCCTGCCGCCCTCCTCGGGGAGCAGGAAACTTCCCCAGCACCCACCTTTCGCCGCGAGGAGGCGGCGCCGCCGGCTGTCCCCGCCGCCGCCGCTCCCCACGTCCAGCGCCAGCAGGAGCGGTACCCAGCACAGCCGCCCGGGCAGCATCCTGGCCGCCGCCGCCGCCGCCGCCCGCCTTCCGCCTCCAGACGCCCGCCGCGCCGGCCCCGCCGAGCCCGCTGGCCGCCTCGGGCGCCGCCGCCGCTGCCTGCGCTCCGGGCGCGCCGCTCGCTGGCCCCGCTGCAGCCGCGCTCACTGGCGCGGACCCCGAGCGGCTCCGGCGCTCACCCTGGGACGGCCAGTGACGTCACGGAGGGAGGGAGGTGGCTCGTGCATATTCATGAGACGCGGACACCCGCGCCCGGCTCCCCGCCCCGCCGCCCTGTCCCCCAACTTTCCCCCGCCGCCCCAGGGTTCGCAGGCGCTCTCCGGCTGCTCCGGCCCCGGCCGGCACCCAGCTCCCGGAGCGCCCTGGGCCTCCCGCCGGGCGCCCCCGCTCCGCCTCTCCAAACAGCTGCCGCTGGGGAAGGCGGGCTCCCCTCGAGAGCGGCCTCCTGAGCCTGGGGGGCGCCCGCGGGACCGCAGGGAACCCCCTGCCCCCTGCCACGCCCTTTGAACTGACCTCCGGGGGGAGGAAGCCGGCGGTCGCCCGTGCGGGTCCTGCCCTTGGCGGGGTCCCTGGGCGTTCTGCGCCTCCCGGTCTGGGGAGGGCGCCAGGCGCACGCTGCTGCTCGGAAGCGCAAGTGCTGCTCCGAGATGCTGGAGTGGGTCCAGCGCCCTGGACCTGAAGGGCCCTGGCTGGGCTCCAGGCCGCCTCGGAGAGGGCAGGGGCAGCCCGCGGCTGGCGGAGAGAAAAGGAAAACTCGGAGGGCTTGATCTGCCTGGATTGCCGTGGGGGCCACACTTAAGCTTCTCGACAGCATGGTCGCAGGCAAGAAGTTGCTACTTTGATGTTGTCAGTGCACATCTCTAAGGCAAGGCCACCTGACGTCATGCACTGTAAAGTTTTATGCCCCTGAGTAATTGTCAGGGACCAGACACGTGTTGGCCATCTCCCACCACTGCCCAGTATCATGCAAGAATCGTAAAGGTACTCCATAAACATTAATTAATGTCTCAAAATAAAATCTTTGACCATATTTTGCCTCAATTTGTATATATGAGGTGCCAGTGTCACACACACAATTCAGGGTTCGTAAGGTAGACAGGAAAACATAGAAACAGACAAAAGTTATTTCTTTATTCATTGAGTCAACACATTTCCTGTGCACCTACGCATGGTGTATGGCTCTAGCGCTCTGCACTGGATTAGGTCCCACAGATCCAAAGACAGAAGAGAGCTGTCAATCCAGTGCTCCAAGCTTTGGTTCCCTGCCTGGGAAGCAAGAGAGGGCAGTAAAAGGCAATTACGATCCCTTGTAAGCATTATGGTACTGCATATTCTTTATGTTGCTAGATATGAGCTTATACAAATCAATTAGCAAAATGTATATATTGCAGCAGTGTCCACACAGCATCCTATAATTAATAACTGTAGTTTGGAGTACTCAACAAAGCCATAAAATCCATTAACAGTTCTTGAGCTGCTCAGCCTCCCGGCACCACACTGGCTGCTCGCGCGGAGCTGCTGCAGTTGTGAAGGCCACATCTGCCTTTCCATCCACCAAGAGGTGTCGTGGAGGGTGGTTGTGAATCCTGGTAGCTGCACTGGGTTCACACCAGGCTGGGCACTTCACCTGCCTGTCTCTTTCACCTCCACAGCACCTTGTGGTGGTATCTCATTTCCGAGGTTAGGCAATGGAGGCTCAGGGAAGTCAGCTAACTTCCTTCCCCAAGGTCACAGAGCTAATCAGCGCCTCAGACCCACGCCAGGACCTTGCCTTTCTGAGCTCTCGCAAGCTGGCCATGGTCCACCTTGGACCCAAAAAGTCCGGCTTGGAGAGGGACCAGGGAACCCAGGCAAGTTGGGGAAACCAGCAAATTGGAGAGAAAAGTGTTTGTCCCATTTTCTTCCACTTATGCCTATCCAATTACACATCTGCCCCCCCCCCCCCCCATCATAGCCTCTAACAAATAGACCTACTTACTGGCTTCTCTGATACCCCAACTATTCTATATTGTCCCTTGATGTCATTCTACTGGGTTAAATTCAAGACCAATGGGTTGGCCACTGAAATATCACAGGAAATTTTTAATGCAGAGCAAGGAATGAGAAAGAGGAGAGAACCCAGCTGATTGAGAAGCATCCCCACATAGTAGATCACCAGGAAAGAACACAGTAGAGAGAAGCATGGGGGGCCAGCCCATGGCCAATGGCACAGCATTGCCAGTCTCCATCTCCTCTACAAATAGAGGCAGGAATGAAGGCCACCGTGGTAGAAGGAGTATGTTCATGACCTCGATTTGTTCTTCCTCCCTAATTTCCCTTTGGCAGTGCCCTCCGAGCTCGGGACTTGGCCATGTGTCTTGCTCTGGGGAGTAGGACAGTAGCAGACCTGATGCAAGCAGAGGCTTGAAAACGTGCACATTTCTTCTTCCTGCCACCACCCTGAGAACAAGCTCAGGCTAACCTGCAGGAGGGGGAGACCACGGGGAGTAGAGCCAAGCTGTCCCAGCCAGCCAAGGCCACCCCAGGCTGGCCCCAGCCACCTCGTCAGCTGACCACAGGCACATGAGCAAGCCCAGGTGAGCTCAGCCCAGCCTGGTCCACAGTAGAATTGCCTAGTCAACTTAGGAGCAATAATAAACGTTTGTTGTTTTAAGCCACTATGTTTTGGGGCGGTTGATTAAGCAACATTACACCTCCTTCATCAGCTCGCTGCAAGAAGTGAGAAAATGCATGTGAAACACACGCTCTGTGGCTTGGTACATAGCCAGTGTTCAATACGTGTAAAAACATCTTCGTCTTATCCCTACTCCACAAGTCTCTGAAATGACCATCACAACCCTGATCGGTTTTGTTTAAGGAAAGACACCAATGGCCTGGCTTAGAGAGGGTGACAGTGATTAAGTTTAGCACTGGAAGAAGCCCGTGCTCTCTCCATCTCTGTTGGGTCATTAAAGATGAGAAAAGTGGGTAAAACAACCCAACAATTAATGGGTCCCCATTCCCTAGGTGCCAGGCCTTGCAACGCATACGTCCCTTAATCCTTGCAATAGCAGGTGTTATTTTCCCTATCTTACTATAGTCCAGTAACTGATTCCAAAGATCTGTGTAACTTTTCCTCCACATTCAGTTAACTATGCAAAACTTGAACTCCTGCCTCCTTATTTCAAATTCCATCATTTTCCCACACACCATGGTGAAAAGTAAGCAACAACAACACGAACCATTTCAAATCAGACAAGGTGGTTCTCGGGATTCCTGCCTCTTTGTTCGTGGTTTATCCATTTTGGCGTCTGAATAATGACCATTTAGATAACCAACTGTCATCAAAGTAGAGTTACAAGTGGACTTTTTGAGACTGCACCCCTTATTCTTGGCTCTCTCTTGTGGGATGTCTCTTTAATGACCTTGCTCAGAGAAAGGTAAACAGGATGATGTGAAGCCTTTGTCGCGCCAAGTCTCCAGCCCAGGGCCCCACCTGGCAATGCAATAATGAATCTCAAGCAATTTATCTGGGTCAATAGTTTTTAATAAATAAATAACTCCCCTGTTCCAGAAAACAGACACTAACAGGAGCAAGCGCCGCATAAAGGCGGCCATTCCCTCTCACTTTCACCAGGGTCATTAATGCCTTGGCCAATTAAGCACCAAAATACAGTCCCTAAATAATTTAAAGTAGATAAATGAAGGAAATGAATAAATTATACGGGCTTATGGAAACATTTTTTGAAAAGAAAATTAAACTAAGGTTTTCTAGAGGACCCCAATTCAATTCAACTGAATGTACCTAACTTTAGAAAGAAAAGTTGGAAAAGGTATCCTTAGAGAAGTGGGGTCATTTATTGTTTCCCTCCCCGGTCTTGGCAGATAAAGCTGGGTCTTCAGGACCCATCGCATCTGGGCAGGTTACAGAATTTTCAGCACCACTTACAGATGTGTTGATGCTATTGTAGATGGTGCTGTTGTCAAAGGAGGGGTGTGTGTGTGTGTGTGTGTGTGTGTGTCTTAAGTTTAGGCATTTCTTTTCAGGAAAAAGTAAGCAAAGCCTGTTGACAGCCAAATGTAGCTCAGTTTCAACACGTTTTGGGACACGAGTGTTTTATACTTGGCCAGGCAGCGTGCTCTGATTTAAAACAAAAGATATCATTGATTATAGCAAACCATTATTCCTGCACACCATCCTATCATTGCCTTGGACCTTTATCCCCTGAGGTGGTTTTTAACATAACAGCCATAAAATTCCGCGACACTCCTCCCATTGAGAGATGGGACGCTAAGTCTCCTCTCTTTGAATCTGAGCGGGCTTGTGACTACTTCTGCCAATAGACCTAGGCAGAAACAATGCTATCTGACTGCCTTGACAAGTCGTAAAGAAGACGCAGCTTCTGCCCTATTCCCTGGGGTGCTCACTTTGGGAGCCTGTCTCCTCCATAGGGGAAATCTCACCCTCCTGCAGCTGCCATGCTGTGAAAAGCCCAGGCCTAAAGAACTACTGAGCCTCTAGCAATGGAAGAAATTGTCTCATCGATGTGGAGACAGTGGCCACGGGAGCTGCTGAGGGCAGGGAGAGGGAAGAAGAGGTGTGATGTGGGGGCATTTTCAGCACTTGGAGTTGTCCTAAATGCTACTGCAGGGACAGATGCTGGACATTATATATCCTACCATAACCCACTGAATGTACTGGGGGAGAGTGTAAACTACAATGTAAACTATAATCCATGCAGTGCAGCAGTGCTCCAAAATGTACTCACCAAATGCAATGAATGTGCCACAATGATGAAAGAGGTTGTTGATGTGGGAGGAGCGGGGGTGTGGGGTGTGAAGTATATGGGAACCTCTTATATTTTTTAATATAACAATTTTTGTGATCTATGTATCTTTTAAAAAAAGACAATTAAAAAAAAATAAAAATAAAAAATAAATTTTAAAAACCCAGGCCAAGTAAGTGCCCACAACAGCCCAAGAGGAGCCCAGCATTTGAGTCACCCCAGTGCAGGCCCCAGGCATGTGAGTGAGGAACTTCCAGAAGGTTCTAGCTCCCAGCTGTTGAATCACCCCCGCCTCCCCCCAAGCTCTTTGAATCTTCCCAGATGAGGCCTGAGATATGGTGGAACAGAGATGAGCCACCCCCGCTGTGCCTGGCCTAAATTCCTGACCCACAGCTCCTTGAGCATAACAGATGGTTATTTATGCCGTGAAGTTCTGGGGTGGTCTATAACGTATCCAGACTAACTGGAACATAAATTCTCTCATTTGTTTCCTACAACAAAGTCTGGGGAAAGGAAAGGGAAGCACGGTGAGGAAAGGCATGTGCAATTAGGCCCATTTTGTATGTCAGAGGGTGAGACTTGTAGAGGCCAAAAAAGCATCAGTAGGGCTTAGTGGAAAGAGAATCGTTCCTAGAACCATACAGGCTTAGGTTCCAAGCGCAGCTCTACTGTTTTCTGACTATGATGACTCTACTTCAACCTCGATTTACTCATCTATACACTGGGATCGATGAAATCAAACTGTTTCCAGGGTTAACTGAAACAATGTATGTAAGGAGCTGAATTCCCTTCCTGGCAGATGGTAGGGGCACGGTAAAGAGAGCCTTCCAGAGTGATCAAGGAAACTCACTGAGGGTCACTCACAGTATTGGTGGCATTTTTTAAAATCTTTCTACACAGGGAGATTGTGATCAGAGACAGATACACAGAAAGCCCCACCAGCCCCTTTGCCAGCACTGCCACAGGAAGCTCCAGACCAGGTCCAGAGCCAGAGCGGTTGAAATGGGCTGGATGGCCTAAATCTAGCCCCTGCGTCATTTCAAGGATTTGCTCCACCAAGAGGGATGTGAATGAACCTACCGTTTATTTATTTATTTATTTATTTATTTATTTATTTATTTATTTATAGATATTTTTTTAATTTATTTCTCTCCCCTTCCTCCCTCCCCCGAGTTGCCTGCTCTCTGTGTCCATTCGCTGTGTGTTCGTCTGTGACTGCTTCTATCCTTATCAGCGCACTAGGAAACTGTGTTTCTTTTTGTTGCGTCATCTTGCTGTGTCAGCTCTCCATGTGTGTGCGGCGCCATTCCTGGGCAGGCTGCACTTTCTTTTGCGCTGGGCGGCTCTCCTTACGGGGCGCACTCCTTGCGTGTGGGGCTCCCCTACGTGGGGGACACCCCTGCGTGGCAGGGCATTCCTTGCGCGCATCAGCACTGTGCGTGGGCCAGCTCCACACGGGTCAAGGAGACCCGGGGTTTGAACCGTGGACCTCCCATGTGGTAGGCAGGTGCCCTAACCACTGGGCCAAGTCTGTTTCCCAACCTACCATTTATTGAGCACCTCCAATGAGCCAGACATCAGACACGTTGCCTCCTTTAGCCCTCCAATGACCTGGAAAATGCCTTATTCCCAATAGACAGCCAGGGAAACTAAGGCTCAAAGAGAGTATGACTTTCTCACAGTTGCACTGCCATGAAGTGGCCTGCCTGACTCTAAAGTCATGTTCTGCCAGCCCAGTGGGGCAAGGCATCCAGCTTCCACCTTGGCTGTAGGTGCGTTTCGACCAAGCACAAGTGGACTCCCCTGAGTGTCTTGACCATAGTCTGCACAGCAGCCCTCGCCTCGCAGCCACCTTTGCCATCTTTCCAGAATGCAGTTCCACCTCCTGCTGTCCACATCTCTGCTGGTGGTTTTTTCTAGCAGATGTTCCTGCTTCTGTCCCCGGACCCCATCTTCTCCTGCACAGCCTTCCCCCAACCTACTGCTTAACTGTCAATATCCAGCTCTCCCACCTGCTCAGACACTCTCCAAGGCGCCCCACGACCTATTTCAGAAGGTCAAAGCTCTTTAACCAGGAGTCAAGACCCTCCCTAACCTGGCCTCAACCCCCACTGACTCCCTGCGACTCCATGTGAGGAAATTCTGCTCCAGCCAGTCTCGTGCCTTCACCGTCTGTCCAAGGCACATGTCCATCCTGCAACGTCTTTGTTCACACACTGTACTCCCTACCCAAGGCAGTCTCTCCCTCCTCCCTCCCTAACTCACTCAGGGAGGGAGTTGACAGAATGTCATCTAATTGGAATCCTGCAGTCAACAGAAGTCTTCTCCTACCCCTCCAGCACGTTTGCCTTAAAGTCCTCCAAAGGCTTCCATCACCCTTAAAGGAAAAGAAAAACTTTTTCATCTAATTATGAAGCCCCACCCTACCTGCTCCTGCCTGCTCCTCTGACCACTCTCGCCTTACCCTCTGGCCTTTGGGCCTTTGAACACACCAAGTCATTTTCTGCCTGAGGTCTGAACCATCTGCTAGGTTCGTATTTCCTCCTGATCATCGTATGGCATTCAGGTCTTAAATGTCACATCTCCAGTGAAGCCACCCAGCCACCTTTATCACTTTGCTCTATAATTCTCCATAACCACTCATTGTTGACATTTTCTCATGCATTTACCTTTTCATTTGTTTATTTCCTATCTCCCTCAATAGATAACAGACTATAGGAGAGGAGCGATTCAATAATTATTTGTTGAATGAATGAATGAACAACAAGGTTTATAATGAGCACAGCAGTGCTTAAAATGTCTGGAGCCCACTGGACTAGCAGTCAGGAAATGCCTTCCAAACAAAAGACCCTAACTGAAGATCCCCTGTGAGAAAGAAGGGAGGGGATAAATACTCATTTGCTTTCCTAATTCAAAGGAAAAAGCTATCCATGCCGTTTCTTCCCTTTCTCAGAGTGCTCCAGTTTAAGGATGACAAGCTGGCTTGCTAGACTGCTCCAAGAAAATCATTTCACCGAAGTAATTTTAAAGTTTTATGTCTTTCAATTTTTTAGTTTTTAAGAAATTTTCTCCAGTTTGGCATAGTTATATGTAGTGAATCATATGTCCAAAGGGGACAGGATGTAGTATATCACCTTCACACTATGTTCTACAACACTTGGGAATGTCAAACAGCGGCGTCGAGTGGATGGCACATGATAAACGGGATGTATTTGCCAGCAGAAAAATTGAAGGACATTAAAAACCTGATGCCATAGCTAAATGGCAAAGTGGAACTCCATTCCTGCTTTAGCCCATGAGGAACTGAATATTTGAAACTGACTTTATTGTAAAAAATATCAAGCTGTTTTTGGAGTTTGGGGATGAATATTCTTAAATCAGACTACTAAAATCCAAGCTCCAAAATCCATTTCTCTAAAATCGGGCCAAAGGTTGATTTAATATTGTAGCTTTCTGAGAGAGGAGAGAGAGAGAGAAGAGGTACAGGGGGATAGAGAAAGTGTTTTTCAAAGAGCTGCTAAGCTAACCATAAATAAGGAGATAAGGATTTTGAGAATTCATATAAAACAATTCATATACACGAATATGAAACTTTATGCTATACAGATTAGTGCTCCTTTTAAACTCTTCATAGAAACCAATCAGATGCCTGTATTCTCAAAGTGCTTAAAAACATATCTGTAATTAATAAATTATTTACATAGCTAAGCTGCTATTCAAGAGTGAATATGACACAAAGACATTTTCAGACTCCTTGTTCTAGTTTACCACCAACAGCCCTCACAGAAGGAAACTCTGAGATGAAAGAAGGATTACTGAACACTAAAAAGCATGTGGATAGATCTAAACAAGATTGACTGAATAAAATAAAAATAATAGTTAAAATAAGGAGCAAATTGAGTGGCTAATTAACAAGGTAACAATAAAGTACCAGACAAAAATAACTTGGAAGATGGAATGGAATGATTAGAATGAAAATGTTCTAGGCCCCTTGTATTGTTCAAAAGGAGAGCAGAAATATGGAATGCCCAAGTGTTCTTGTTAAAATAGTAAGGGTAAGCAGTTAAAGACCAGCTATAGAGCATAACTTCCAAATAATTAAGGAAAGGGGCAGGGGGTGGGGGAACTCGATCAATCCAATAAATGACAGTAAAGCAATTAAAAAGAAGCAAATACACTTACGAAAAATATTCGGCCTCATATATCATTAGGAAATCACAAACTAAAACACCACCACTACCATTAGACCAGCTAAAGTCCAAAACACAACGCCAAATGCTGACAAGAATGTGGAGTAACAAGAACTCTTATACATGGTTGGTGATAATGAAAAATGGTACAGTCAGTTTGGAAGACATTTTCAGAGCTTCTTACAAAGATAAACATATGATTCAGCAATATTCTCCTAGGTATTTAACTAAAGGAGTTGAAAACTTATGCCCATGCAAAATTCCACACATAGATGTTTAGAGAAGGTTTACTCATAACCAACCAAAACTGGAAGCAACCAAGAGAGAAATTTTGAACGGCAAAATAAATCCAAATAATTAGCCAAAATTCAGTTCAGAGAGTTTACAAGATTTAAAAAATATGAAAGGAAGGTCATAAACCATGAAAGGGAAGAGCTAATATAATTGGAATTCTAGAAGAAGATGAGAGAAAAAGGGGAAGAGACAATATAAAAATAGAAAATTTCTGAGAATGTTCTAGAATTGTTGAAACCTCCAGTTCTCTAGTCCAGATCTCCTAATAAATTCAAAACAGGGTATTCCTAAACGAATCCACACTAAATTATATCAATTTGAAACCTAAAGACATTAAGAGAAAGAGAAGATCTTAAAAGCAACCAGAGAGATTGCCTCCAAATAAATAGCAGTTTAATGCTGAATTTTCTATAGCAACAATTGGAGCTGAAACACAAAATGCTAAAAGAAAATAACTGTTGAGCTATAGTTCTGTGCCCATCAAAACTGCCTGTTAAGAATGAAGGTGAAATAAAGCCATCTTCAAACAAATAAATAGTGGAAGAGCTTCTTATCAAAATAACTCTCATTAAAGTAAATTATAAAGGAATAAGGGAAATAATCCCAGACAGAAGTTCTGAAATGCAAGAAGAAATGGTGTGATAGGCAGAATAATAACCCCCTAAAAATATTCATGCTCTAATCCTTGGAACCTGAGTCGATGTTACCTTAAGTGGCAAAGTAGTGTGAAGAATTAAGGTCATTAATCAGCTGACCTTAAAAAGAGAGATTCTCTTGGAATACCTGGATGGGCCCTTGGGATCATAAGCATCCATGAATGTGGAGAAGGAGGCATAGAGGAGGTCAGAGAGACGCAGCCCAAGAAAGAGGTGGCCTCCCATTGCTCTGAAGATGGAGGATGAGAGCCACGGGCCACGGGATCTGCCACTCCTCTACTTTCCATCCCCTGAAAGTGAAAAGGGCAAGGAAATGGATTGTCCCTGGTGTTTCCAGAAAGAAGTGGAAGTCTGATGACACCTGGATTTTAGCCCACAGAGACCCATTTTGGACTTCTGAACTACAGAAGTGTAAGACAATAAATTTATATTGTTTTAAGCCAGTAAATGGGTTCCATCAGCCACATAAAACGAATACAGATGAGTACCAAAGGTACTGTTAAATATCTATTTAAACATAAGCAAATATTTACAGTATAAAATAAGAAAAACAGAGACTGGTCAGCCGGGGGGTACCACAGTGATTTGAATAGGGAAAATTTAATATAAAGAAGTATTAACAGGGAATTAACGTAATACAGAATTGGCTAATGAGAATTCAGATGAATTATAAAATATATTGGAGTACCAGAATAAGAAGCAGCTACTACTCCTTGGGGAGTGAGAGTGCCCAAGAAAGAGCCCCACCCCCACCTCCCTCAGGCCTGGGGTCCAGGTATGGGAAATGCACGTCCTTGGCTCACTGGACGGCAGAGGCGTCCCTGAAGTGCGGTGCTTCCGGCTCCTACTGGATATCTGTTCTCAGGCGTAGCCATCAGGAAGCTGCCAAGAGCAGGACACGGAAGTGCTGGGGCAAGTCCCAGGAACCGAGAGGCCGCGTGGTGCAGCTTGGGTCAGCATGGTTCCAGACCCTCTGTGTGGGACACAGGTCACATAGGAGAGCCACCAGAAAGCTTTTCAGATGATTAGAGATGCACGGTAAGAGAGCAGGAGCAGACTAAACTAGTAAATATAAAATGTATAACTGCCAACCAAGTGTAGCGGAAAAAATGTAATTAGATAAAAAACAACAGTAGTCACAACAGCATCAATCCAAAGACGGAAAGAAAAGAATAGGGGAGAATAGAAATGGAGACAGTGGGACAAATAGAATGTCCTTAATTAGCAGTTACAAATAAATAAAAATACATTAAAAAATAATAAATGTAAATAGAATTTACATTTAAATTTCTGTTAAAAAATTGCTGTTAAAAACTGAGATTGACTGGAAAAAGTTCTGCTTTATGCTCACTTCAGTTAAAAACATTATTTAAGGACTCAGTAAGATGAAATTCAAAGGATATAAAAATAGAAACCAAGTAAATACCTTAAGAAAGCTGGAGTAGTTATCAGACAAAATAGAACTTCAGGTAAAATAAGTTTACTACATAACTATCAAATGTTCAATTCACAAGGAAGGTCAAATAATTCTAAACTTCTATGTTCTTAATAACAGAGCCTCAAAATATATAAAGCAAAATGTTTACAGAACAAAAGCAGAAGTAGAAGAATTTACCATTCATAACAGAGAACTTTACAGATGTCTTTTAGTAATGGGCATAGGAAGACAGGAAATAAGAAAAAAATAGAATATTTGAATAAAATAATTGATAAGATTTTAAAAAGAATGTTATAGTACATTACACCCAACAATTGGAGAATACATATTTGCTTCAAACACACTAGAACCATTTATGTTAGGCCATATTAACATAAATGAGACATTCAATTCATTTCAAAAATTGGTGTCATATACATTCTATTTTCTTTCCACAAGGCAATTAAAAAACAAAAATATAAGAAGACAAATGGCTTTAAATTTCCATATGCTTATAAATTTAAAGACAACAAAAATAGTCATATATGAAAGAAGAAAACACTAAAATTGCAAAACCGAACAAAAGTATTAAGTATCAAACCTTTTAGATACATCTAAAGCAGTATTTTAAGGGAAATTATCGCCTTAATCCTTGCATTACAAATTGAAATAAGCAAAACTGACATGATTCATCCAGGAAACAAAAAGCAGAAAATACACATAAACAATATTAGGAACAAAAAGGCAGACAAAACTGCATGTGCCCTAGATATTAAAATGGTAATGAAGGGATATTATGTGTAATCTGTGCTGATAAATTTTAAATTGATAAAATAAATTTCTAAAAACTGAAAATTAAATTCAAAAATGTCAGTGTTATATAAGGTATTTTTAACAGGCTTGGAAATTCTTCTTGTTTAAAGGAAACCAAGGAGAAACGGAAAGTGCCACACATGCCCTCTACTTGGGACCTAGATCAAAATATATATATAAATGGGTAGGGGATACTATTGGAATATTAGGGGAAATATGAATACAGACTATACATTAAATAATAGAGTAATATCAAAGTCAAATTGCCCAAGAGTGGTAGTAGGAAAGCACTCTATAAGGAAATATTTAAGGGGGAAATATCACTGTATCTACGGCTAATTCTCAAATGTTCAAAAAATGTGCTTCTATGTAGTGTTTGAGTTTCCTAGCACTGCCATAAAAAGTACAACAAATTGGGTGGCTTAAAACAACAGAAATTTCTTCCCTCACGGTTCTGAGGGTCAAACGTCCGGAATCCCCGTGCGGCAGGGCCACACTCTCTAGGCCAGGAGCCTTTCTTGCTGCCCCAGCTCCTGGTGCACTCCCTGGCCTGTCGAAGTATCACTCCAGCCCTCCCTTTGTCATCACATCCCTGCGTTTTCTGTGCCTCTGCTTTCCCTTCCTTTAAAGATACCAATTATACGGGATTAGAGCTCGCCCTAATCCAGTCTAATCTCGCCTTAATTTATTACATCTTCAAAGGCCCTCTTACCAATTTAGGTCACATTCTGCGGTTTCAGAGGGACATGAAATTTGGAGGGCACTATTCAATCCAGTACATATCCTTAGGGATATGTGTGCGTGCACTTAGGGAGAGGAGGGAGAAAGAGAAAACGAGTGTGCGAAGGCAAATGTGGCAAAATGTTAACGGCCGCATGGGTGAATCGAGGAGATGGGTAGATGAGTATTCATTGAACTATTCTTGAAACCTATCAGAAAGTTTGATGTTTCAAATTAGCAATTTAAACACAAGTTAATACAGGCATACCTCACTTAATCGTGTTTGGCTTTTTTGTGCGTCTCTTCATTGAGCTTCGCAGATACCATGTTTTTTTACAAACTGAAGGTTTGTGGCAACCCTGCTTTGAGCAAGTCTATCGGCGTCATTTTTCCAACAGTATGTACTCACTCCATGTCTCTTGTCATATTTTAATTAAGGTACGTACATTGTTTTTTTCATATACATAATGCTTTGCACACTTCATAGACTACAGAATAGTTTAAACATAACTTTTATATGCACCAGGAAACCAGTAGAATTGTGTGACTCACTTTATTGCGGTATTCACTTTATTGTTGTGTTCTGGAATTGAACCCTCACTATCTCTGAGGTATGCCTATAATATAAACATTATATACCACACAAATACAATAAAAATGCAATTAGGAATACTGGTTCAATATAGGAACTGATTCAGTAATTAAAATTCTTGCTTCATAGAAAATGCCAGGCTCAGATGGTTTCCACTGAAAGTTCCAATAAACTTTCAAGGAAAAGATAAACCCAATATTAACATAAAATCATCTAAAGAATAGAAAAAGCAGGAACAGCTGCAAATTCATTTTGTGAGACTATGTAATCTTAAAGACCTTACAAGGACATTATAGAAAAAAGAAAATTAGAAGGCAAATTCACTCATGAACTTAGATGCAAATGTCTGCCTCTTCCAGAAAAAAAAAATTAGCAAGCTGATCTAACAGAGTACTAAAAACCAGGATTTATTTCAGAAATGCAAGGTTCACTTAGTTTCAGAAAATAGAGTAATGTAATGCACTACATTAACAGATTAAAAGAAATAAATGGTATGCTAATTTCAAAGATTCAGAAAGGGGTTTCAAACTTCAACATATATCCATGATTAAAAGAAAATCTCAGCCAACTATGAATAGAAGGAAATTTCCTCACTCTTATTAAAGGAATATATGTATTTATGTATATACTTTTTAAAGTTTGTGTCAAATATCAGATTTCATTGTAAAACATTGAAAGTGTTCCTTTTGTTTTAAAGATTTATTTTTATTTATTTACCCCTCCCCCCACCCCATTTGTGCTCACTGTCTGCTCTCGGCGTCTGCTCGTCTTCTTTCAGGAGGCACCAGGAACCAAACCCGGGACCAGCCCTATGGGAGTGAGGCTCCCTGTCACTTGAGCCACATCCACTCCCTGCTTGTTTTCTCTCATTGTGTCATCTCTTTGGGTTACCTTGTTGCATCAGCTCACCACTCTAGCCCATCACATCAGCTCACTATCTTGCTTGTCTTCTTTAGGAGGCACCAGGAACCAAACCCAGGACCTCCGGTGTGGTAGGTGGGCACCCAACTGCTTGAGCCACATCCACTTCCCAAGCTTTCCTTTTGATGACTGGGAATAACTTTTTATGACTGGGAATAACTTTACCTTGGAGGACTTAGAGAGCATGGTTAAAATGAAATAAAAGGTGTAAGGGTTGGGAGAAAGAAAAAGAAACAATTATTGTTTGCAGATTATATAAACATGAAAGTGGAAAGTAAAAAATCTGCAGATAAATCATTAGAATCAATAAGATTATTGGGGACAAAAATAATATGCAAAATTTATTTGTCTTTCTATATCCCAGCCAATTAAAAAGGAAATATTTTAAAAGGTAAACATCAAATAGTATGACATAATTATAAATAAATCTAACCAAAAGCAAATCTAACAAAAGACTTTACGGAAAATATTATAAAACACAGAGAGACATTAAAACAACCTAAATTAATGGCTAGAAATGCTCAGTTATTGAATTAAATGTCTTATTTATTGTAAAGATGCCCTTTCTCTTCCCAAATAATCTATCAATTCAATTCAATCCCAAGAAAAATCCACAAAGACTTTATTTACTTGTTTGTTTATTTTGTGGGACTTTATAAGCTCATCTAAAATGTATTCAAAGTGTAAAGGCCAAGAAATGCCAAAGCAATCTTGAAGGACAAGATGGGTGACTTTGTCTTATCTTTTATCAGGACTTATTATAATGCTATAGTAATTAAGATTGAATACTGTTTTCTCAGAGACATACAAATAGACTAGTAGACCAGAATAAAATATGAAGAAACAGATATATATGAGGCAGTGAGTTCAAATAAATACGTAACATCCTTTCAATAAATTGTGCTGAGACAATTGGATAACCATAATGAAAAAACAAATAAAATTTGATCCATACCTTAGGCCATGCACATAAATCAGTTCCAAATGTATGAGAAACCTATGTGAAAGGCAAAATTATAAAGGTTTCAGAAGATAATATAGGAGAATAACTTCATAATCTTGGGTTAGAGATTTCTTTTAAACAATACGTAAAAAGTACTAACCATAATAAATGTGAGTACATTAAAATTAAACATATGTATTCAACTAGCACCACAAAGAGAGTAAAAATAGAAACCGTAACCAGTACAAGGTATTATAATACATCTAAGTAATCAAGATCTATTCTCTAGAATATATGTAGAACTCGTATTAATCTATAAGTATTATACTCAACAGATTGTCCATACTTAAAAGTAATTTTTAAAAAGTTTAAGTACTTACAATGAAAACTCTGACCATATCAAACATTGGTGAAAATTGGGAAAAACAGGACTATCTTACCTTCTTGGTACAAGTGAAAACTGTTAGAATTCTTTGACAAATCATTATCTAGGACAGTTTAAGATACAATCCAGTGACCCAGTAGTACCCCTCCTAGATATTCACCCTAGAGAAACTCTTACACACATGGACTAAGAGAAATAAGAGTGTTTATCTCAGCACTGTTTTAATTGTTCCAAACTGGAAACAACCCAAATGTCAACCCACCTTGAAAGAGATAAATGAATTGTGGCATCTGCACTTGATTTCATTTCTTAATGAAATTAACAAACTACTGCTACACACTTAAACAATGTGGATAAATCTCACAAACATAATATTGAACAGAGTCAGAAACAAAGGGCTGACTAGATGTAGTATCATTGCACTTACAGAAACTTAAATATAGGCATAAGTAAATTATATTTCTTATGGATATATATTTATACAGTAAAACCAAAAAGAAAAGCACAAAACTGATTATGACAAAATCAGGAGAGGCTTACCTTTAGAGCTATAAGCCCCTTGAGGGCAGACCAAGTCTTTTCATCTTTATCCTGCAGCCTCTAGCCCAGGCCAGGCACACAATTACACTCAAGAAATTTTTATTTTGATTGGATTTTATGGTAACTTCAATATAAGTTACTAAAGTTTAATCATCAAACACCCCATGATCTAACTTTGTCTCCATTTCAGGCCACCTGTTCCAGGCTGGAGGCTCACAAAACAGACCCTGTGGGTTACAGCTCCCTCCGGCAGTTTTGCTGAGAGTGCCTCTTATCAGCTCTCATGCTCTTGTAGGCAACACTGTATTTTAGTCACTGGACATGCATTTAAAAAAAAAAATCCACAGACTTTCCCATGAGCCTTTTACATACTAAAGGGGAGCCAAGTAAGCAGACAAAGAGTGCAGGGCCCGCTGTGCCCCAGCTTCCTGGGATAAGACAGGCAGCTTAGAGAGGAACCAAAGTGTCTCCTGGTGGGGGCAGGCAAGGGGTGTGGACCAACTTCCCATGGGCCAGGGGTTCTTAACCTGCTTTGTTCCACGGACCCCTTTGCCTGTCAAAGGGGACTTACTTAAGTCCACACTGTACTGTGTGTTATTTAATAAATACATCGCACCTGCACCACCATGCACTTGTTCTCCTTTCTCATAACGCTAACAACTACCATCTATTGAATGTTTATTCTGTGCCAGGTGCTAGTGATATATTATTTTAAAGCCCCGTAGGAAGTACTGTCTCTCCCCAGCAGTTGAAGAAACTGGCGATCTCAGCAGTTTTCCCGGGGTGCCTCCCTCGCAGAGGGAGGACTCACGGAGGGGCCCGTTTTGCCCCCCAGGCTGCAGCTGCCCTGCAGCAGGGCCTTCCCTTGGCGGCAGACCCTCACCAGGACAGGGCATGTGTCTCTGCAAGGCCCAGATAAAGCCCCAGGTACAGAGGGCTGGTGGCTCCTTAGATCCTCGGGCTGCCCTAGCGAACGGCCACACACCGGGCGGATTACAAAGACGGAGATGTGTGCTCTCGGCGTCTAGAGCCTAGAAACCCAAGATCAAGTAGTTGGAGGCAAGGAGCCTTCCTTGCTTCCTCCAGCTTCTGGACCAGGGAAGAGAGTTTCTCCGTTTCAGAGGTGGACTGAGCCAGCTTCTCATTTACGGCATTCAGAAAGCAAGCCAGTGCCTCGGGCGGAGGCTGGTGACTCTTCAAGGCAGGTGCACAGGCAGCAGGTGGGGCCCGGGCTGGGAGCAGGCGTGCTGGGCCTGCGAGTGCCCAGGGGGCTGCAGCATCTGGGACACGGGGCTCCTGTGCGTGGCCTCTGCAGTTGGGACCAGGCAGGGATTGAAGCTGGTGCCCGAGGCAGGGAAGCTACCAACCCCGCTCCCCGTAGCTGGGGCAGAGTTCAGCTCTGGAAAGGGGCTTAGAAATAAAGCCTGCTGCCACAGGGGACCTCTGAAACCATCTTTCTAAAAGAAAAGTACCCCTCCCTTCTTTCCAAGAAATTTCACTTTGCAGAAGGGAAAGTCTTAGAGAAAGGAAATGACTTCCTCACATCATTACTATTTTATGGCCACACAAAGTCAGAGTCTTGTGGCTTCCAGAACTCTCTCTCCCACCAGTGGTCCCCTGGTTCCCGCTGTACCTCCCACCCAAATTTTTCCTCCCCATCCAGTATCCCTTGCTCTTCCATAAAACCTATGAGTCCCAAGTCCCATTTCTTCCTTCTAAGCAACTGACCAGCAGTTGGGATGATTTATGAGTTGGTAATGATTAAATAGGTTTTCTCTCTTATGAGCATGAATTATTTTAGCAGGGGTCTTCAGAGCTCTCGCCAGGCACCCATTAAAGGAGATTTGTGCCAGGTAGCGGGGCCAGGGATATGGGAAGGCAGGAGAGATTTGCTGGACCTCCCATGTCTTAGTACTAACTACGCCTAAAATAAAGTGAACTGCCTTCCCCTGCCCTTCCCCTCTCCAAGCAGCACCATGCGGCCATCCACGTGAGTCTGGGACACCTGTCGTATCTGATTCTTGCTAATTGAGTAGGGAACCTGGCATCCTGAGAAAGGAGGTGAGGAGCCCCATCCATGGCCGTGGGTGGTCCCCTGACAAGAACCCGCACCTTGGAGGGAGCAGGCCTGAGCAGGAAAGGCGGGGGGTTGTGCCCGTGGGCCATCTGGACACACTCTCTGGGCACAGCTCAGAGAAGGGGAGGAGATGGCTCTGGCTATGGGAGGTGGCCCAGAGGTCTCTCGGGGGCCCCAGGGGCCTGAGCTATCGTCTGTGCATATTTTCCTTGTGTTATCCAGGAGTTTGTAGTCGAGTCCTGGCTAAATCTTCCTGTCTGGTGCCAGCTGCAGCCTACAGGGAAATAAGCAAAGAGCTGCAAGTCATTAGGATTGAGAAGGGGAGGCGGGGAGATGGATGGCAAAGGCAGTGGTGGCTTGCCAGGAATCTCCAAGGGGAGGTGAAACGTCAGAAGGCAGGGATGAGGGCTACAAAACTAGTCGCCCCTCCCCTTGGAGGGGTGTCCCTGTCTATGGTCAAACAGACGTGTCCTGGTTTTGTTTCATTAAGGGTGTCAGCAGGTCCCTTGGGGCCAGTGCAGGGTGGCTGAGGGCCTCTGTTTATCACCAGCCGACTGCATGTCCCAAATACGCAGGACAAAGTTGGAGATAAAGAGTAAATTGCACTCTGGGTGGCCACAAAACAGAAGAATCTTCTATTTGTCAGGAAAGGAGGCTTGTAGGGATCTATTTTCCAAATATATCTCAAGGGCATCGGAGGCAACTGTTGGTGGCTCCACAGGACACAGGTGTGGAGACATAGGGCAGAAACCATCTACAAAGCCAACCTCTGTCCAAGGCCTAATTTGTCACCATTAGGTCGGGGACAAGTGTGGGCATGCTCCTGATTTAGTGTCTGCCTTGTCACTTTCCGAGGGGGAGGTTTCCCAAGTCCAGCAGCTCCTGCTGTTGTGTTTTCACAGCTGTGCACTGGGCTGCTGTCACCCAGTTCAGGGAAAAGAAACTTCCAGCCCAGGCAGGATTCCCCAAGGAGCTGCAAGCTGAGCTTCTGAATTCGGTTTAGAGGCAACAACAAACCAGCGACCCAGATAGGAAACCAGGGGCCAGGGCCTTTTGGTCAGCTCAGCTTGCTGCACAGCATGACTTCAGACTCTAGAGGCTCCTGTCCTGGAAGCAAATCCAACATGCAATCATGGTTGTGAAGAAGGAGGTTATCTTTGCCTGCCAGTTTTAATTAAATTGTGGGGAAATGGCAACTAAAGAGAACCCTGGGCAGATAAAGTCTTATAATACACAGGGCCTTTGAAGGTACATCACGGCCCTCATGGCAGAAACAAAGGCATATCAGAGACCCCTCGCCATCTACAGGTCCTAGATACCTTCCTGCCAATCAGGTTTTCAGTCCAAGAAAGCATAACAGCATCATGATTCCAGTCCCAAATTACCCCCTGCCTCTCCATGTGCATCTTGTCCGGCTTTTTAAAGAGTGGGGTTTTAGAATAACTAAGGGTTGTGGATTGTATAAATCTGGAACTATACGAAGAGGCACATTGCCTTGGAAGTTGTAATTGCAGTTCTGCTTAAACCCTGGGTTTATTTCCATTTGGTGTATTTGCACAGGCAGGACTGGATTGGCCAGGAGCAGGGGGAAGATTTCCCGGCAGTATTTGAGGAGACAACAGGAAGTCAGTGGAGTGGATGTTGACAAAGTCCACAGAGGGGATGAGCAGGATTTGAGCCGAGCCCCTCCCTCCAGATTGCATCTACTCCTGGTGGAGCAGAGATGGCCCTAGCTGGTGCACAAACCCCAAATCTCATGCCTGTCCAAAGTTAAAGAGGAAAACATGCTTCCAGGGATGAGAAATGGGCTCAGGAGAAGCATAGAATCTTCAATTCTAATAAAAATTAGAATTGAACTGCCAGTGAGTGGAATGAAAATGGATCTTCCGGAAAGGATTGAATTTGGAAGTTCTAGCCAATGGAACATGGTCCGAACAGCTCTCATAGAACAGGGCACAGAGTTCCACCCTGTAAAAACTGATAGCTCAAAAAAAGATGAAAGGGATCGTGGGCAAGCTGTGCTCCTGTGGACTGGACAGAGAACCCAAAATTAAACTGGTCAGATGCTAGCTATTCTTGAGGAAGTATTTGGTGGGGGTAGGCAGTGGGGAATCTGTTCTGTGCCTCTGTCCGCAGACCATGGCGTCCTTTGCAGGCCACCGGAAGCCTCTGTTTTCCCAGTGCCTCCTGGCCCAGCTGACTATTCTGTGCCTTGCCCACGTGGCTCTGTCCAGGAGAGAGCACATTGCCAAGCACTGGGCTCCCATGCTCCCCATGTAGAGCCCTGCCTGGACTTGTGTCCAATGCCCTACCCGAACCCCTTGGCAGCTGGGAACCAATGGAAGTACATAGCCTAGCGGTGTGGACGGCTGGCCTTTAGCATACCTAACAAATAGGTTATGGCTAAAGCGGCCTGCTCCAAAAGAGGATGGAGATGAAATATACAGGAGATCTCTCTCTTATTGGAAGGTTTTGCTTTTCAAAAGAAATATAAAATTACCAAGGGGACTCAATTACAAGTGTCTGTGTTAGGAGGCAGTAGGCATAGAAGAGAGAATCACCTCTCAGATATTGCAGTCTTTAGATTCAGATACACAAACCCCCAAAGAATTTTGAGCTCCCACAGAAGCTAATCCCTTTAGCCTTAAAATACTATGCACACACATACACACACACACAACCTATTTTTCCCCCAGGATATGCAGGCCTTATAAAAACTGAGATAACCTCTTCTATTTTTTAATGTAACAGCTTTTGTGATCTATGTATCTTTAAAAAAAAAAAAAAGACAAAACAAAAAAAAAGCCTGAGATTTCATTCACTGATATGGAAAAACATGAATCAATTCTGCTTCTTCATAAAGTATGAAATGTGAAAATGGCCTCAAAAGAAACGACGACGACAACAAGGTATCTGATGCTTGATTCTTGCAGGCTAATCTTCTGGGTGTCCTGGGGAGCTTGCCGGGCCTGGGCTCGGGAGCCTGAGCCAGTGGACATCCTATCCGTAGGATAGGAGCCAGTGGACATCCTATCCGTAGAATCTCCCATCTGGGAGTGGCTGGCACGTCCCCCGCAGGCCCCCAAAAAGCACGGATACCTGCTTACAGCGTGGCTTTCAGCTGAATCCAGCAAGTAGTTACTGAGCTCCTTGCTGTGCCCCAGGCCTGAACTGGGCTAAATTGGGGACAGGACGAAAGAAGAAGAGCCCCACTTCGCCCACCTTGGGTCAGGCTGGACCGATGGCTCCAGCGAGCAGGGAGGATGAGCTGGCCATGGTCACCCACCCTCGGCCCTGGAGTCACGGAGAGCCCCAGCCCCAGGGTCCGCTCTGGCTTCAGGGTTTGTTTCCCCAGTGAGAACATAGCCAGGATTCACCCAGAGTAAGTTACATCAGAGGTCCTTCAGGGCAGGCCACAGGGAAGGGGGGGACACACGCCAACCCCACCCAGAGGAAGGGGGTCTTGGGAGGTGACGGCTGGCTGGATTTGGTCTGAGTAGGAGTCAGGCTTGTAGTGTGGACGTAAAAGAGGGGCAGTCAGAAATGCAATTGGTTTTCCAGCTGTTGAAGGCCAACTAGAGAAAGCCCTTCAACTCAGGCCCGCTTCATTTCCAGAGGGCAGTTGCCCGGCAGGGATGATGGCCTGCAGGTCCCAGCCCTCCTCTTTGTCAGGGCTGGCGATTTCATTTTGCTGAAGAGCTCAAGGTGGGGAGGCTATACACCTGAGATTAGACTCTGGCTCTACCACTTGCACTTCTAAACCTCCATTTCCTCATTTGCAAAGGGGCACTAGGAATAATACTCTCCTGATAGGGATGAAATGAAGATCAAATGAACTAACCTAAGTCACAGAGCACAGAGGCTGGCAGAAGAGAAGCACTGAGTATATGCTACCTGGCGTCTCATCCATTTCTTCAGCAAATAGGTATTGAGAGTCTATTAAGAATGCATCAAGTCTTGCACTCTGTACTGCACAGAAATCAACCCACAGAACCACTTTCCTGTGAGAATGTACAACCGGTAGGAGAACCTCAATAGACGACAGGTAGAACATAGGCTGATTAGAAGGAGGCACCAGCCAGGCTCCTTGGAGGGTTTGTTTCCTGATTTGTCTTGAAAGGGGACTTAGACCTTAGCTTGGTAAAGGGGAAGGTGGGGATCAGAAGGGCCTCTCAGAAAGAGGGTGCAGCATGAGCAGAGGGAAGACAATAGCAAGACGGTGTTTAGAGAGGAAAGACAGTTCACTGGGCTGCGGGAGCATGGTGTGTGCAGCATAGAGAGGGAGAGACTCATCTGGGGAGCTGGGCAGGGACTGGAATCTCACAGGAGGTGTTAAATGGCTTGGACTTTCTCCTGGGGGCTGTGAGGAATCAGTAGAGGGGCCTGCATTCTAGACAGTTCCCCATGGTAGTGGTGACAAGGCCCCACTGGAAGGAAAGGCCTTGGGAAGCAGTAATCCAGGTCACAGGGGCAAGACTGAGGACAGCAGCGTCCAGAAATATTTAGGAAGCAAACCTGGCAGACTCAGAGGTTGGCTGGGTGTGGACGGTGCGGGGATTTCCAACTTGGGGCTGGTAGACGATGGTGCAGGAGGAGGCAGGAGCATGGATCCAGGACAAGGTGGGTTGGGCTGCCTTAAAGGCTGAGGGTGGAGCCGTCAGGAAGAAGGATAAGTAACCACAGTGTTGGGGGCCCTGGGGGCAGCTGCATAGACAGAGCGAACAGGAAGAGCTCGAGTCCAGCTTCTCCCAGGACCCCTGTGGGCTGCCTTGCTCTCTGCCTCTTTGCATGGGCCCAAGCTGCAGCTGCCTGCAGCCCCTCGAGGCATTATGACTTTCCCAGGCCTTTCAGACAGCCCTAGTGCCATGAGAACAACCTCCTAACTGGTCTTCCCACCTCCCACCTCTGCCCTCAACTCCATCCTCCTGAAAGGCTGCGTAAACCTGGTAACTCACCTGCTTAATAATCATTGACGGTTCCTCATTGCCTTCAGGGTTCAAGCAAATCTCAGCAGGACAGCTTAATAACATGCTGCTCATATAGTCTACATGGTTTCCAAACAACTGAACAGAAAAGGAAGAGAGGCAGTCAACTACCTGATGACTTAGAGTGGGTAGAGATGGCCCCAGATCCCCTCAGTATCTCCTGTTCCTCCATTCCAGCGGGCGGTACCCGGCCCCATCTGTCACCATAAACACCAGAGCATCCTCGAATTGCAGAAATGGAAAGGCTCTTAGACTGGAGAATTTCCTGCCTCAGGCAAGTCCTTCATGTTGTGCTCTGCCTCTCTCTGCCTCTCTCTGCCTCTCTCTCTGCCTCTCTGTCTCTCTGTCTCTCTGTCTCTGTCTCTCTCACTTACTTCATCCCTTATCAAGCCCCAATCCCATAACTCAGAGAACTGCATGATGAACTTCAGATCTCTGGTGCCAGTGTCTCTCCTAATTCTGAATATTTATACTTTTATACATCCTTTTACTCAGTCCCAAATGCCCTCTCAACTTTTTTCTTTTACTAGACTATTACTGCTCATTCTTTAAGACTTATCTTAAATGTCATGTCCTCCAGAACTGTGGTGGTTTGAAGCTATATGTACCCCCGGAAAAACATGTTCTTAAATCTAATCCATCCTCTGGGCGTGGACCCATTGTAAACAGGACATTTTAATAAGCTTAGTTAAGGTGTGATCCACTTCATTCAGAATGGGTCTTAATCTTCTTACTGGAGTCCTTTATAAATGGAACAGATACCACAGAAAGAAAGAGGGCCACAGAAGCAAGAAGCTGAAAGCATTGAAACCAGCAAGAGAAGGGAGAGACCAGCAGATGCCACCAAGTGCCTTGCCATGTGGCAGAGGAGCCAAGGATCGCTGGCAGCCAGTCTTCAGGAAGAAAGCATTGCCTGATGATGTCTTGATTTGGACATTTTCTTAGCCTCAAAACTGTCAACTAATAAATTCCTATTTTTCAAGCCAAACCATTTCATGGTATCTGCTTCCAGCAGCCCAGGAAGCAAGAACAAGAACTTTCCAGAAATATCCTTGATGCCTCAGACTGGGTTAGATGTCTCTCCTCCACCCTCCCACAGCCAGGTTTCCTTCCCTCTTTCCTAGCACATCCCACACTGTATGGTTCTCACTGTCTACTTCTCCGTATGGTAAATTCCTTAAGAGCAGGAATTCATCTTTATACCCCTACTACATAGCACAGAAACCCAGCATGGAATAAGCACTCCATAACAGATAAACTAATTTCTCTGAAAACCATGACCAAGTTTATTTGCCTTCACCAGCTTCACCTAGATGCCAGACAAATGCGCAGCCATTGCCTCCTCCAAATAGTCCACAAGGCCTGCAGTAGAACTGGCTTCTGAGCACGAAGATTCATTAACACACCAAGGCGGAAGTGACTGTAGGAAGGATGGCTTGCTATAGTGTGGCAGGAATGGGATTATAAACTGGAACAAGTGGCCTTTGGGGAGTAGCGCCATTTAATTGTTATATCTTGCTATCTCCTTTAGTCTAAGAAGTCGGGATAGAAAGTGAATATAAAACAGTTAAGTCGTTCCCCAAAGAAAACAGTTTAATAACTTTCCTTTTGGACAGTGTCTACATGGTTTCTAAACAATCGGATGGGAAAAGAGAAAGTAAGTCAATTGCCCAACAATCTTACACTGGGTAAAGATGGTCTCAGAATCCTTCAGCAGCTTAAGCCCTTGTATTCCATACATTCTACCCAGTAGACCAAAGAGCTCTGGAATTTCAGAACTAGAAAGAATCTTAGAGCCCATAGAATCCCACAGCCTCATTTCAGAGACCAAAACCTAAAGTCCAGGCACACTTTAAAGTAAGCGTGTGCTACATCCACTTAGGTGCATACCTATGATATCAAGAAACTGGAGAGTAGCCCAAGAAGGACAAGGGATTAAAAATGGGTTCTCTCAGAAGTTTTGAGCACCAGTTCCTTCTCTCCAGGAACTCACAGACCTATGGAAAAAACAGACGATTTAAATAGACACTATGGAGAAAGTATAAGATGCTTGCAAGCCCTGGTGGGAGAGGACAGCTAACCCACAACAGGAGGAATCAGCCCCAGCTCTTCAAGATGGAAATCTAGACTGAAATAAAGGGGTGGGTTGATGGGGGGGTGGGGTGTTGTTGTCCAGTGTCCCAGGCAAAAGAATGTGCATATACAGGACTTGAAGCAAGACTCAGGGCAAATTTTGAAGATGGAAAGTAGTTCAGATAAATTGTACTGTGAATTTTGGGATAGTGGTGAGAGCGGAAGTTAGAGAGGAGAACCAAGGCCAAATTCTGAAGTGTCGTATATATTATGCTAAGGAATTTAGACTTCCCAGAGGTCAGTGGGGAGGAATGAAGAGGTGTGATATGATCAGCTATGCATTTTCAAGTGATCACTCTGGCTGTAGCCTGGACAAGGGACTGGAGAATGAACCAATAGGAAGCTGCACTGGTCTTCCAGGAAAGAAATGAACTGCAGTAGAGGCAGCAGGAATTTAGGAAAGTCAGAGGAATTTGGGAATCTTTAAAAGGTAGGCTTGCAAGTTCTTAGTCATTGATTCCTGTCACCAGTGAGGAACTGGAAGGAGTCAAGGGTGATACCAGGTTCTGACTTAGGTGACTGAGAGATGCTACTTATAGAAATGGAGGACACTCAAGAGGAGGTACCTGTGTGTGGCAAGGGCATAGTAATAATTCTCGTTTATTGAGTACCAACTATATGGCGGTCATGATGATCAAAGTTTATCATGTCATTACCTTAGTTCATCTTCACTGTGACATCATAAATGGGGTAATATTATCATGCCCATATAACAATTAAGATACTGAGACATAGAGATATTAAATAATTTTTGCAATATTTCCCAAGATTCAAACATGGGGTTAGGTAGAAACCAACAATGCTGTAAAGTATGAAATGCTTACTAGACATACAAATATTATGAATGTCAAACAAACTTGGATAGGGACCTATTTAAGGAGAAGGAGAAATAATCATCAGAAAATAGCACAAAAGGAGCAAGAAAGATATCAATCTCAAGTCTAGAACCTAATGGCAAAAAAGACCACCTTCATTTATGAAGGTTGCTAAGGAAGTCATGTCCTTAGGGGAAAATCAGTTTCAGTTAGATCGGGAAGGTGGAGGAATCATCAGGTAAGAGGTATAGCCATACATGAATTGCAGAGGGTGGAAGGGTTGGGTATGGGCAATTAGTGAGTGGGTACAGTTGGTTGAATTATGTGTCCCCTCAAAAGACATGTTCTTAATCTGCCTTCCTGTGGATGTGGACTTATTTGTAGATAGGCCCTTCTGAAGATGCTATTATCAGTTGAGGTGTGGCCAACTGAATCAGAATGGGTCTTAATTCATATTATGGGAGACCTTGTAAAGAGAAGAAATGGGAAGTCAGAAGTCAGAGAGGACCACAGAGGGAGAATCTAAAAGTCAGTGGAAACTGGAAGAGCAGACACAAGGAGAGAGAGATCACCATATGACTGGAGGCATATATAAAGGCCAAGAAGCCCAAAGATTGCAACAAGCCATCACCAGAACATTACAGATTCTGGGAAGAAAGCATAGCCTTGCTGATGCCTTGATTTTGGACTTCTCACCTTCTAAACCATGAGCCAATACATTTTGATTTTTAAGCCAGTTCATCATGTGGTATTTGTCATAGCAGTCTGGCAAACTAGGATAGGGTTAACTTGAGCCAGATCAGCAAATGTACAGAATTGCGTGGATGAAGTAAGAGACCTAGTGCCCAAGATCGACAGAGATGCAGGGCCTGACGAGATGAATCCTGATTGCCCCTGAGTTCTGTGGCACAAGTTCTCTTTGGGGTGCATTGAACTTGAGGGGCCTGCAGGGCATCCAGGAATTGGGGTCCAGTGGGCGGTGGGAGCTACAGGTCTGAGACTGAAAAGAGATGGCCAAGCTGGGGATGCAGACCTGAGAACCAGCAGGCTACAGATGACCACTGAAGGTATGGAATGCAATGAGACCATGGAAGGTGGCCTAGCCCAAATTCCAAGGGACACCAACACCAAAAGGTGGCAGCGATTAGGGAAGTCACAGAGGAGCCAAGAGGAGGGTACAGAGGAGATGGAGGCAAACTCAAAAGGTGTGGGGCCATGGAGGCTGAGGGATGAGGACCATGTCCAATGCTGCAGAGAGGTCAGCTAAGGTAAGGACTGGAAAACTTCCCACCAGATTTCGCAATGAAGAGTCATCAGTGTCCTTGGTGCAAGCCAGAGCAGTGGCTCCACGGAGGAAGCCAGGCTGCAGTGGGTGGAAGAGGGCGTGGGAAGAGGTGGAAAAATCCATCCCCACTTTGCCACCTCCTAGCTGCAGCACCTTGCACAATTTACATGACCTCTCCGAGCCTCCATTTTTCAACCTGTAAACAAGGGTATTAGTACTGATCTTTTCAGGCAGTTGTGATGAAGTAAAATTAGGTAAAACTTACTGTGCTTGACAATTGTAGCTGTGTGAAAAATGATCATGGAAAACACGACATATTGTATTACTGTTATTTTGTTATGCAGGGTTTGAAAAAGATTATAACTAGAATGGAATGTGAGGTTAGTAAATTTAGTTTTTTTTTAACATGGATTCATCGGAGCATGTTTAGAAATTGAAAATATAGCTGCAGAAAGTGAAGAAAACTGTCCTTTGTAGAAATGAACCCGTGACCTCGGCTGTATCGGCTCCTGTTATAAGGAACAGGGCTGACTTGAAAACCCTCAAATGTGTTTGGAAAAGTCACCAGGGTTCCCAGAAAATGTTGCTGTTCAGAAGCCTCAAGAAATGCCATCCACAGCTTCAATAGGCCTTATCACCCCAGCTATAATATGCTTTCTGGAATGAAATGTTGATTATACAGCCAGGCTATGATTTTCTGATTTGTGCAACAATATCTCTCTGGAAGGAAGACAGATCATCATGCATTGAATTCCTAATCCAATGCCTAATTTTGTCCAAGGTATTGTAAATCTTGATGTGTTACCTGAAGGGAAACCTTCGATTTATGAAAAATGAATATTATAGAGTTTTCTATGACCCAAAGAGACTGGTGCAGCAGGCACGAGCCAGGCCATATGGATATTTGCCAGCCACATTAAAATGCTGAATATAGAAAACAGCAAATGCTGATCCCGGCCAACTGTCCCCCTGTGTCCAGTGGCCCCTCACCTTCAGCAAACTCAGTTGCTGAAGGGCTAAATTAGCACCAAGACGAGAGAGAAGATGCTGCTCTTTATAAAATAAGGTGCAGATGAGTTAATTATGGATATAAGTATCAGCTGGATATTTAAAATAGCTGCTGTATTTTTGATCCATACAAAGGGTCTATGAGGAAAACATCCAACCTTCAGCCTCTTCTCCAAGGCCTGGGCTGAAAGGAAAGGTGGGGTCAGAAGACCACAAAGGCAGCTTAAGATGGATTTCCAGGAAACAAACTTGCCCATACTTTTCAAACTTACTTGCCCATACTTTTCAAACATACTTTTCACCTCTTCCAAGAAGTCCTCCTTTATAGCACTAGGCTAGGAATTCTTCTCTGTGTTCTCAAAGTCTCCAGTGTTTGTTTGTTTTTAATTGAATGTGCCATAATTTCTTAACAGGGATGAGCATCAGTCTGGTGGATGAGGATACGAGAAGTTGCAATTCTCGAGTAAATACCAATTGTCCATGTCAGCAATTGTTTGTGTGGGGAGGGGCTGATGGGAAGGTCAAGGAAGCCTTAGGAACCCGCACAGTGCCTTCATAGTATAAAATCTCAGGAAGAGTTTGTTGAAATTACTTAATTGATGGACTGGCTTTATTTTTGATCTGAATCATATCTTTCCCTTGTTTCTCTGCACTTACCTTCCTGTGTGTGTATTTCCTTCCCTACTGTGCACCTTTGCCCACTGCTCCAAGAAGTCCTGGCGGATGAAAGAGCAAGTTAGTTGGTGAAAATCAGAAAAGGCTTTAGAAAGGAATGTGAGATTTTAAACTGGTGTCTAAGAAGAAGTTAAGATTTTTGAGGGTAAAAATGAGGAGAGGGCATTGTAAGCGACAGAGGAAGTATGAGCAAAAAGGTGGTGTAATTTGACTAGAGAATGGGATAGGAGCGACAATGGAAAGGAGCCCAGGACTGTGTTCTGGGAGGAGTCTTAAATGCCAGCCCCAGGATGTGAGTATAATTCATAGGCAATGGGAGCCACCAAAGGTTCTGGAGCAGAGAAGGATTCTGACAAAAATTGTTACTTACAGGAAATGGTTGTCCGAGTTTGCATTGAAATTATAGCTTTCTTAAGTATCCATTATTTGATTACTGAGCATTTTTAAGAGGTCTTAAAAAATATATTACTGCATTTGGTTCTTTTTCATAGATAATATAAATAAGGTCATCTGGATATATTTTTTAACATCAACAGTCCGTTCATTCCACAAATTTGTAATTGAATTCCTACCACTTTAATCACACTGTCCTAGGCACTCTGAGGGTACAAATATGTGTGGATAAGATTGCTGCCCTCCAGAAGCTTAAAGCACGGGGGGAAATAAGGTAGCAATAATACATAACTGCAAATATCCGATGTAGTCGACTCTTGTGGTCATAGGTAGCAAAAACCTACTTCAACTAGCTAAAACCAGCAACAGACATAGATCCTGTAAGTGTTCATTAACAAGGACAGAGATGGGGCTCAAGGAACCCCTGAAAAGTGTAGGAGTAGGTGGGCTTCCCCCAAGGGTTGGCACAAGAGACGAGCAGCTCTCCTCCGCCCTCCCTTCTGCTTCATTCCTTTCTTTTGGTCAACCCTGTACCACATCCCACAATGCCTCGGTTCCAGCCCCAACCTAAAACACTGCTTGAAATCAATTCCTCTCAGGCCCAAAGTAGAATTCCTAGGAGAGAAAATCCAATTGGCCCAGCTTGGGTCAGCTGTCCACCTTAGTCCAGTCCACTGTGGGAAGTGGATGCATGGAGATGGGTCATCTGGTATAAACTTAGCTACTGCAGCACTGCAGGGTGGCAGTCTGTCAAGAAAGGATATAACTGTGAGATGGATCAACAACACAAAATATACACAGCCAAAACAATCTGAATAGTTTAGAGACAAAGTGATCTAGGAATTCAGAGTAGGATATAATCCCTCATAGCTGAAGAAATGTGTAAACCTTTCTGAAGGAAAGAAATTGTAGCTTCCTCAAAGATCAAACCTCTAGGTTTAGACTTTCAGACATGTGGGAGGGCATCCTAACCAACGGGAAGGCACCCATTGGCAAGGAGAGACTGGTAAAGAGAGAACTTACACCGTATCCAAGGGCTGTAGCTTTATCTCTTATTATTGTTCTGTTCTTATATATGCAGCTAATTTCTGAAAGTAAAATAAAATAGGCTAAAACCAAAAAATGACTTCATAATTTATAAATTCTGATATCAGGCTCTTTGCATCCCTCCACTGGGTGAAAAGCATAAAATGTTTAAAGAACAAAGTCAGCAGAGGCAAGCTTCACGGCCCACAGCTCAAGATGTCCTGCCGCAGTACATTTCTTGGGACATGACCAAGCCTCTGCCTGAGCTGGCTGCAGGGAGGCCCTGGAGGAACAGCAGACCCTTACGGTTCATGGTTGACCCAGAGAATTAACCTTGGTGGATGAGAGTGCCAATTCTGATTCTTCCCAAGAGAGGCTTATAAAGAAAGACAAGTCTCTATGCTGAGAGAAGAGGAAGCTGGCGCATAAATGCTGTCTCCACAGCCCATACATACATCAGGATGGATCATGTACTCAAGACACCTTAGAAACTATTGAGGGCTAGGACCTGAAAGAGGCTGTAGACCTTCTTCAGTCCATCCACAGAAATCTGAGTCTGGTCACATGCTGGGCCTTGAGGCAGGTCTTCCAGATTCCTTGGCCAGTGCTCTTTCCACTAAGTCTACTGCGTTCATGACTTAAATCTGCTAGAAAGTGACCTTCACTAGCTGGGTAGGTACTTGGTGTCAGCCTGGAACCAAGGTCAACAGGATGTGATGCTTGCCTTTATTAAGGTCATTCATTCCTCACTCACCTTCCCACTTTCCATCTTAGTGAGACTCTCTCCCTTCATTCTTTCCTTTTTCCCCTGCTCCACTCATACTTGTCAAATCAAGCTCTGCATAAAGAGCATATGGGGGAAGTGGACTTGGCCCAGTGTTTAGGGCGTCCATCTACCACATGGTAAATCCACTGTTCAATCCCCGGGCCTCCTTGACCTGTGTGGAGCTGGCCCATGCGCAGTGCTGATGCACACAAAGAGTGCCCTGCCACGCAGTGGTGTCCCCCATGTAGGGGAGCCCACGCGCAAGGAGTGTGCCCCGTAAGGAGAGCCGCCCAGCGCAAAAGAAAGTGCAGCCTGCCCAGGAATGGCGCCGCACACACAGAGAGCTGACACAACAAGATGACGCAACAAACAAAACTACAGATTCCTGCGCCGCTGATAAGGATAGAAGCAGTCACAGAAGAAAGCACAGCGAATGGACACAGAGAGCAGACAACTGGGCGGGGGGGAGAGAAGGGGAGAGAAATAAAAGTAAATAAATATATAAATCTTTTTTAAAAAAGACCATATGGTCAAGTAGATGGTCTCCCTCCTCATGGAGTTCACAGATGACCAAAACAGAAGCACATGCATACACACACACACAGTAAATAGACCAGTAAAAATTAAGTGCTTTAAAGGAACCTCATGAGCTACAAAAAAAGAGGCAAATCTTCTTCAGATGGTCCTATCCTAGTAAGCCATCCCTCCTTCCTGTTTAAGGATACATGATGTAAGACCTAAACAAGAAGCTGCCACGGCAGTGTCATTCCAGGCAGAGGGCACAGCCTGTGCTTGGGCCTGGAGGTAAGGATGAGCTTGGTATGTGAGGTAGAGCCCGGTGACTGAGGAAGGGTGACACAGGTGAGAAGCCAGAGGGGCAGACCCATGTCGTAGTGACCTGTGAAGCCATGGTGAGTGCCAGATTGTGTACTGAGTGAAATGGGAAGGCTTTAGAGGGTTTTAAGCAGGGGCATGTTCTAAGTCCATTTAAATTTTAAGGGGAACCTTCTGGAAGCTGTGTGAATAATAAGTGAGAGGAGGCAGAAGTGAACACAAGAAAACCATTCAATAGGCTGTGCTGTGGTCCAGGTGAGAGAAGAGAGTGCCTAAGGCCAGGGCAGTGATTTTGGAAATGGAGAAACACGGACAGATTCGAGATACAACCAACCAGACAAGGCGATGCGTCGACTGGGGGGGCTGAGGGGAAGGGAGCAACCAAGATGGCTGCTGTGTTTCTGGCTCGACTTGCTGTTCATAGAGATGGGGACACAGAAAACAGGTGAGGTGGAATGTTCTGGAGGGAACAACTAAAAGTTCCATTTTGGAACAGTTAGGTTTGAGATGTCTTCAGACTTTCTAGATAGAGTCGACTATGTGCAAAACTGGAGTATAGAGAAGTCTGGGCTGAATTACCCATTTGATGTCAGGGAGAAGCCCCTCAATTGAGTGTAAGTAGAGTAGGAGGCTTCAGAGTAATTCACCAAACCTGAAGGTACAAATTACCCTCTCGACAAATTAACCTCCCAAGGAGCTGCGGCTGGAAGCTCTGCAGAGCAGGGCGCTGAGGCAGCCTCCCGTCTCTGTATCTATGATGGTCTCATACAGTCTGTCTCTGACTCCAAAACTCCAAGTCTGTGTCTCTTTCTCTGTCTGCCATGCCTGTCACTCCATTTATCCCTGTGCCTCTCCTTGTCTCTGTGTGTTATTCTCGTCCTGAATGTGTGTGTGCGTGTCTCCCTGTGCCTCTTGTCTCCACGGCCCTTTCTCTTCTTTCCTCTCTTTATGTGTTTAGGCATATCTGTGGCCATCTATCTATCTGTCTGTGTGTCAGTCTTGCTCTCTGGCTGTACTGTCTCTTAAACTGCTTGTCTTGACACATTTGCTTCCTTCTCTCTCTGCTTCTGTGTATAAGTGGCCAAACATGGCTATCCTCATCTAGCTTTTACAGTATTTGTCAATTCACCTGCATGACAAGACTCACCACTCTGAATTCCAATTCGAAATTCCTGGGGGTCAGGATCTAATTGACCTGACTTGAGTCAGGCATTCATTTCTGGTTTAATTTAACTGTGGCCAGGAAAGCATGGGGTGGGGAAGGTATAACAAGGGTTCTATACTACTAATCAACAGACTCCAAGGGAAAAAAAGTGAAAATACTGGGGAAAAGATGATAAAATAGTATTTGGAAATATTACAAAAACCTCTACCTAGAAAAATCAACAGACTCAAACTAAGATAACTAATAAGAGGGTTTGGCAAAGTTGCTGGATTCAAGAAAAACCTCAAAAGCCAATATAAGGGAAGTGGACTTGGCCCAGTGGTTAGGGTGTCCGTCTACCACATGGGAGGTCCACGGTTCAAACCCCAGGCCTCCTAGACCTGTGTGGAGCTGGCCCACGCGCAGTGCTGATGTGCGCAAGGAGTGCCCTGCCATGCAGGGGTGTCCCCCATGGAGGGGAGCCCCACACACAAGGAGTGTACCCTGTAAGGAGAGCCGCCCAGGGGGAAAGAAAGTGCAGCCTGCCCAGGAATGGCACCACACACACGGAGAGCTGACGCAACAAGATGACGCAACAAAAAGAAAGATAGATTCCCGGTGCCACTGATAAGGATAGAAGTGGTCACAGAAGAACAAACAGTGAATGGACACAGAGAGCAGACAACTGGGGGGGGGGGGAGGGGAGAGAAATAAATAAAAAATAAATCTTTAAAAAAAAGTCAATATCATTTATTTTCACCTGTAATAATCAACCAAAAAATAATTTTTATAAAGATACAACTCACAATAGCAACAAAAACTATAAAATGTAGAGGACTAAAGAACATATATAGGGAGTAAACTTTTGAATCCTAATAAGAAAACAGATATAAGATGATCTAATAAATAGAGGCCCATTCAAAGTTCATGGGGAAGACAACTTAATATTATAAGAATGCCAATTCTTCCTAAATTGCTGCGCCAATCAATTTTCAGAATGGAGGTTTTTTTTTAAAGATTTATTTATTTCTCTCCCTTTCCCTCCCTGTCCTCCATTGTCTGCTCTCTCTGTCCACTTGCTGTGTGTTCTTCGGTGTCCACTTGTATTCTTGTAAGCAGCACTGGGAAAGTGCGTCTCTTTTTTGTTTTGTCATCTTGCTGCATCAGCTCTCAGTGTGGGTGGCGTCACTCCTTGGCAGGCTGCCCTTTTTTCACGTGGGGCGGCTCTCCTTGCAGGGCATACTCCTTGTGTGTGGTGCACCCCCACGCAGGGGCGCCCCTGCATGGCATGGCACTCCTTGCACACAGCAGCTCTGCACATGGGCCAGCTCACCACACGGGTCAGGAGGCCCTGGGTTTGAACCCTGGACCTCCCATGTGGTAGGCAGATGCTCTATCAGTTGAGCCACATCTGCTTCCCCAAAATGAAGTTTTAAAGTAACTTTCTAACCATACTTTAAATTTACATGGAAGCATGAGAACTGAGGTATTTTGGGCCTTCACAAACTATATGACAGTAGCTGCTCTCACCTCAGGACAGCAGAGGAGAGCTGAGAACATTTTGAAGCACGGTGAGCCTCACCAAGTGCACTGCAGGTTCCTGGGGTTAGGAACTGGTCATCTTGGGGTGGGGGGCATTATTCTGCCTAACACAGAAGGGGCTTTCACCATCTGATATAAGGCATCTGTGAAAAACATATGGCTAAAATCATACTTAATGGTGAAATATTGAACACTTTTCCCTTAGACCGGGAACAGTTCAAAGATTACTTCTCTTATTACTCCTATACAATAGTGTAGTGGAAATCCTACTCAGTGTAATAAAACAAGGGGGAAAAAGCATAAAAATTGTAAAGGAAGGAAAAAAAACTGTATTTACTAATGACATAAGTTTGTATGTAGAAAACTCTATGGACTCTCCTAAATTTAGTATGTGAATTTAGCTAGCAAGAACAATATTTAAAAATCAATTGTGTTTTTATATACTAGCAATGAACAAATGGAAAAAGAAATTTAGAAAGCATGTATAGTAGTTGAAATTAATCAAATACCTAGGATGAATATAACAAAAGATATGTAAGATCTCTACAATGAAAATTATAAAACATTTCTGGGAGAAACAAAACAAGATTAATAAGTGGGAAGATATACCATATTTATAGAATGCAATATTCAAGAGTGATAAATTGTCCATTCTTTCTAATTGACATGCAGGCTTAATCCCAATCAAAATCCTAAGAGGCTTTTTTTTTTTTTTTGAAGAAATGGAAAAGGTGATCATAAAATTTATAAGGAAATGCAAAGGATCTAAAATAGCCAAACTATTATACTGACTAATTTCAAGACTTACTTTAAAGCTACAGTAATCAAGACAGTGTGTTATTGGCATAAAGACAACTAAATAGATCAATCAAACAGAATAGAAAAATCCAGAGATATACCCACATATATACTCACTTTTTCTCAAAGCCATCAAAGTCATTCAATGAGGAAAGAAAAGTCTTTTTAATGGAATGTACTGGAACAACTCAATATCTCAGCAGACAAAAAATAAGCCTTGACAACAACATAACCATCTATCTCAATTCATGTGCAAAATATAATTTGAAAGGGATAAAGACCTAAATGTTCAAGCTCAAACCATAACATTTCTTGAAAAAAATAAAACATAGGAAAATATCTTCGTGACCTCAGGTAAGTAAAGACCTTAATCAGAACTTGAGAAAGAAGTAACCATAAAAGAAACAAATAGATAACTTGACCTTCCACGAAAATAAACTTTTTTTGCTAGTCAAAAGACATGCCACAGACTGAAAGCTATTCATAATATATTTATCTGACAAAAGACTCAGATCCAAAAGACTAAGGTGGGGAGGGATTGCTGAGAACCGTAAGTCAGCAATGCAAAGATAAATAATCTAAGAAAGAAATGGGCAAATACTTGAAAAACGACCTCACAAAAAAATACATGATTGGCCAATAAGCACATGTAAACGCACTCAGCAGCATTAGTCATCAAGGAAATGAAAATTAAAACCACAACGAGATACATTTTATTTATTTCCACAAGAATAGCCTCTATCTAAAAGACTGACAACAAAAATGTTGGTGAAGATGTGGAACTGGAACTCATATATGACTGGTGGAGTGGGAACTGCCACTACAATACTGAAGAATAGTTTGGCAGTTCATTGTAAAGTTAAACCTAAGTCTACCCTATAGCCCAGCCATTCATCTCCTAGGTATTTATTAAAGAGAAATGAAAGCATTTGTCCACACAACGACTTAAATATCTATAGTGAACTTTTACATAACAGCAAAATACTGGAAGCAACCTTAATTTGCCACAGGGCTACCAATGCAAAGTACCAGAAATGAGTTGGCTTTTATAATGGGAATTTTATTGAGGGTAAAAGCTTGCAGTTCTGAGGCCATGAAGTATCCAAATCAAGGCATCAGCAGAGATGCCTTCTCACCAGTCAGATGCTGGTGATCCTGGCATCCTGCCACGCGGCGCTCGGGCATTTGGCAGGGTTCATCTCCTCAGCCTTGAGCTGCACCATGGTCTGGCCCCTCATGAGCCTCTCTCTGTACCTCTGTGCTCTGCTGATTCCAGACTCTGGGACCCTACTCAATCTCCTGGGCTTCTCTGTTTTCCTGTAGGCCTTTCTCTCACCTGGCAGGATCAATATGGCGGCTTCCTTTGTGTGTGTCTCTCTGTGTCTCCATTTATATCAGAACCAGCAAGAGGGTGAAGACTCAACCTGTATCATGCCTCACTGACATAGTCCAATCAAAGGCAATCTAATCAAGCAATCTAATCATGGTCCCTTAACTGAATCTAATCAAAGGGTCTCACACCCACAGGCGAGGATGAGTTCTTTTAGGGGGGGATTTACCAAATTCAAACTGTCATACAACCCAAAAGTCCATCAACAGGCAACTGGAAAAATAACTGTACTTAGCACTAAGAAGGAATAAGCTTCTAATACCTACAGTGATGAATTTTTAAAATACTAGATATGAAAAAATAAATATGAGCAATATGATTTCATTTATATGAAGCTCTAGGTTAGGGTGCAAAACAAATCTTTGGTAATCGTAAACAGAAACTGATCATGGGGGCATGGGATTGACAGAGAAGACATAAGGAAATTTTCTGAGGTGATGAAAATATTAAGGTCTGAAGGTTGTCTTAGGCAATTCTGGATTTTTATTCTTTCACATAAATTATTGAGATAATTTGCACATGGCAAACATGGACAGTATTTGGTTTAGTAAGTTTTGAAAATTATGTATTTTATGTATGTAAATTACAAATCAAAAAACTCTGTGGAAGAATAAAACTCCACAGTTAACAAAAACAACCTTATGAAATATAAATAAAGGGGGAAATATGCTTGTTTTATCAGATAATAAAATATATTATAAAGCCAAATATAAATAAAACCAGTCTGGTATTGATCCACAAACAGAATATGAACAAATAGTACAGAATAGAGAGCCAATACAGACACATTATCATACTTATTATTTGATAACATGACACTACAAATCAATGGGATTTTATTTAATAATAATATTGGAAAAACTGGAACATAAGGAAAATAAAGCTGGATGTCTACATAATATCACCTTA
The DNA here is from genome assembly GCF_030445035.2 of Dasypus novemcinctus. Lineage (NCBI taxonomy): Eukaryota > Metazoa > Chordata > Mammalia > Cingulata > Dasypodidae > Dasypus > Dasypus novemcinctus. The sequence goes on along the minus strand of NC_080676.1, from coordinate 8,255,256 downwards.
AAAGGGATACTTCAAAATGGATAAAAGATTATTTAAAATACATAAGATAAACATTTAAATGGATAGACTAAAATGTAGAAGAGTGTTATTGTGACCTAGAATTAAGAAAGCACTTACTGAGCATTTCAAAAGCCCAAACCACATAGCAAAAAATAGATGGATCTGATCATATCAAAATTAAGTATTTTTCTGCTCAATGAAGACATCAGGGGAGAAGTTAAAAGATGACACATGGAAAGAATATATGTGCACCATTTAATATCAACAAGGAATTTATTTAGAATATATAGGGAGTCCTGTAAATTTTTTAAAAGTAACATTTCAAATTTAAAATGTCCAAAGGATATGCTTAAGCACTTTACAGAAAAGGAAAACCAAATGGATAATAAGCATATGAAAAGAAACTCAAATTCATTAGTAATCAGAGATATGCTAATTAAATAACAAAGAACCTTTTCTTTACATTTACTAGACTGGTAAAATTAGAAAACTGGTAATGCCCAGTGCTGGAGGGGGCAGGGGAACATGGAAATTTCCATGGACGGCGGATGGGAGCGGTGCAGCCATTCTAGAAAGCAGTCGGGTGACTCTTGGTCAAACTAGCACACCTGTGTCCCAGCCACCCTGGGTACATAACCCTGGGTACATAACGCCAAGAAATTCTCACACAGGTCCCAGGGACACAAGTCTGAGGATGTTAAGTTATCTGGGGATGTAGGGAGTTGGGCAAGCACCTAGGGAAACCCTGATGAGTGCACACCGTGAAGTAAGCCCTAAGCAGCTGTCCTCAGCAAGGGATCAAATAGGTACATGTCAGCGAAGATGGGTCTGGAAAAGACAGAGCTCAGGAAAATGAGACAGAGTGCAATTTTAAAATACATGCACACAGAATAACAATATGTTATTTGCAAAAGGACACACATTAAACACGTTGGACCATATGGATACATCGATGAAGAGGATGGATTCAACCCTGTGTACCCACGTCTTAAAAACTGACTTTAGGGATTCCTTTTCAGGGGAAAGAGGAAAATTACCCTGAAAGGAAAATGTGGGATGTGCAGTCACTAACTCACCACAATGCACCAAGTGATAAAAAAGAAAGTAATTTCACTTTTACTTTATTTTAGAAGAAGATATTCAGGCTCAAAGCAGATAAACAACTTGCCAACGTCACCATTCCTAAGAGGCAGTGCCAGAATTCCGACTCAGTATCAAAATGAGTCATCACTTGACCCTACCACCCTGGCACAGGCCAACACCCTCTCGCACGTGGACCGCTGCCAAAGCCTCTTCACTGGCCTCCCTGCTCCCACCCATGCCCCCTGTTGTCTCTTCTGCCTGGGAGCCAGAGAAACCCTTTAAAACTCTAAGCCAGTCCATGCCACTCTCCAACTCCCAACCCTCCCAGGCTGTCTTAGCTCCACACCGTTCGGGATTAGGTAAGAAATGCTGTCCATGCGCAGCAAGGGCCCCACGGGGCCGCCCCGCCCAGCTTTCCAGTCTCATCTCTGAAATCAGACTCCTCACCTGGCTCTTCCACTCAGCCAGATTGATCTCCTGGCTGTTTCTTAAATGCCCGCAGGACATTCCTGCCTCAGGCCCTTAGCGCTAACCTTTCCCTCCTTTTCACGTGGCTTTCTCTATCACTTTACTCAGGTGTCTGCTCAGATATCACCTCTGAAGAAAGGCCATCCCCGCTCGGCTTATGTTTAATGCACTTTCTTCTGACCTGGTCATTGCTTCGCTGTATTTCTACTGCTCACACCTCTGATAACACGTTACCTATACTTTTATTTGCTGATTTATTTGTGCTCTCACCTGTGGCAGGCCCTCATGCAATGCATGTGAATGAATAGTTGGATGCCTGAGCCCAGAACCCAGTGGATGGTCCTTCCACTATGGGGCCCACCCATGACTCCAGGACAGACCTGGGGAGGGGGGACATGGGACAAATACAACATCGACAAAGATAAAGCCTGGCCCTTGGTTAGAAGCAGGTGTGGAGGTCAGAAAGCAGAAACCCCAGAACGTGACGGGGCTGAGTAAGGTGCGGGCAGGAAGAGGAAATGGCAGGTGCTGATACTTCAGGGTGGAGCCTTTCTGGACTTTGGATTTCTGCCTCCCAAAAAGATGATCGACTAATAATTAGTTACCCGACTCCAAGATGAGCTGGTACCTGAACCTGTTTTCACGAGCCTCAGGGGAGAGAGATTTCACACCTGCCCTGCAAAATCCCTTTCCCAAGTCTAACAACCATCACAGTAAGAAATCCATCCTTCCCGTGGGCATCAATTTCTCTTTACTGCAATTTTATTTCATTTCCTAGGAGAAATATACTATAGAATCAAAAAATAAATGAGGGATAAAGTGCTATGAAAATCTTACATCATTTACACAACTCAAATAGTAGATTTTCCCCTGGATTGTAATTATGTCTCTCTTGTTAATTCCAGAGAGCTCTCAGAATCCAGCACTTAGGGCTGAGCTCAGCAGTCGGCTCCCATAAAAGTGCCACTTACTGTATGTCTCTCCTAAGAGACACTATTGACAGGGCCATTAAGAGAAGAGATCCCTTAGAGGGAAGGAGAACATATCTTTTCTCTGAATTTATTGCCCTTCTGCTAAAAGTGCATCCGCTATTCATATTCAGCCCACAAGGGGTGTTATCAGAAGCCCTGCAAGAATCTGGTATGACCACAACACCCACTCTTACCTGCAGAGGGAGACTGGGATAGTCTCCCTCCAGCTGATTTAAAAGATTGTCCTCATGGATTCATTTCTTTAGGTTAAGCATTGCCCTCTTCAGGCTTTGCATTTAAAATACGAACAGCTAAGGAGAGAGATAAAAAGTCCATGTCTCTGTATAATGGGCAACTGTTGCCTTTGCTTCACACATTCAGTCATCTGTCTTCTCCCAACTGCATCCCTCCCACATGCACATCCTGACTTTCTTACGTAAGCCACCATCAGCCTGTATCAGCTAGCTTTTGCTATAATAAGGAAGCATGACAAACCACTACAAATCCTCGGTGTTTACAACAATAAGCATTTATTGCTCCCATGCTGGAATCAGCTAAGGGTTGATCTTGTCTAGGCTTGTTCACATTTCTGGGGACTAGCTGGCTTTTCTTAATCTCAGTTGGCCTTTGCTAGAATGATCTGACTCTCTTCCCTGTGTCTGTCATCCTTTCACAGGCTAGACTGGACGTGTTCTTATGCTGATGCCAACATGCACTGTCTCTTGAGGTCCAGGCTCAGAAACGTTGCACCATCACCTCTGCTTCCTTAGCCCAAAGTAGAGGGCAGGATACTACATGCTTCTATAATGAAAGATGAGGTTATGGGAAGTTGGGGAAAGAACTGGGTCCACTTTTATAATTTTCTATGAAGTCCAAGTTGTTCAGGAGAGTCTGGTCCCATTGTTCCTCTAGAATGTGCATGAAACTCAACTAGCCAATAAGAGCTTAACCCACCTCTCCCCCACCCCCCCACCTCCAGACACAGATATTGCTTAAGCTAAATAGTGTCACATCTGGTACTTTTGTTCAATCAGTTCTCTTATTGTTACCAGGAATCATAACATATCTCTCTGATTTATTTAAGTCTAATATTAAATGGTACTTTGACTACTCCTAGACAATACAAGGATATTAGAGCACTGACCTCCATTTATCCTTTCCCACTTTTGTGCTATCATTGCTTGATATTGAATTCTATATATTTTAAATCCACAGGCATCACTATTATTTAATACAGTCAATATTCGTTTTACCCACACATATACCATGAGAAAGAGTACTTAAGATTGAATAATTCTTACTGATCTCTCTTCAAATTTAGTCTTCTGTCATATCCATTTTGCTATTAATCTGAGGACATTTTTATATCAGATATTGTATTTTATTAATCCTAAAATATCATTTTAATTCCTCATAAGAATCTTCTCTTTTCATTCACAGAGAGCATATTTTCATATACTTCATTGAGCATAGCTCAATAGCTGCTTTAAAATTCTCATCTGCTAATTCAAAGATCTAGATCATCTCAGGATTGGTCTCAGTTGATTGTCCTTTCTCTTGAGATTGGGCCACATTTCCTTTTTCTTGATATGTTGAAAAATTAGTGGTAGTGCCCTGGACATTGCGAATGATATAATGTGGAGACTCTGTATTGTGTTATATTTCTCTGAAGAACATTTGTCTTTGTTTAGCAGTTACCTTGCTTAGATTCAAACTGAGAACTCTATCTCATGAGCAGTTCAAATCTCAGTTTATTGTTTCATTCTTAGCCAAGCTAAGCTGTTCCATGCTTCAACTCCCCTCCAGAGTTCTCCAGCTTTTGTCGGAGGATTCAGTACCTTCCAGTCATTGGGTTTATTTATTGACTTATTTAATTTTTTATTTTTCCAGAATTTGTGGTGGTTATCTGTGAGAGGGTTGGGTGGAATATGAACATATTAGGTCATACCCCACACATTTACTCTTTCCGTTGCTCTTCCTTCCTTCCTCCTTCCCCATGTTTTCACTCAGAATACTTTTACTTCTTCCTTAAGAACTCTCTACTTTTTTCTTTGTTCAGACCTGATTGTGATTAATTCTTTTAGTTGCAATTTGCCTTAAAATTTCATCATTTTAACTCCATTTTTTGAGGACTACTTTCCATTGGTAGAAAATTGTGATTCAGTGTGTCTTTCCCCATCCCAACTTTCTGAATGTTTAAATAGTTTTCTCTTCTTGTCTTTGGTTTCTGTTAATTATCACGTTCTTAGAGGTGGTTTTCTTTGTGTTTATCTTGCTAAAAGTTTACAGAATTTTTCAAAATTCTATTGATTTAAGAGTTGTCACCACTTTTTAAATTTCTCAGTCGTCAGAGCTCAGCTATTGCTTCTTTCATTTGTCTCTTTCCTCTCATTCTAGGATTCTGATTCCAAGTATGTTAGACTTTTTTTCTGTGTCATATATCTTATACTCTGTTCTTTGTGTGTGTATGTGTGTGTGTTTAATCTTTTGTATCATCATGCTTCAGTCTAGCTAACTTCTTTTGGCAAATCTACCTCACTAATTCTCTCTTTTCTTGATCTAATCTGATACAAAACTCAACTATTGAATTTTTATCTAAGTTATATTTTTCAGTTGTAGAATTTCCATTTGATGCTTTGTATATAAAGTTTTCAGTTCTCTGCTGCAATTATTCATCTTGTCCTTTATTTCCTGAAGCCTATCTATCATAGTTTAAAATCTATGCCTAATAACTTCAATAAGTGGATATCCATCAGGTCTTTTGTATTGTCAATTTTTAACTTGATTTTCAGACATTTTTTGTCTTTTTTAAAAAAAGATTCATTTTATTTATTTATTTCTCCCCACCGGTTCATTGTTTGCATTCACTGTTTGTTTTGTGCTCATCTTCCTTTTAGGAGGCACTGGGAACAAAACCCAGAGCCTCCCATATGAGAGAAAGGTGCCTGGTCACTTGAGCTATCTCCACTCCCTGCTTTGCTGTGCCTCTTATTATGTTTTCCTCCTTGTGTTTCTTGTTGCAGCAGCTCGCTGTGCCAGCCCATCATGTCAGCTCATTGTCTTGCTTGTCTTCTTTAGGAGGCATCGGGAACCTAACCCAGGTCCTCCCATGTGGTAGGTGGGAGCTCAATCACTTGAGCACATCCACTTCCTTTTTGTCTTTTTTAAGCTTATTTATTTTTGCATGCCAGTTAATGAGTATGAAAAAATGAAGAGATAACTTCTTATCAATGATGATGTCACTGATGATGTCATATTCCTCAAAAAGAATTTGGTCTTCATTCTATCAAGCATGTAGGAAGGGCATACATTACCTAATACAGTCAGGGACTGAAAAAATAATTCAAAGCTGGGCTTAAGTCAATGAGCTCCCAATGAAGTATACGATATGGGACAAGAAGGGGGAGATATATACAAATAGCAAGTAGGAGGTATGGAGTATTGGTGGGGTAAGGAGTGCTGAGAAAAGACGATGAGAGTGTGTGAAGGCAGCATCTGTAAATCACAGGCTCAGGTCCATTATTTGGCCTAATGTCCTATCCCTCTTTCCTTAGCAATGACCTTCATGTTGGAGTGAGTAGATGGGAAGTCAGTCAGTCCAGATCAGTAATTTCCAACCTCGCAGTCATATTTTATCGAAACAAGGCTATTACCCCACCCTGTTTCCCACTGCTTAGAGCAGCCCATTGGCCGCTGCTCCTGAGGCAGCGCTGCTCCTGAGGCTACCTGGAGTCAGGGCTAGCTCCAGGTCAGGGGTTATCAACATGTGACAGCAGCTGCGTCACCTTAGAAAATATCAGAGAAGTAAATTATTTTGCCCTACCCCTGAACCACTAAATTAGGAATTCTGGGGGTGGGACCTGGCATCCTGCGTCTGAAGAGGCTCTCCGGTACTTCTGACACTTGCTAAAGTTTGAGAACCACTGCTCTTTATCATAATTTTCTTTGGCATCCTCTCATCTTTCACTCCTGCTAGAGCTATGTCCTTCTGGAACCTTAAAGTTAGGTACCCAGTGCCTATTACCTGTCCTTTCGTGGCCTAAAGGACAAGATAATATGGAAAAAAGAATGCTAAAGACAGAGGTCAGGGGAGGGGCAGAGGCAGAAGATAGATGGTATAATTCTGTTTAGCAAGGGGATGTTTGGAAAAAGTAGGGGACTTGAGGGATAAGATACCATCTCATTTGTCTCCTAAAACCATGAGACTGACAGAATGAAAAACCAAATTATCCCAGTTCTTGGAAAAAAACAGTAATCAATTATATATTGCTGGTTCCCAATTTATGGTTTTCTATAAATTAGAAATAAGACCATATACCAATTCCATTAAATTGGAGCAAGAACTTGTTACTTCTCAAGAACTAGGCATCTGCTCCTGTCCCAGTGGCTGTGGAGGAGGAGATCAGGGGTCAGTTTACCCACCTCTGAGGGAGAAGCTCAGTGAAAGGAGCAGCCCCATAGGAGTCCTGCCCAGCCTTCCCTCGGGCTCAGCCGGGACCAGCTCCAGCACTCTCCTCGCCCTGTTTAGTACTTCACGGTACTTTCCTCAGCCAGGGGAATTCTCAGTCCCTTAGACTGAGGGAACTGCAGCATCTCCTCAGACCCAAGCAGGAGACCAGATGAAGGAGATTTGGGAGGGAAATGGGGGGCTAATCATGGTTCTGCTTTGGGGGCAGTTGCCCATCTAAAAAGCTTGGCTTCTTATTCACACATGGGCTGAGATTTTGGAGAAGCTATACTTGGATCAGATCTCATTTTCAGTCAAGAAGTTCCTTCAGGAACTAGAGAAAAGCTGAGGGATCCATTCAGGTCGATTACAGCTGGACCCAGTCTCACTTTGTAGCACGTCGACAAATCCTCCGTATCGCCTTGGGTTCTGGACTCATCTACAGACATACTTTTGGCGAGACCACCAAGAACCTAACTTTCTTCCCACCCCACTTAGCCTGTAGATGATGAGAGCCTCTGGTGTTCTCTCTTCTTATTATGCCCCAAATCCCCTATATTTCAGCGTTCCCTTCCAGAATGTGAAGCTGTTTGGTATTGGCAGAGCGTGAGCCTTAAAAGCTGAGAGCATCAACACTTCCTTGCTTGATCTCTGAGCTGCAGCTGCCTCCTCTCTAAAAGGAGAAAGATAGTACCTACCACAGAGGATTAATATGGTATATAGGTATCCTGAGTACTTCTCTACTCACCCTTACCCTAATACATATTTTTATACCTCGAATTTTTTCCAGATACTTTAAGTGCTTTATAAATATTAATACACGTGATCCTCACAGAAACCCCAAAACATAAGTACTACTATTAACCTATTTCATAAATGATGAAATCGAGGCACAGAGTAGCCAAGTGACTTGCCCAGGATCACATTCCGGTAAGTAGCACAGCCAGGATTTAAGAGTCTATCCTCTTAGCCCACGGGCTGAGCTGCCCCTCAAGGAACTGTCTCCCTTCCGTTCCATGGATGCATCAGGCTCTTTCTTCCTTCGGGGACATCACTCCCTCTCCTCCCCTAGCCTGAACCAGTTTTCCACACTCCTAACCAAATCTCACTTGTCCCCTGATCTCAGCTTAAAGGTCACTTTCTCAGATCAGCTCCCCAAGCCATCTGAGCGGAGTTTGTTTCTGCCTGCATGCATGTCTCTCAGTCACCATGTTTTTGTCCTTCACCACACCTCAGTGTTTTAGTTTACCACAGGCTGCTGATGAAAAATGCCAGAAATGGGTGGGAATTTCTTAGGGTAGAACCTTACCATTCTGAGGCAGGGAAAATGTCCAGATCAAGGCATCAGCCGAGCTGCTGTCTCACCAAAGGCCCACAGCTGGCGACCACACGACCTCATGGCAAGGCAAGATGGCTCTCGGGTGCTGCTTTCTCCTCCCGGCTCACTTTCTCCCCGTGCTCAGCAGCAGAGATCAAGCACACAGTTCATCTCTTCAGCTTCAGGCTGCTCTGCTGATTCCAGCCTGCGGCCTCTCTCCGGGGGCTTCTTTGCTGTTCTGTGGCCGTAGGCCAAGCTGGAGTCCTCTCTCACACGGCAGGGTAAGAAATGACAGCTCTCTTTCTCTGTGTCCTTGCGTGTTTCTCCTGTTTATAAAGGGCTCCAGCAAGCGGCTGAGACACCCACCCTGGGTCACTTTTCTGAAGGACTCAAAGCTCCCAGCTGAATTCAGTCCAATCAAAGAGCCTACAATCTAATCAAATGCCCTTAATTGAAGTGATCTAATCTCTTAACTGAATCTAACCCAAAGGTCCCACCACATACAATAGGTTTACAGGCACAGGACTGGGTTCACTTAAGAACACAATTTTCTGGGGTCCACAAAAGACTCAAACTAGGACAAACAGAAGTGAACTAATGAACATAGTCTCATCAGTTATCAAATAAAAATGCAGGCAGCGGACTTGGCCCAGTGGTTAGGGCGTCCGTCTACCACATGGGAGGTCCGCGGTTCAAACCCCGGGCCTCCTTGACCCGTGTGGAGCTGGCCCATGCGCAGTGCTGATGCGTGCAAGGAGTGCCCTGCCACACAGGGGTGTCCCCACGTAGGGAAGCCCCACGCGCAAGAAGTGCACCCCATAAGGAGAGCCTCCTAGCACCAAAGAAAGTGCAGCCTGCCCAGGAATGGCACTGCACACGCGGAGAGCTGACACAAGATGACACAACAAAAAGAAACACAGATTCCCGTGCCACTGACAACAACAGAAATGGATAAAGAAGACGTGGCAAATAGACACAGAGAACAGACAACTGGGGTGGGGGGGGGGAAGGGGAGAGAAATAAAAATAAAAATAAATCTTTAAAAAAATAAAATAAAAACGCAAACAAACAGATATAAGATTCCTTTTACACTTATCACACTGAAAAGATTACACAGAAGTTGAGGCACTGGGTTAGTGAAATGGTGAAGAAAGAAATAATTGGTACATCTCCCCATGTGGCAGTTTGGCAAAGGAGCAGTCTCTTTGATCTGGCCATAACACTTCTGGGTTTTGTTTTTAACTAAGCCACCCATCAGAGCAGTGTGCAAACATGGTTTTATAAGTACTTCCGTAATAGGGAAAAACTGAGACAAGTTAAATGCCTAACATTAGGATATGGATGAAACAAATTACAGCACTCCCATGCAATAGAATATTAAAGACACACTTACATGAATAAAAAGAAATGTAAGGTGAAACAGAATTTTGTAAGACTTTATTTTTTTAAGAAACCACACACATATATATGTATATATATATATTCTTTGAAAAAAGTCCAAATGGAAACACCAAAGTGTAAACAGTGATTACCTCAGTTGGAGAATTATGAGATATTTTATTTCTTTTTGCTTATCTGTATTTTCTCATTTGCCTACAATGAGCCGGTATTATTTTTTTACTTTAAGCCATGTTAAAATGTGGCTCGTTGTGCAGCTTTCTCCTTTCTGCTGGAAGGCTGTATAGCTCACCGCGTTTCCAAAGGTGTTTTGCCCACAGTGGACTCCCGTGTGCAGCCTCCTGACCCAGCCCTGCCCGCCAAAGCTGGCACCACAACCATAGGCCTCTGCAGTTTCACTGTTGTGAATGCTTCAGTAGTGGATTTATAACCCCATAGCAGACCAGAGCACCAGTGGCCCCGATTCCCTGGGGAGGGGGGGCAGTGCAGCCTGGTGACAGCGCCTGCCTGGGACTGTGGCCCCACCCTCAGCTGCAGGGAACTAACTCAGCTCCTTTTGGCAAGAAGCAAAGTGCACCAGGCTAGGAGCACCTTCCTGGAGAGATTCTTGGCCCCAGAGCAGATGCCAGCTACCCCTTAGAACAGGTGACCTCTGCAGAATTCACCAAGGAGCTCATTACTCAAAGGTGCCCCGTGGCAAACCATTTTGCAAAGCGCACAACCTGTTTGTAGAGAGCAATCATTCTGTGGCATTTGAGTTTCACTTAAAGGATTATTAACAACATGTTGTACACATCATTCATACTAATATTGTTTTTAAGCCTTTTTTTTTTTTTTTTTACAGAATGAAACATTCTTTCATCTGCTTCTGGTCTAAAACTCAACTATATTTGAAAAAAATATCTGGTTAGCAAATGATGTTTTTCCCTTTGTATTCCACTGTCTGGACTGGCTTTGATTTGGCCTGAAGGACTTGGCTGGCCTCCCTGGGCACTGGGGCAGCAGATTCTTTCAGAAACACAGCTCGGACAAGCTCAGGGGAAAAATCAAATTTGGGGCTTATATGATCTTCACCAAAGTGTGCCTGGGGGAGCCTGGAAATGGGTTCCCCCCCCAAACTCTCTCCTCTCCCTCGCTCCAGCCCTGTCCCTGAGCCTCTCTGCACTGCCCCCGTGGGCCCCAAGCCCTTGTCCATTTCTAGGCCCCATTATCAGGAGCATCAGGCAAAAATGATGTCATGGTGAATTTTATATTGTTTATCAGGCAATGTTTTAATGCTTTGTGCCTTAAACTCTATTTTATGTAATGTAACAGCTTTCTTTTGGCTGGCATTTGCCTGACATACTATTTGCATCCCTTTATTTTTAACCTTTCCGTGTTAATTTTATTTGTGACTCTCATGAACAGCAAATAACCAAATTTTAAAACTTTGTTTTGATTTTCAGTTAACACAATAATCCCTGTAGTTTAAAAGTTAATTTATATGTTTACACTTGGGATTACTAAAATATTTAATTTTTGTTCTTTGTTTGCCCTGTTTTCCCTCTCATTTAGCTTTCTCTTTCCCCATCTTCTCTTTTTTCCACTGGGTTGATTGCATTTAATTTTCCTCACCCCTGCCCTTTTGGTCCTTTGTTGGTTTGATGGTTACAATTTCTGTTTCTATTCTTTCAGTGGTTGCTCATTAATTTTTCATACCTATCTTTAATTAGTTGCATTTTCCAACAAAGTCTAAAGTTAGGGGGCAGCATACCCTCCTCCCTTCCTCTAACCTACGGGGTCATCTTAAGCCTTGTTATGGGTAGATTCTGTGTTCTGCTTCTCTGAGGTGGGAGAGAAAAGGGGAGCAAGGGCTTGAGGGGAAGCCACCGACACTAGAAATGATAGAAGATCCAGCACATGTGTTTATTTTGCACAATAAAATTATTTGATTGTCCCTTTCATGACTTTTTAGACACTGTTTATTCTAACACATTTTCAAATAATACAGAAAAGTGTAAGGAGTGAAATAAAAATCACCCAAAATTCTTTCGACCTGGAGATAACTAGATTTGGGTGACCATCCATTCAAATGTCTCTATATGCCTGTACACATATGTACATTTCCATATATAAAGTTTCATAAATAGACATATATACTCACTTTTTAAATCAAGAGATTGTTTTTATTGCAGTGTTTGGGGTTTTGCTTATCTATCCCCTATTCCCTTACACATATCTTATATAATAAATATATGAAGTGTTTACCTAAATATCCTATCCTGTCTTTCTCCAGAGTCGTTTAATACTAAATAGATAAATGACTGGAAGGAAGGAAGGGAGGGAAGGAGGGAGGGAAGGAGGGAGGAGGATAGATGGGTAAGCAGACATATGTAGAATTTGTAACTGTTTATTTTATAAAACTAGGATTATATTACTAATACTTTTCTGAAGATGTCTATACCTACTTTATAATTCATCATTAAACCCTCTGTAGTCAGCTGAAATAAATCTAAGTTGTTCTTTGTAGATTTCATTATGGAAATTTTCGTACATACACAAAAGAGGTGAGAAAAGTATCATGAACTCCCATGTATCCATTACCCAGCTTCATCTATTACCAATATTTACATCTTGCCAATCTTGCTTCATTAATCCCTCCTGTGATAAACAGAATAATTCCCGCCCCCCCCCCCCCCGCCCCAAGATGTCCACATCCTAATTCCTTGTGAGTATGTTACATGGCAAAAGGAACTCTGTAGATGTGATTAACTGTAAGCACTTTGAGACAGAGAGATTATCCTGGGTGATCCAGGGAGACCCAACCAAACTACATATGAGTCCTTAAAGTTGACGAAACTTTCCTGTCTGTAGTTAGAGACGAATATGTGACACTACAGCAGAGACTGGTCAAAGAAATGCAAAGTTGCTTGCTTTGAAGATGGAGGCAGGGGGCCACAAACCACACCTTCTAGAAGGTGGAAAAGGCAAGAGAATGGATCTCCCTCATATCCTCAAGAAGGGAACACAGCCCTGCCAACACCTCGATTTTAGCCCAGGGAGGCTTACGTCAGATGTCTACAGAACTACGGGATGTTAAATGGGCATTTTTGAAGGCCACTAAGTCTGTGGTATTTTATTATAACAGCAATAGAAAACTAAATACCTCCCTTTCCTCCCTCCTTCTCTTCCCTCCTTCCTTCTCTCTGATGAGGGCTAGAGTATTTTACTGCACATTTTAGAGATCATAGTATTTAAAACTTTTTTACCGATTTTGCCCACAAATGCTTCATATATTTTAACAGATGAAGACTTAAAAATAATCCTAATATCTATCAAACCTTACAAAATAAATTTTTTAATATCATCAAATAATCTGTATTCATGTTTTCTTGATCATCTCAAAAATGTCTTTTTTAATACTTGTATGTTTAAACACGTTCTTACGAACATTCTCAAGTTACATTTGATTGATATTTCTCTTAAGGCACTTTTCATTCGTAGCAGTTTTCCCTTCTCCTCTCTTAAACAGGCCATTTATTTGGTGAAGAAACCAGGTCATTTACCCAGTAGAATTGACTACATTCTAAATTTTGCTGACTGTATCCTCAAGGTACCAATTAATATGTTCCTCTATCCCCTATATTTCCTGTAAACTGGAAATTAGATCAACAGGCTTGATAAAATTTAGATTCAAATCTTGGTTTCCTGTTGCATTACATCTGGTTGTTCCACTTTTAGTGATACTGAGATTGAGTAGTGATTCAGGTGTTGCCCGCATTTGCACCCATTATAACGTTCTCCAAATGCAGTTCACCCAATGACGATGGGACTCAATGGCCTAAATCCATTATTTGATTAACATGGTTAGTGTATCATTAAACTCATTTGCATATATGCACATATTTGATGTGTTTTAATCCTTTACAATTACTACTTTTTAATGCTCAAGCTTTCCCAATCCCAGCCAACGGAAGGCCCTACAAGTTGGCTCCTATGCTTTTTTGACATATTCCATCAGCCTTTGATAGCCTCCTTTAGTATGAAATGCCATTTGGAGACTACAGTCTGAGTGATAGGGATTAACTCGCTCTTTAAAGCCTGAATGATATTTTATGATACAAGTGACAGATATTGCTGGTGAACCAGCTCAACTGCAGTCGAATCCTGTTGGAGCATGCCTTAGAGCATGCCAAGACTACATCTTCTGCCTCTCCTAGAACTACAGTTCCTCGTCTGACCTAGTTTCTGCCAAGCAGGCACCTTACAGAAGTTTGGCAATCAGAGTGTGGCAGAGTTTTTGCATTGGCAGCTTCTCTCACCTAGGCTGCAGTCATAGAGGCTGCTAGCTTCATGGGTATCAAGAGCCAGGGTGCAGGTCAATTAATTTGCTGCTGTTGAGCATGATTAATGCAGTGTATCTTGGACCCAGAAATTGGGGCTACAACTTCCTGACTCCTGAGTCTTACTAGTCAGCTTTTGCTTGGCTATGCTGTTTAAAAAAAATCTTAGTGGCTAATGACAAAGGTTTATCTCTCCCTGATGTTACATATTGGCTGTGGGTTTGATTTGGCTCTACTCCGTGTGTTCTCATTGTTCTAGGATCCAAACTGAGAGAGCCGCCTCCATCTGGGATACACCATTCTCGTGACAAAGTGAAAAGAGAAATGGCAGAACCCTGCAAGGACACTTAAAGTGTCTTCTTGGAACTGGCATATTTTAGTTCCACTGGCATTTCATTGGTTAAAGGAAGCCACGGGGCCAAGGTTGTTGTTAATGGGGCAGACAAGCATAATTCTCTTACAGGGCAGGGGAGAAAATAATTGAGAACAAAATACACTCTTCCACTGCTGCTACCTATTGTGCCAGAGAAAGCAGCAAACTTGGTGGGCCAATTTTGTGGTATTTTGAGAGTCCTTCCCGTAAATGCAATCTGGATTCTGTTCTTCCAGCCCTTCCACTATTGAGCGTTTGCAATCATCACCACAGTCTACTTTTAGAATATTTGCATCACCCCTAAAAAATGTCCTCATGCCTGCTTGTGATCAATCCCTGCTCCAAATCCCAGCTCTACACAACCACCAATGTGCTTTCTGTCTCTATAAATATTCCCTTTAGGCCATTTTATATAAATTGACTCATACAATATACATTCTTTTGTGTCTGGCTTCTCTCACTTAGCATACTATTTTTGAGATCCAACCATGTCGTAGCATGTATCAGTACTTCATTCCTTTTTATTGCTGAATAATATCCAACTGTACAGATTTAGTACATTTTGTTTATCCACTCACCAGTTAATGGTTATTTAGATTGTTTCTGCTTTGGCTGCTATAAATAATGCAGCTAGGAAAATTTGTGCTCAAGTCTTTGTGTGGCCTTATATTTTCATTTATATGGGATAGATACCTAAGAGTGGAATTGTAGGATCCTGTGGTAAGTTTATGTTTAACCCTTTAAGTAAGTGCCCAGCTGATTTCTAAAGATTCTAAAGATTGGCTGTACCAATCTACATCTCCACAAGCAATTTTATGAAAATTCCTTTTTCTCCGCATCCTTGCCAGCACTTGATTTGGTCCTTGTGATTATCGCCATTCTATTGGGTTTGTAGTGACATCTCATTGTGGTTTTAAACTGCCTTCCTCTAGTGACTAAAGATGTGGAGCACCTTTTCATGTGCTTATTAGCCATTCATCTGTCCCCACTGGCAAAACGTCTATTCAAATTTCTTGCCGATTTTCAATTGTTGCTCTACTTCTTACTATAAAAGTGAAAGAGTTTTTTATGTATTTTGGATACAAGCCCTGTATGCATAGGTTATTTGCAAATATTTTCTCCCAGCTATGCAGCTGCTGGTGCCCACGCCCACCCACCCTGGTAGTGCTACTGCAGCAGTCGCTATGGGGGCGGGGGGGGGGGGGGCGATGAGGAACAAGAGCCCTCTCGGGCAAGAATGCCACTGACGCCACTGTTCTTACCTGACGGTCAGCAGTTTTTACACGAATAAACACTACTCAATATGTTGTTTGTTCAATTTCCAGGTCTCTGAATATTTGTTTTGGACAATTTTGTCCAGGTTTACAGTTTTGCTGAGAGAGGATTCACCGATCACTTTAATCCGCCTTGCCTGAAACTGCTAAGCGATTTTCTATGTAACCCATTTGGATTTGGTCTTCCTTTTCAATCGCCCCAGAAAGCCCCAAGTTTGGGTTTTATTGTCTCTAATGGCCCTGCACCCAACCCTGAACCACTCACAGCAGCCAGGACGATACAAAGCTCTGATTGGCCTATGCCTGAACCACTCACAGCACCCGGGGCAAAGCAAAGCTGTAATTGGTCCATCCCTGAACCACTCACAGCAGCCAGGACGATGCAAAGCTCTGATTGGCCCATCCCTGAACCACTCACAGCAGCTGGGCAATGCAAAGTTCTGATTGGCCAGGCCTGAGTCCCACGCCTATCCTGGAGTCCCAGAAGTTACTACTGCTGTCTACAGCAGGGAGGTTCCCCACGATGAATTGGGATAATTTTTCTGGAATGAGGGCACGACACTAGATGGCAAAAACAGCCAATATTTACACAAGCTGCCTTAGAGTTGTGAAGCCACCACGTCATGGGCAGTGCTCATCCCCTTCAGAGAAACCACGGCTGAGTGTGCCCACACCTTGATGAGTTCTTAACCATACCGGACAAACTACTAGACACGGCTTCCCAGGATTCAAAGCCATGGAAATACGGCTTGTGATGGGAGGAGATTTCAGTGATCTCTAAGATCCCCTCCAGCCCTAATTACATTTTACTTTTTCTTGCATTTCTTTTTAGTCTCTTATTCCTTTTTCTCAGCAATTTTCTCGTTTAAATTCCATATATCCTTCCCTTCCTAGAGACCTCCCTCTTCTCTCTCCGCCTCTCTCCCACTTTCTCCTTCTCCCCTCCCCTGCCTCTCTCCTTTGTGATGATCAGCAGCCATTTGTTGAACGCGCCTGACAGTCAGGCGCTGTGCACAGTGCTGCAAAACAAAGATGTATTAGCTACAATCCCTTCCCTCAAGTTTACAATCTCTTTGCCAGGAAGAACCTAGCGTTTATAGCACAGTTTACCACGAAACTATAACATGTAAAAGTGATGCTGACAGTACAGGCTGTGCATTCTTCCAAGGTTGGCCTTGTGCATAGATAGCGTAGCTGAAAGCTCCTGTAACTCCAGGAAGATATCCAAGCTCCAGGATACCCTGCTTGTTCCGGGGCTTGGAATTCCTCACTTCACCTCTCTACACTCCCTGAAGTCCCCATAACTCAGCAATCACAAGGATTCTGGACACTGAGGGAATTAGTCTCCCAGACCTTTGTATTGGAAGATTAATTAGTTCAAAAATTTACTTTTGTCTAAAGATGGGCAAGAAGAGAGGTTTGTGGAACAGGGATCCTTTTTAGGGAGGTGAGCCTGGGTGGAACTTCCCAGAGGGCATCCTATTCCTGTGAGGCAGGAGAAGGTGGGCACAAAAGAAGAATGTGGACCCAGACAGGGAGGGAAACTTCAAGAGTCAGGTCTATGTAATTCACTCTTGTGCCAGCTACCACTCAGCATTCTGCCCACCCGTTAGCCTTTATTTGATTTCCTTCCTCCTTTCTTTTCCTCTCCCATTCAATTCCCAGTTGATGGGCAGCAGTTTATATGTGATTTAAGACTCAGTGACCTACACAAGGCATTTGGAAGTTTGTTGAAGTTTAAAAATTGTGCAATTCATGTGATTCAAGTGTTGCTAATGTCACAGGCTGGTGAGTAACTGTAAAGAAAAGCAAGATCATCCATTCCATCATGAGCTCCTGGCCAACATAGTGAATTACCACAAGGGCAAGCCAAGTGCAGAAACACCCCTTTGGGGAGGGGAAAATGGAGAGGATTATTTATGCTATGGAAATTTTGAGAGACTGTGGGAAAAAATAGACCCTAGAAAAGGGGGGAAATCACACAGTAAGAGGGGGATAAGAACTACCTCACCTTTGAGTGTGAAATTAGTTTACCTTCATTAAGACACCAATCTCATGAAAACTATAAATATAGCATCCTGATTATTTAAGAGAAAAATGCTAATTTTCAAGTTTGTGCTATTTCTAGCAATTCCAATCTGCTCTGCAGGAAGTGTGAGAGTGCTGATAATTAAGGAACTTTATGTTAGGCGATGATAGCACAAAGCCTCTGGATCCCAGCTCACCGTACCTTGTGAATGTGACAAAATCAGATTTGATACTGCTAAAATGCCAGGAAGACACGATAGCAATCCTCTTATTTCAATGCAATTCAGTGATGCTTAAATTCGCACTGCAATCCTTGTGTCAATGTTCCTTGTCATAGAGACTATAATATGAAATCAAGATAATTATTACAAGGAAATATCACAAAGCCACAAGCTGAAATAATTTATAAATCACTTCTCCCACGCTCTTTGTCATGGCCTGCATAAATTGCACAATCTGCAGCCATAAGAATGGGCAGGGGGTTGATTGAAACAGTTCCTCTGTGGCCTTCAGGATGGTGAAGCATCAGAAAATGAACTCGTGATCACTCCCACCCACACATCCCCATGCTCTGTGGCCGCCCCCTACCTCAACCTCTCTGTATTTCCAGATTTCTCCCCTTCTCAAGCCAGTCTCACCAAGTCCTATCAAGTTTTCCTACTTCTCTAACCCCAGGTTCCTCTGCACTGTTGACCTTCCCTATCTCTTGAAATCACCTCCTGTTTCCAACCCCTGCTCCTCCCCTGGCTGAGAGATCTAAAACACAAATCTGTCTGTGGTTGCTCCCTACTTAAAAACTCTGTGGCAGCTCTCCTTTGCCCCGAGGTTCAAGTTCCAGTTCTCTAGCCTACCTACGTGGTCCTCCGTGATTTGCCCCAGCCCATCTGTCTGGCCTGGCACCCCCCAATCTGCTACCTGCACCTTGCTATTCATGCACAACCCAGGAGCTGCAAACCACCTAGGACTCCCCATACCCCATTCTGCTCTGACCACTTTTGCAGATTCTTGCCTCATCCACCATCTTCGCCTCAAGAGCTTCATTCCTTCTTTAAGACTCCACACAGGGAGGTGTCTCTTCAAGAAAGCCTTCCCTGGGCCCATGGAGAAATAGGTGTGCTTTCTCTGGACAGCAGCTTGTGCTTTTCCCAGCTCTCCATTTATCATAGCAGGTTGCCACTTACCTTTCTTTCACCCCTGATGGCTGGCAGGTCCCTCGGGCAGGGGCTGTAATCTTCCTCTCCCCAATACAGAAAGGCAGCCCAGAGATAGTGGAAGCATTCCATATATTTCCTGGAGTTGAAATTTGAAATGCTGATTTAACTAAGTTCTTGGTGAAAAGTGTACAAATTTAGATTCCATAAGGAGAAAAGCATTCCTTCAATCCCTGTAATTCCTACGTTAAAGAAGCAGAGCAATTGGATTCAAGCACTTATTCAAATATGCCATCAAATTATAAAAACATGAAGTAGAGATTTATCCATCTACAGCATGCATTGTTCTATGTTCTAGAGTTTACATAAAGTGGCACTCTTTCTGTTTCAGATACATCTTGCTTTTAATACTCAATGGATTTTTCAGATTTATCCACTTAAGATCTAGCGCCTTCATTCTAATTGCTGTGACTTATTGCATTTCCTGAAAATGTCATGGCTTATATGTTCATGCTTGCTATTTTTTCTGGGTGGGATATTTGATCATTATGCAGGGTTTCTTTTTGTTCCTATTTATACTCTCTCCATTAAATTCTTTTTTTTTTCTTTGGTTGGGAATGCTATACACTTTTTTTTTATCCCCCCGCCTTGTGGCTTTTTGCTTGCTGTCTGCTCTCAGAGACCATTTGCTGCACACTCTTCTGTGGCTTTTTTTTTTTTTTTCGCTTGTCTCTCTTTTTTTGTTGTTGCTTCACCTTGCTGAGTTGGCTCTCCGCAGCACTTTGCAGGCTGGGCAGCTCTCTGTAGCGTGTGGGTGAACCTGTCTTCACAAGGAGGCCCTGGGACACGAACCCAGGGCCTCCCATACGGTAGACAGGAGCCCAACTAATTGAGCCACAGCCACGTCCCCACTTTCTTTTGATTTGTATGTGATGGATAAGTCTTTCTGACCTCTTTACTTGCAAATATTCTCTGTGATTTTGTATTAGTGATATCTTTAATGAGCAACAAAAAGAGCTTGATTTTTGTTTGTAATAAGTTCAGCTGTCTTTATCTTTTGACAGGTGAGTTTAAACTATGAATGGTGACATATTTAGGTTCAGTTATTAGCAGGTAATTTTTAAAATTTTCTTTCTTCCTTCGTTCATCTTTTTCTCCTTTTGTTGAATTAGTATTTATTCTTCCCTTTTCCCCCTTAGCTGGTTTGGAAGCAATTTTTTTAAAAATTCTTTTTGTGTTTACTTTTTATTTCTTTAAATACAAAAGCTTTATTGAGACATCATTTACATGCAATGCAATGCAACCATTTAATGAGTTTTAATAAATTCACAGAGTTGTGCAACCATCGCAACAGTCAATTTTAGAACATTTTAATCACCCCACAAAGAAACCAATTACCAGTCACTTCTTATTTCTCCCCAACTCCACCACCACCCCAATCATAGGCAACCCCAATCTACTTTGTCTTTAGCTCCGGAGTTGCCTATTTTGGACATTTCACATAAATGGGATTATGTAATATGTGGTCTTTTTTTGACTGGGTTCTTGATTTCTTTTACTTAGCCTACTGTTTTCAAAGTTCAGCTGTGCTGCAATATAAGTCAGTACTTCATTCCTTTTTAATGCCAAATAACATTCCATTATATTCCATGTACATACCACATTTTCTTTATCCATTCAAAAGTTGATGAATATCTGAGTTTTTCTATTTTGGGGCTATTATGAATAATGCTGCTATGGACATTCACGTACAAGCTCTTTACGTGGATGTTTTCATTCCTCCTGGGTATATAATTAGGAGTCACATTTCCAGGTCATATGGTAATTCTACCTTTAACAAGTTGAGAAATTGCCAGACTGTTCTCCAAAGTGGCTGCACCATTCTGCATTCCTGATAGCAGTGCACAAGTTCTCCACTTCCTTACCAACACTTATTATCTGTTTTTTTTTATTATAGTCATCCTAGTGGGTGCGAATTGGTATCTCATTGTGGTTTTGAATTGCATTTCACTAAGAGCTAATAATGTTGAGCATCTTCTCGTATGCTTTTGGCCATTTGTATATCTTCTTAGATAATGTCCATTAAGATCCTTTGCCCATTTTTAAATTGGCTTATTTGTCTTTTCATTACTATATTCTAGATACAACTCCCTTATCAGGTATATGATTTGGAAGAATTCTCACCCTTTCTTGTAGATTGTCTTCTCACTTTCTTGATGGTTTGCTTCAAAACACAAAGGTTCTATTTTGATGATTTCTGATTTACCTGTTTTCTTTTGTTGCTTGTGCTTTTGGGATGCTATCTAAGAAACTATTGCCTAATGCAAGGTCTTGACAATTTATGCCTATTTTCTTCCTTTATTTTTTAACATACATACTTAATTCCTCTACCATTGCCTTTATTCTCTTCTTCTGAGAAGTCTTAGTCGACTTCAAAGTCTCTATATGTCTCTCAATTGTTTTTCTATAGTTTAAACTTTGTATGGGATGTTCTGAATGAATTCAAGTCTACTACTTTCTAAGTAATGAATTCCTTCTTCAACAAAGTACTACCTAGAGCCAATTCCATCAGTATTTTTATATTGTGTTTATTTATATTTGTAGCATTTCAAATTGTTCTTTTTTCATATCCACTGCTCCCATTTCATTTCTTCCTATTTATATTTTATAAGTTCCTGTTTTGTTCATAGAACTCATTTCCTTGAAAAATCTCTCTTCGAGAATCCTAACTTTACCTCTGTAAAAGTAATTTTCACATTATTTGTTATTTTTATTTCATCTGGGGTGAATTCAGCTCACAATTAACACTCTTCATAGCATTAGGTTTTCTCTTAGGTTTCAAAATTTTTATTTATAGGTTCACGTGGAATAAGATAATTTTTAAAGCTCTCTCTCTGAACTCAATGCTGTTCAGAACCAGGGCTCGTGTTAATTGCTCACAGTCTTTGTCCAATGGTGATATTTCAGATATTTCCAACCTGTCAGGCAGCCAAATGGCAGCTTAGCCTGGGCCATCCACACGTCTGGGGCCGTGCACCTCGCCTCCACTGAAAGGCAGCTTTACATTAGCCATTGCTCCAAGCAGTAAGGCTTTATAGATTAAAGGTCTTTTTTCTAACCAACAAGAAGACCCGATCCAGAGACATTAAGATGCTAACTCAAGGTCACACAGCTGATAAGTTCTGAGAGTGGGATTTAAACTTAGTTCTCTTACTACAAAGCCCAGGCTCCTCCCAAAGTGCTCAGTGGCTCTGAAGGAGGATGGCAGCAAGTGCTCTTCCCCACACTGCCCAGTGGGCCCAATCAGAACCCAAACACATATCTGTTGGAAGCAGAGGCTTGCCCCTAAGGGTGGTTTTTTTAAACAAAATATTCCTTTTCCTGGGTGAATCAGGTGCAAGCTGGTTACAGCTTCCTGGAGGTGCTTGATGAGCCTGAAAGGAGGCTTTCGAGTAAAAGCGATCCGGGTGAAAGTCCCAGCTCTGCCACTTACTTTCAGGGATGTCACGTCTCAAGCCCATTTCTGTAGCAGTGAGGTAGGGGCAGGGATGCTTGCCTTCACAGGGGACAGTGAGGACTCAGTGAGCTGATCAATGCCCAGCAGTGCTGCTTGGTATTCAGTCCTCCCTTGCCCTTTTCTGTGGGTGTGGTTGATTTTGCACAAGGGCCTGAGTGTTGCTGGGAGCACACGTTGTCTCCTCCTATCCCTGGAATTTGAAGAAAGTCATTGCCAGGAAAATCCAATGCACAGCACAATGGACCTTGAGACACTCCCTGTCATGTGATACATTTCCCCACTGACCAAGGCCCTCATGAGACGGGCAGGAGAAGGTAGCAGAGGTAGCCTCCCATAAGCCCTCCTGCGAGAACATTTCCTCTTGCTAACCTGGAATGGAGCACAGCCTCTGGGAGGCAATAACTCTGAATGGCAGCACCATAGGCTGATACAGACTATGAAGCAAGACTCAAGGGAATGCAATTGTGTCAGAGGAAATGAGACTAAATCAGAGAATTGGGATTTTCCCTCAATAATGCATTTGATTTCCAATTTTTGGACAGGGCTAGGCATAAAAAAATTAAAAATTAAAAAAAACTCCATAAAGTAAGACATATTTCTTGGGATAGGCAAATATTTCTTATATCTGACACCAAAAGCACAGTCCATAAAAGGCAAAAGTTGATAAATTGGACTTCATCAAGATTAGAAAACTTCTGCTCTTTAAATGACATTGTTAAAAGAATAAAAAGTCAAATCAAAGACTGGGAAAATATTTGCAAATCAAATATCTGACAAATGACTCCTGTCTATAATTGAAATAATTCTCAAAACTCAATAAGAAGAAAATAAATAACCTGAATTTTAAAATGTGAAAAATATTTCAATAGACACTTCACGGGAGAAGATTTACAGATGCCTAAGTAACACATGGAAAGGCAGTCAACATCATTGTCATTAGGGAAGTGCACTTTAAAAACACAGAGATTCCTATATACTCCTATCAGAATGTCTAAAATGAAAAACCTGACCATGGCAGGTGTTGGTGAGAAACTAGAACTCTCATATGCTGCTGATGGGAATATAAAATGGTAGGACCAGTTTCTTAAAAAGTCAGATCTGCACTTACCATATAGTGTAGCCATTGCACTCCTAGGTATTTACCCAGCGGAAAAGGAAGCATGTTTTCATACAAAGACATGCACAAGAATATTCATAGTAGGTTTACAAGTCTTTTGTTGAGAATTTTTCCATCTATGTTCATTACGGTCTGTAATTTTTCTTTTTTGTAGTATCTTTATATGCCTTGGGAATTAGGGTGATCTTGGCTTCATAAAATCTGTTGAGTAATTTCCCCTCCTTTTCAATTTTTCGGAAAAGCTTCAAGAGGATTGGGATTAATTCTTCTTGAAACGTTTGGTAGAATTCACCTGTGAAGCCATCTGGTCCTGGACTTTTCTTTGTTAGAAGAATTTTGATGACTGATTCAATCTCTTAATTTAGGATTGGTTTGGTGAGTTCCTGTATTTCTTGTAGAGGCAATGTAGGTTGTGCATTTCTAGAATTTGTCCATTTCATCTAGGTTGTCTAATTTATTTCTTTAGCCATGTTGTCCTTCAACAACGTGATTTGATTTTGGAGATTTGTATGAACATCACTGATTAGTTGTTTCAAGTCCTGTGTCTCATCTGGAGCTATGATTTGTTCCTTTGCCTGAATCATGTCTTCCCTTCTCTCAGTATGACATATACTTTTTCACTGATGTCTAGGCATCTGATTATGATCCTGAGTGTACTTGGATGTTCTGTGTCTCTCTTGCCTAGGGGTTGACTGTTAAGTAGCTGTGTGCTATCACTGTTCTTTGGTTCTCGTATTCAACTTGTTTAGGATCACCCCTGTTTAACTGCTAAAACTAAGGCTAATGACCCAGTCATGAGGTGCAGGCCAGTTTCCAAGGGCCTGGGAGAGAGGGGCAGTAAAAGCATCAGAGTGCCTCTTTTATTTATTTCTTACTCTTTTCCCTCCACCTGAGCTTCTCGTCCCTGGGAATGGAGTGGTGATTGTGGCCAAAAGTTGGAAGGTGGTGGTAGGTAAACACTAGACTAGTGATTTATACAGCAGGGTCAAAAGGAATTCTGAGACAATTGCAGCCTGAGCTCATTTTTATGATACCTTCCATCACCCAATTCCCTTCAGGAAAGAAACCAAAACAGACAGCAGCAGTAGGAGGTAGACCTGTGGTTGAATCCTAAAGGATGCAGACATGCAGCTGAGGCTTCAGGTTCCTCCCAGTGGGCTGGGAGGTGTGGACACTGGCAATCACTTTTCTGTGGGACTCCCTTCTCTCACCTGGAGAACTAAGGACCCGTGATGGGAGAAAAGGGAGCCTTTCTGGAAAAGCCTTTGGTAAAGACATCTGACCACCCAGCAGCATAAGCATGTCCAAGACACTGAGCTGCTAGCTCCCCTAGGTACGAAGGGAGCTGCCACTGCCACCCACTTACTGCTCTCTGCACTGAAAGAGACCCACTGATCCTCTCTCCTCCTGTCCTCCAATACACCACTGCTTGAGAGACGACTCACTCTGATCAGAACATAAGCTAGGGAAGCCACGCCCCTGGCACAGACCTGGAAAAGAGGAGCTTAAATCAAGGGAATTTGTATCATTAAGAGAGACCAAACAAAGAGCCATACCTCCTCCTAATGAGAAAGCATTGGTGGAAGAGACAGAAAAAAGTTAGATAAAAGTCCATAGAAAATGCCTAAAGCTATGCAATTAGGAAAAAAGGAGCTGGAGTAAATTTTTTAATTATTTGATTTCTGCATCAAAAAATATACTTACAGAACTGAAAATAGAATTAATTCAATTTAAAACTGAGTTATTAACCTAAAACATCAAGTATAGAATTATCTTACCATACAAAAGCAAAACTATATTGCAAATAAATAACAAGTGGAAAGAATGAGAGACATGGAGGACAGATCCTAGAGACCTAAATATGTAAAATCTTTCAGAAGGGGGAAAATGAAAAGACCTAAGAGAAGCAAAAATGTAAAAAGAAGGAAAAACTCTGAGTTGAAAAAAATAAATACATTTTAATATTGTAAAATCATATAGCATATCAAGTAAAAATAATGGAAAAGGATATAGCATGGTAAAATTTCTGAACTCTGAAAATAGAGATATGCTTATAAGTTTCCAAACAAATAAAAATGGTTAGTTAGAAGGATAAGAAAATCAGATTTCTCTCCTGCAGTCTGAAAACTAGAAGATTTCAGATAGAGAGAGAGAGTTTTGAGAGAAAAGCATTGTGATCCAAGAATATTATGCTACCCGATAAAATTCATATGAGAAGAGAAAGATTTTTTCACCATAAGGAGACTCATAATGTATGCCATTCAAGTATACATTCTAAGTAAATTACTTCAGGGAATACTTGAACAAAAATAAATTACAAATAAATCATACAAATTTCCAAAGGTAGGATGGAATAGTCAAAGAGAGTCAAAATATTTATTAATCTTTTTTTTTTTAAGATTTATTTATTTATTTAATTTCCCCCCCTCCCCTGGTTGTCTGTTCTTGGTGTCTATTTGCTGCGTCTTGTTTCTTTGTCCCGCTTCTGTTGTCATCAGCGGCACGGGAAGTGTGGGCGGCGCCATTCCTGGGCAGGCTGCTCTTTCTTTTCACGCTGGGCGGCTCTCCTCACAGGCGCACTCCTTGCGCGTGGGGCTCCCCCACGCGGGGGACACCCTTGCGTGGCAAGGCACTCCTTGCGTGCATCAGCACTGCGCATGGCCAGCTCCACACGGGTCAAGGAGGTCCAGGGTTTGAACCGCGGACCTCCCATATGGTAGATGGACGCCCTAACCACTGGGCCAAAGTCCGTTTCCCTATTAATCTTTAGTATGCTTCAGGTCACTAAGTGTTCCATAGAACACTCCAGAACTAAGCGTTACATAGAAGATTAAATGGGGTCACACAGAGGAGAGGGACCGATACACTGGTGCTGCTTTGGCAGGGTAAAGGGTGACCCTGAGTTGAGTTGGGACTTGGATGGAAGAAGGAGACAAACTTGCACACTTATGGAATAAGAGCATTCTGAGCAGGAGGAACCCAGTCTCTGAGAAGGGAATAAGCTTGGTGTGTGTGTGGCAGTTTGATATTATTTTTTAATTCCAAAAAGAGATATAGATTATGTGTGTAAACTGCTCTGTTCCTCTGGTAATGATAAACCTTTAGTTGTATTAGATTCAGCTGATAATGTCTGATTAAATTATGTTAAGATTAGGGCTTTGATTCAACCACATCATTGAAGTACGACTCAGTGTTGAGTCCTGCCCTTTTGGAGGGCTGATAAAACAAGCTCTCATACAGAAGGAGATACACAGAGAAGAAGAAATACATAGGAGAGCACAGAAAAAGACACAGCAGAGGAAGAGAGACAGCTCATTAGATACAGCAGAGGCCCAGGGAAGAGAGATGAGATTGGTAGTCTACAGTTGACCCTGTGGAGAGAACAGAGCAGCTGAGCCCAGAAAGAAACAAGCCCCAGGGAGAGACAAGCCTTAGGCCAGCCTAGAGCTGAGATGGGAAGAAGCCGATCATGGTGCCTTAAGAGGAAGAAGGAAGGCTGAACCCACCCAGACATTGCCTGCCTGCTTGCCTCAGCATGTGGCAAATGACTTTGGATGAGAAACTACCTCTTTTGGTACTTGAGTTGGACACTTTAGGGCTTTGTGACTGTAAGCTTCCACCCCAAATAAATAACCTTTATAAAAGCTAACAGAGTTCTGGAACTTTGCATCAGCACCCCTTTGGCTGACTAATACAGTGTGTTCAGCTCATTCAGTGGCTGGGTATAGGGAAGTTGGGTAGGAGTAGAGAAAGAAAAGTACAGGGAGAGGGTTTCACAGAGACTATCACCTCACTGAACTCTGGGTTCTCCTCATATTGCAGGACACACAGCTAGACCATATTTCCAATCGTGTGGCCAATGACAACAGCCAGTACAAGGTGAGCAGAAGAGTTATTCAGTTCTCCCCATAAAAAGACCCACAGGCACTCCTCCAGCTCAATTTCTCCTTCCCACTGGTTGGGATGGATGTCTTTGAAAGAAAGTCACATGTTAAATTTGACAGCTAGCTGGGACCCTGAATGATTGTATACAGGAGAACAACTTCTCCAACCTGTCCACCGACTTCAGGGCTGTTACATGAGCAGGAAATAAACTCTACACTCTGAGCCATTGTGATTATTGGGTATATTTGTTACAGCAGTTAGCTCACTCTGATCATTACATGTAGGCAGGGTCTTGGGGTCCATAGAAGAGAGTTTGAAATTCACTCCAAGTGTAATAGGAAGATAGGAAGCTCTGGGTATCTGTGTGAGGGGTGTGGTAGAAAGAGTTCAGAAAGAAAGTGACATGATCTGACTTACACTGTAGAATCTAGGGGTGGGACTCTTGCTCAGTCAAGGCTATTTCCATGGTCTTAGAGGGAGATGGCTGTGGCTTAGACTGTAACTTTAGAAATTGAGAGTCAGTGATGTGATTCAATTTGGAGACATGTTGGCTGTAGAGTTGATGTTTTTCATATGGAATATGTGAGAAAGAGAGGAATATAGGATGACGTGTGAGTTATGGTATTTACTGAGATACAGACAAATACAACAGGGAGCAAGCTTGGGGGATCGGAAGTCCATATTTCTGTTTGTCCTGTTAAATTTTAGGTGCCTATTAGACATCCAAGGGGAGATGTTAGATAGATGTACATACAGTTTTGAACAGTGGCTGAAGGTTGAAAGAGAGAAGCATTAGAATTTATGTATTTTGAGGACTGTAACTGGAGGGGATCTCTTAGAAAGAGTGTTGATAGAGAAGAGGAGGCAGAGGGCAGAGCCCCAGGCCTTTGGATTTAAATTCTGGTCAGTGAGGAGGAGCCAGCAAAGTAATTTGAGACAGAGCAGCAATTTGAGGTAGGAGTAAAGCCTAGAAAGTAGAAGAAATTTTCTAAAGGAGGAGGGAACAGCCAATTATAGCAAATGCTGCTGAGAAGTCAAGTAACAAGGAGGGCAGAGTTAACTATTGGTTTTGGCTAGATACTAGCCACTTGTAATCTTAATAAAAGTTCAGTGAATGGGGAGAACAAAAGCCAGTTTGGAGTGGATGGGGGTAGATTCAGAAGTGAGGAGGTGAAGAGAGTAATTGTAGAGAATTTTTCAGGACGTTTTGCTGTGAATAATAGTGTAATGAATTTATAGCAGGAGAGGTCCCCGGGTCAAGCAAGAGATTTACTTTTCAAGATGGGTAGCATTAAGGCATGTTGGTATGTAGCTAGGAATGATCCAGTAGAGAGGACAAAATTGATGGTGTCAGAGAAATAGGAGATAATTGCAGTAGTGAAGGCCTTTTGAGAGGGGGTATGACCAGGAGGCAAGTGGAGCGATCACTTTTAGAGGAGAGTTGAAGATGAATCTTCCATTGTGCCCAGAGGAAAGGCAGGACACTTCAGACAGGAAAGCAGTATATATTATCTCTGGAAGAATGTGAAAATGGCAAGAGCTGAGAGTGGGCAAGTTTGAGGGGAGATGAGATGGAAACAGTCATCTCTAAGAGTGGGAAGGCTGGTTTCCTGGAGAAGCACAGCAGTGCAGCAGGGAGGCCTGAATGCTTGCCCGAGATATGGCCATAACTGCAAAGCAGATCAGTCAGCCTGGAGGTGGGTCTACACCAGAAGTGTTCAGGTGTCTGGGCATAAAAAATAAGCAGAGTTGGTTTTAAACAGCTCAGTGTTTTCCACTGAAGTATTCAAGCGTGAGAGAGAGGCGAGTGAGTTAAAAGGGTTTGCAAGGGAGGGCATGGTGGTTTGAATAGTACGTACACTAGAAAATCATGTTCTTAGAGATAACCCATTCCTATGGGTGTAAACCTATTGTCCATAGGACATTTTGATGAAGGTACTTCAGTTAAGGTGTGGACCAGGGTGGGTCTTTTTTTTTTTTTTTAAGATACATAGATCACACAAAATGTTACATTAAAAAATACAGGAGATTCCCATATGCCTCACTCCCCACACCCCTCACTTTTCCCACATCAACTTCTTTCATTAGTGTGGCACATTCATTGCATTTGATGAATACATTTTGGAGCACTGCTGCACAACATGGATTATAGTTTACATTGTAGTTTACACTCTCTCCCAGTCCCTTCAGTGGGTTATGGCAGGATATACAATGTCCTGCATCTGTCCCTGCAATATCATTCAGGACAACTCCAAGCCTCAAAAATGCCCCCATATTACTCTTCTTTTCCCCTCTCCCTGCCCTCAGCAACTCAGTGGCCAACATCTCCACATCAATGATATAATTTCTTCCATTCCTAGAGTCATAATAATTCTGTAGTAGAATACCAGTAAGTCTATTCTAGTCCATATTTTATTCTCCAATCCTGAGGACCCTGGGGTGGTGATGCCTACTCCACATCTAATTGAGAGGGGGTTTTGACCCCACACAGCTGATGGATGGGACTCTCCTGCCTGCAGTTATAGACCCTCTAGTTTCCTTGGTTTGGCGATTGTCCATTCTCACCTCCTTGTTAGCTGACCTGGGTAAGTCCAATGAATTGTAGAGTAGGTATTGCAACTCTACTGAGGCTCAGGGTCCAGCTGGCACATGGACAGCCAAGAGAATCAAGTCTCTTGGCATACATCAACCCCAGTGCAAACCACAGGTTCAATAAAAAGGTCAGAAGAGGCATGTGTGGAGAAGTCATATCTGAATCCAACTCTGTCACACTCAGGTGCACAAATTCCAAAGTAGGGCCCATTGGCAAGGCACAAAACTCTGGCACCATCTGCCATGACTGTAGGACCTGGGTGTCTCTGTAGCCCTTAGGAGTACCCCTACCTGGGGTACTATCTACTTTGGCTGTCTATGAGATCCTGTTGAGACATGTGTAAGTGCAACCCCTTTGATGACCTTCCAACTCATTTTGAAGTCTCTTAGCCATATAAACTCATTTATCTTTACCATTTCTCCCTTTTATTCAAGGTCTTTTTCAGTTGCATCACCAGCTGGTGCTTGGTAGTAATCCCTCGGCACCAGAGAGGCTCATCCCCAGGATTCATGCCCCATGCTGGGGGGAAGGTAATGCATTTATATGCTGAGTTTGGCTTAGAGAGTAGCCACATTTGAGTAACATGGAGGCTCTTAGAAGGTAATTCTTAGGCACCCTGCAACACTAGGCCAAGTTGAAATTTCAAGCACAACAGGGTCATAAGCATTAGTCATCAGTATCAGGGGACCATTACTGGACAATCCTTCTTCACTGGTCATTGCCCTACACTTGGGGGATTGTTGCTGTTCCATTGGGGAATGTGACAGAGCTCCCCAGGATGGGAACACAGTACTCCCTCAGTTGTCATGTGAATCTCTATTCACTGTGTCAATACACAATGAACATCTGAACGTATCTATATACCCTATATGCATGCCCAGGTGAACTCCCTCCCATGCAGTGGAGGAGCATTGATGTGGGCTGTCATTGGTAGAGGATACCAGGGTGGGTCTTAATCCTCTTATTGGCATCCTTTATAAATGGGATAAAGACAGAGAAAGAGAGAGAAAGCCACAGAAGCAAGAAGCTGAAAGTAAAGAAGCCCAGAAGAGAAGAGACTAGTAGATGCTGCCATCTGCCTTGCCATGTGACAGAGAAGTCCAGGATTGCCCTCAGCTGGTCTTCAGAAAAAAGCATCACCTTGATGATGCCTTAATCTGGACATTTTCATGGCCTCAAATCTGTAAGCTTGTAAGTTATTAAATCCCTATTGTTAGCCAACCCATTCCTTGGTATATTGCTTTAAGCAGCCTAGCAAACTAAAACAGAGGGCTCTAGGGCTAGATGGATGAATCTAAGTAGATGAGGAGGGAAAGGAAGCCAGGAGAGCGTACAGGAGAGTAAGTAGTAGTGAGATCAGGTTGAAGAACAGCAGAGTGGAGAACCAGAGCAAGAGGTGAAGTGGGTGAAAGGGAGTTGTGATATGACAATGGCAGCCAAGGTTCAGCTCTTGATGATGACCAAGTCTGAAGAATGGGCACAGATGTGAATGACTGAGGTGACAGCTGAGAAAACAGCACCCAGGAGAAGAGGACATGGGACTCTAGAGGTCATTTGCTGGATCACCAACATGGGTCTTGAGAGCCCCAGAATGATGACAGGAGGGTGCAAGGGCTCAGTAAGCCAGAGGCCAGGGCACCAATTACGAGGACCAAGCAAGTAAAAGTCTAAATAGATGATTGCCATGGGAGTACCAACTGCAAAAGAAAGGATTCCAATATTTTTAGACAGGTACATTCTGTAAATATATATATATGTATATATATTTAAGAGGCTGGAAGTCAATTTTCCAAAGGATTCCAACAAAACACAGGAGCTGGTGGGAATGGAAATATAAAAGTATACAACTTCCCTTTGGTGTGGGGTATGTGGCTGAAATTGAATTGGATAAAAATTGTACTAGAAAGTCTCCTCTTGGGATGTAGGGGATATAATTATTATCTTAAGTTTAGTGTATTCATAAGGAAATACAGACTTAAATATACTCTTCAAAACATATGAATCCACTAAAAAATAGAAACATCTAGAAAATTTTCCGAATCACAAGGGGGACAAAATAGTAATTAAAAATAAAAACTCCATCAATGCATAAAAATTGGTAGGGGAAAAAACAGGAACAATTAATACATAATAGTATAGAAAGCACAAAATAAGATAAAATAAGGCCAAATATATCCTTTATTTCAATTATTTCTATTGTGTTTAATGTCATTCTTGAAAACAATGACGTAAAAATCATGAAGCATTCATTAAAGATATGAAATCATTAAAACAGTCATTAAAGTAATATTTGTGGTTATTTTTCATGGGTGTACAATTGTGCACGGTATGTACAGTTTATTATACACCAACTATACCTCAATAAAGCTGTTTTTTTTAAAAAAATGATTCTAATAATGGCTAAAAGGCAAACTCCCATTATATGCTCTATTCTGATTTGTAAAAATAAAAAAGAAAGCCTGAAAAGGGAGATGGAAAACATATGAGGTAAGTGTAAACAAATAGAAAACCAGGATAACAATATTTACTGGAGTTTGAGACTAAAAGTATTGTAAAACAATGCAGATATACTGTAATGATAAAAAGTAAAATCCACAAAGATATTCTAACAATCAAAAAGCTTTAATGCCGAAATAACATAACTTCAAAATATATAAGGCAATAACTGCTAGAAATACAATGGGTAAATCCCCAATCATATTAAGAAAATCTAATATACCTTAAAACAATTTTCCCCAAAATCATAAGATCTAGCTGATAAATATGAAGTAAAACTATAGAGGACTTGAGTAATAATTAACACACTTGACTTAATGCATAATACACACATAACTTTATACTTAACCAATAAAAAATACACACCTTTAGAATTTTGATCATGAATTAGGGCACAAAGAAAACAACACTTATTTCCAAAACAAATAGAAATCATATAATAAAACTAGAAAATATCAAGAAAAAGTTCATCCAAAAATAAATAAATAAAAAACAAAAACTTGTCCACTTGGAAATTTTAAGAAGTGTCTTCTAAATTATCTGTGAATCAAAGAAACAATCAAAACTAGAATTTTAAGTAGGGAAAAATTGAGACTACTATGTATTAACACTCATGGAAATCAACCGGAGTGATGTTTAGTAGAAAATTCGTAAAAAAAACAAGAAAGATTTAAATAATGAGCTAAGTTTCCAATTCAAGGAGAGAGGGAAGAAAACGTAGAATAAATCTAAATGAGATAGAAGGAAATAATGCAAATAAAAGCAGACAACACCAAAAGAAAAAAGAAAACCCCATAGTCATAAATAATAAAATTTAAAGTTTGCTTTTGGAAAAAAGTTTAAAACAATGGAAAGACGATGCCTTTGACGAGAAGAGGCATCCATCTGGAATGGCAAAAGAGATAAAATTACCAACACCAATAAGATTTTTAAATTTTAAGGCAATGTAGTGTGCTAACCCTTTGAAAAAATCTAGGTGCAATGGATGGTTTTCTAGGAAAATATGAATGACCAAAATTGACTCATAAAGAAGTAGAAAACCTAAGCAGACCAAGAACCGTAAAAGAAATCAAGCAGTTCAAGATACATCTTTGAAAAAAACATGTGGCACCTTTGAAATGCTCAGCGCAGTGGTCAAGAGTGGGGTCTGGGCCCTAACCCTTGCGCTGTCACTGATCGGCTGTGTGATCTCCCGCACGGTTGCTCCATTCAGCAAACCAAAACACAGGACGCTCAGTGAAATCCGAATTTCAGAGAAACAGCAAATAATGTTTCAGTATAAATAGTCCCGTGAAATATTTAGGACGTACATTAAAAAGTAGTTGTTGTTTCCCTGAAATTCAAATTTATCTGGGCATCCTGTATTTTACTGGCAACCTTAGAACTTAAGCAAGACGATCAACTTCCCTGTGCCTCTGGTTTCTAATCCTTAAAATGGAGACAGTCGTAATCATCATTAATGATAAGAGTAAAAACAATGATAATATCTACTCGTAAGGATGAGAAGAGGATTAAATGAGTTAATATATACAAAAGTCTTAGGGAAAACATAGCACGTGTGAGTGTTAATTATTTTAGTGATGGCTCCTCTTCTTTTTCTCCCCTCCCTCCCTCCCTCTCTCTCCCTCTCTCTCCCCCTCCCTCACCCTCCCTCTCTCTCCCTCCCCCTCCCCCCCCCTCCCCCTCCCCTCCCCCTCCCACAGAAGGAGGCTGACAAATGTCCGTGAGGGCCCACCCAGCCGCAGGTGCCCACTGCTTTTTTCTGCGAACACTATTGTGATACTCAAGCCTTGGCTCTTCTTACCCGCCAAGGGTTTATCCTTCAGTTCTGTTTTGCTGTTCTCTGGTGAGAGACGGCAATTAAGACGGGGAGAAAGCCATTCGGGGACAGAGAGGTCTGCCTCTCCTGGTTGTAGCGTTTTACTTTGTAACCGGGTCTCAGACCCCAGAGGACGAAAGCAGCCCGCCCCCCTGCAGTCGCCCCCGCCTGCTGGACCATCTCTGCTCGAGCCCACCCAGCTCCCCACCAGGCCTGAGTCCTTCAGCAGCCCAGGGGGCCTCCCCACCCACTCGCCCCTACTTCCGGTCATTAACATCATTATTTCACGCCCCCTCCTGCCCTCACTCCCATCAAACCTGACCTCCGGAAAGAATCAAGCTCTTTTTTTTTCTATTTGCACTTGAAGGTGATTTTGCTGAACATTAAAAAGGAAATGCCTGATGATGAAAGGAAAGACTCTGTTTCCCGCTTGAAGGAGAAAAGCGATAGCTGCTGAATTCCTACGCCTGTCAAACACTGGGCCGAGTCCCTTTCCACGTATTTCTCATTGAATTCTCTGCTAATGTGGTGAAGCAGATACTAGTATCCCCACTTCACAAATGCAAATCTGCAAGCTCCGACAGCTTGCGCAGGGTCCACGGCTATACAGCAAGGAAACGGCAGGGCTGGGATTTCAATTCAAGTCTCTTTTCACTCTAAGTCCAACACCATCTCACTGTCCCATGCTGATTGCTAACTTGTAAAAAGTTTGCTTTAAAATGTGTGCGTGTGTCTGTGTCAAGATTTTAAGGTGTCCCCTGGACATGGATCCCACATCTCTCCTCCGTCCTGCTCTGGTTATCCATCCGGGGCTTTTCCATCCTGTCCTTTCAATCCTGAGGTCAGCCAGGCCTAGAAGGGAGAAACTGGCAAGGAAAGCAAGGCTGCCTGTTGTCCGTTCTTTTTTTTGAGGGGGGGGGATTTCTTTTACTTATTTATTCCTCGCCTCTCGCCACTCCACCTCCCCTTGTTGTTTGCACACATTGTGTGCTCTCTGTGTCTGCTCGTCTTCTCTTTAGGAGGCACGGGGAACTGAACCCAGGACCTCCCATGTGGGAGAGAGGCACTCAATCCCTTGAGCCACCTTCACTCCCTGCTTCTGTTGTGCTTCTCATTGTGTTTTCTATTTTGACTCCTTGTTGCGTCATCTTGTTGCATCAGCTCGCTGGGCCAGCTCACTGTCTTGCTCGTCTTCTCTAGGAGACACTGGGAACTGAACCCCAGATCTCCCATTTGGTTGGCAGGAGCCCAAATGCTTGAGCCATATCAGCCGTTACTTTTTTTTTTTAAAGATTTATTTATTTATTTACTTATTTCTCTCCCCTTTCTCCCCCCGCCCTTGTCTGCTCTCTGTGTCCATTCGCTGCATGTTCTTCTGTGTCCACTTCTATCCTTATCAGAGGCACTAGGAATCTGTGTCTCTTTTTGTTGCGTCATCTTGTTGTGTCAGCTCTCCGTGTGTGCGGCGCGGTTCCTGGGCAGGCTGCACTTTCTTTCGCGCTGGGCAGCTCTCCTTACGGGGCACACTCCTTGCACGTAGGGCTCCCCTACACGGGGGACACCCCTGCATGGCACGGCACTCCTTACACACATCAGCACTGCACATGGGCCAGCTGCACACGGATCAAGGAGGCCCGGGCTTTGAACCGCGGACCTCCCATGTTGTAGACGGACGCCCCAACCACTGGGCCAAGTCCGCTTCCCAGCCTGTTACTTTTTGATTCCCTTGTGTTACAGCTTGCAGAATAAAACTGAAGTCTCCAGACATTGTCTTGTCTTCTCTGACACCACAGTGAGTGGCAAGCAGCCGGACGGGCACGCACCCACACCTCTCCACTCTCCACCCCCACCGGCCACCAGGGCATCTGCCTGCATGCTCGGCCCGAGTCTCTCTCTCTCCTTTTCATTTGCTTCCATTCTCGCTCTTCTCTCTCACACAGGCAAATATACCTGTTGAAAGAAGGCGGTAAATGGGGGTGAGGCCCAGGTGCACCCATTTCACGGAGGCTTCCGGTCTCCCAGGTTTCCTTACGAAGTCGAGCTCCTTGTCAAGGAGGGGCGGAGAGGCCCGTGCTGGCCCAGGACTGCGGAGGGTTTCTGCAAGTATAGAGGCCTCACAGGAACCTCAGGGGTCTCAGGGAGGGGTTCTCCAACCTGAGCCTTTCTCACCTGTGCGTACAAGGCTGAGAAGAGCAGGGCAGTCGAGCTGACCTGAGGGATCTACCTTCTCGGGTCCCTCGGCTGAGCAAGTTCAATAACTGGGGTTCCTGCCCCGCCACGGGCTCTTCAAAGCCTCCATAGGGGTCATTTTTCAAAGCTGTGGTTTCATTTCCATGATAATCTAAGGACATTAGCATCAGCAAGTCCTGAAATATCAGGATGACCACCCGGATGCGACGCTGCCGCACCGTTTCAGTTCCCACGTTTGCGTTCGTTTCTATCACTGTGTTGGTGCCACA
This sequence comes from Dasypus novemcinctus, assembly GCF_030445035.2. Lineage (NCBI taxonomy): Eukaryota > Metazoa > Chordata > Mammalia > Cingulata > Dasypodidae > Dasypus > Dasypus novemcinctus. The sequence continues at coordinate 8,218,537 of NC_080676.1, read as the reverse complement.
GAACATTATTCGAGGGGCTCAGAGCCAAAGAAAAAAGAACATATTTGAATCTATGCATAATTATAATGTTTATACAAAGTGAAGGCCAAATAATACCACAGCATGTGGTAGGAATTAAAGTTTAAGTTCTTTAGTTGCTGGAATTGAGAAAACAGAAGTGAATCATCACTCAGAACAAGAACCTGAAGTTATAAGAGAGTCACATATCTAGAGCCATCATTCATCACAGTAAACTAATGATAATTCAAACGTTATTGGATTTGTTTGAATCTAATTTATTTGTTTTGGTTTTTTGTTTGCATGAAATTATAAATATAACAGTTTGAATCTAGTTTTATGTTCATGCATATTTCAGAAATATATTAAAATTAAGTCAAGACTTCCCCTTTCAGTTAAGACACAATAGATATAGTAGTCCAACTCTTTGGATAAGAAAAGCTAGAAGAGCTGGATAATATTCCAAAGCCAGCTGTTGGATGGCATCAGAGAATAACCAAAGCCTACAAGACTTGAGGTGCCAAAATCAATGCCATTTTTCAACATCTGGCATGGATCATAAAGGTCAAAGAGGAAGCAGTGGTCTCGCTCTTGCAGCTGTCTTTCTGCAAAAGAACAAACACACAACCAAAAAACTAAACACTGGAGTTCAGGCTACCGAGAAGGCAGGACTTGAGGTTCACAATCATGGAAAAAGGGGAACCACCACAGAGACGTAAAGCTGGCATCATTTTGTGACTCCAGAGCTACATGCCAGATGAGACACGTGAAGCTAAGCAGAAAGTAGCTGCCAAGGGGGTAAAAATTTAAGCGCAAAATTTTTAGCCTCACAGTTTTGGGGAGACAAAAATTGGAGTTTGGGGCCTGCCATGAATGATCCTGACAAACAGCCAGGATTTCAAGTGAGACTCCAGAAGGGCTATGTCTTAGGAGTAAGGTCAAATAGAGGTAAAAATCTCCACTGAATCAAGGCAATCTCCCCACATCATATCTGTTTGCAAGAAGAAAATGTACTCCTCTCTGGAGGAAGAAAAATCATCCAAAGGTTCTACAACTTTTTTTCTTTTAACTTTTTATTGTGGTCACATACCTACAACTCAAAGCTTCCCATTTTAACACTTTCTAGCATACAATTTAGTGGTTAATTGCACTCACAGTGTTGTGCTGCCATCACCACCATCCATTACCAAAAATTCTCACCACCCACATGGAAACCCTGAACCCATTATGCATTAACTCCCCATTTCTCTTCCCACTCTAACCCCTGGGAACTGTAATTTACTTTCTGTCTCCATTAATTTGCTTATCCTAGGTATTTTATGTAAGTGGAATCATATAATGTTTGCCCTTTTTATGTCTGGCTACTTTCAGTCAACATGCTGTCTCCACGATTCATCCATGTTGTCGCATGGGTCAGAACTTAATTCCTTTTTATGACTGAATACTATTACACTGCATGTCTACACCACACTTTGTTTATCCATTCATCTGCGGTTGAACACTTGAGTTGCTTCCACCTTTGGTTATTGTGAATAATGCTGCTGTAAGTATTGCTGTGCAAATATCTGTTCAAGCCTCTGCTTTCAGCTCATTGGGATATATACCTAGAAGTGACAGCCAGGTCATACGATAATTCTATGTTCAATTTTCTGAGGAACTACCAAACAATTTTCCACAGCATCTACACTATTTTACATTCCTACCAACAATGCGCAATCATTCCAATTCTCCACGTCCTTGTCAACACTTGTTATTTTCTGGTTTTGTGGTTCTGTTTTTGTTTTAAGCAATAGCCATCCTGGTAGGGGGATGTGATATATCATCGTGGCTGTGATTTGCATTTCTCTGATGACCAATGCTATTGAGCATCTTTTCATGTGCTTATTTGCCATTTGTGTATTTTCTTTATAGAAATGTTTATTCAAATCCTATGCCCATTTTAATTGCTTTTTTTCCCCTTTCTTTTTGTTGTTGACTTGTACAGTTCTTTGTATATTCTACAATTTTTTTAAACACAGTGTTTAGAATTTCTCAAAAATTACCAGGCATTCCAGGAAACAAGACCAAATCACCCAAGAGAAAAATAAAGTCAATGTAAATAGATCCACATGTGGTCCAGATATTGGAGTTAGCAGACATGTAGTTTAAAATAACTATAATTATAGATAAAAAGAGCATTTAACCAAATAATTTTAATCATATGAAAAAAAACCAAATGGGAATCCTGTTCCACAATCCTCTCATGAGCCCAGTCTAGGAACCCAACCCTTGTCTTTGATTCTTTCATCTTCCTCAGCCTGTTGATCTACTTCCACCCCACTGTCCACTATTCACTGCCATTTCCTGAATTGAGGCCAAGACCCTGCTTCGCCTAGATCCAACTCCACACCACAGAGTGAAATTTCTCTATTATAAATCTGGTTGTGCCATTCCTCCTCCTAAAATCCTTCTGTGGCCTTCAAAATAAACTTAAAGCTCCTTTATGTGTCCTCTTAGATTGTGCATGATCTGACCCTTGCTTTCCTTTCCAGTATGAGCCTTACTACCTTGCCACTCCAAATCCCAGCCAGCATTTATCCTTCAACTATAGCAAATGAATTTCAGTTACTCAAATGCACCAGGCTTTCTCCTCTTTCCTTAAATATGCATACACTGTTTTCCTGTCAGGACACCTTCATTCTCTCTTCACTTGGCCCCTCCTCCTTCTTCAGAAACTTTGTCTTCCAAGAGGTTCTCTCTGATCCTAAGGCCATTTTGTATCCCCTCCTAATAGAAAATGTCCTCTATCCAAGTGTTTATCATGCTGAGTGGTCATTGTATATCTACATGCAAGTCTACCCGGCAAGATTATGAATTCTTTGATGACAAGGATCCTGCTCCCCTTGCAGTTTGCACAACTAGCAAATTACAGGCACGTCCCGGGACTTGGCTGGCTGGGAGACAGCCTTGCAACCAGGGTCCTAGGAACAGAAACTCCGCATGTTAAAAGGGAGGATTCATTCTACCTTCGAGCTAAGCCAGGACCCAAGCACCGAACCTGGGCCTGCCATTGTTTGCTTCTACCAGGTGAGTGTCAGCTGCCTTCCTAGTGGGGATGGAGGAGGACTGGAGGACGTGAAACCCACCCGAGGGGAGGGCAGGCTCCTCGGAGGGCTGCAGCCCCCCGACGCCTTAAGCGGCTGGCCCCACCCTGCGAGCAGCAGAACCGCAGTGTTCCATCTCCCACCCCTGTGAAGGTCACGAGCAGAAGGAACGTTCTCCCGGAGGGACTTTCATCAAACTGCAGGCGAAGAGTAAAGAGCTATTAACTGGCTGCAAGTGCTTTCTAAATGACCTATAAAAGTCTATCCTTTCCACCAAAGTCATCTTTTCTCGTCGTGTCTGTGGATGGCCAGTTCTGTCCGACTCACAGAGCTGGAGTAAGGAATGTGTGCGCTAGAAACGTCCATTTGGAATACTGACACAACGGGACAAGCAACTGATACGCTTCCGCAGTTGTTGGACAAAATAGAACAGATGAGGCTGTTCTCTCATCAAGAGTGAATCTAGAGGCACTCACAGCCCTGTTTCCCCAGAAACTGGTCTCCACTGCCAATCTGCAAATGCTCTGTGCATCTCCTCACAGGGGGCAACTGTGGAAACTCCTGATGTAGTGATGATACCACTTAACAGCCTGCACTGAGCTTCCCGTGTGGTCTGCTTTTTGCTATTTACGATGACTCTACAGCGGGCAACCTGGCGTCCACCCTGGAGATAGGGCAAACGAAGCGGGGAGGCCGGGTAACTCGGCCCAGCTCACACAGGGAGAGGCAGCCGGGATTCAGACTCAGGGGAGGCCAAGGAACAACTGGCTGCTCCCTAGTGACCTCACTTACCTGGAAAAAACTTAAATGTTCTGCACACACAAGTTACTCCACTCGTTTGGTGGCGGTCTCTATTCGCTTGGCAAACAATGTGCCCAGGGGAAGAAACAAACACAACATCGAATCCTCCACTTGTATATCTAAATTTAAGAAGCTGTGACTTCAGAAGGAGTTAAAAGTCAAAGCCATTTTAGCTCTAGAAGGCAGTCAGCCAAACAGGAAGCTCTTTCCACCCTTCAGAAAGTTTTTCTCTTCAAGAGCATCTCTGCTGTCTGGAAAACTCCCGTGCTGAGCAATCTCCCTTGCGGAAGTGCCAGGGCTCCCCCGAGACCAGTAAACCAAATGTTTTTGTGCCTGAAATCTCCTTCCAAGGAGCACGGGTCTTTCTAGCCCTCTGATTACACTTGATGGTACAAGATAAAGTAAAAAAGAAAGCTTCATAATGATGATGCACTGCTTCCTGCCGCAGCCGAGAGCAGTGAAAAACTCTAATTCATGGCAAGACGGCCAACAACAGCCCAATTTCATTCCAAGGTAGAGATATTATTAACTGGTGACCCAGCCTAGGAGCCAGGCAGCTGTGAAATAATGTTTCAGTTAAAGAACAAAGCCAAACAACAAGAAGAAAAGATAAAAAGAAAGAAAAAAAAAAACTTTTCCAGAACATATTGCTGATAAAATGTTTACACTCAGTTTAACAAATTTTATAGTAATGATGCTTTAAAAATGTGTTTCTCATGATCGGCTTTGTGATGCTGAATGCAAATAAAGAAATAATGAGTTCGAAATTGCAAGCAGATTACCTCTGCCCCAGAGCTGATGGTAGCCTCACATTACCCACCTTCGCCAAAGCAATATGCATGAGTTTGCCACGTGGCTCTCCCAGCAGAGCTCACAAATTGCATTTTGGCTACCTCTTGGAGTCACATGGTTACTGCTGGATGGCTCCGTTTGGCTGGAGGCACCATGGCAACAGACCAGAATCTTCAAACCAAAAAAATAACCAAGACATCCTCAGGATTTGGTAGTTGGCCGGGTAAGCGCCATGGAAACAAAAGAAAGTGAGGAAAGTGACATGACTCCCAGACCCTTCTGAAACTCTCTGCCACAGAATAAACCTGAAGTGAGAGAGAACTGCCAGTTTTCTATAGAAGAAGCAGAGATGCTATTTTAACCCAGAGAAACACAGCAACACTTGTACGAAGAGCTGGATTCTAAAGCGAGACCCAGGGCACAAGTGAATCAGCCTTTCAGGATAATAAGGGAGTGCCTGGGTCTGCTACGCCTTGTTTCCCGTAGACTCTGGCCACAGAAAAGAAAAGCTCAGTTAATTATCTAGTATAAGCCGGCTCTCTCACCCACTGTTCTCAGGCAAGCTCACATTCGCAGCATTTTCAGGCCTCGGCTGCAAGGTGGAGGGAAAGGCGAGGCCAAAAGGGTGGCAGTAGGTCAAGCAGAGAATTCTCATCAGGGCAGGGAGACCACAGCTTTTAGGAAAAAGGAGGACTCAGCACCTGCTAGATGACCAACTCATCCCAGGTTACCCAGAACGTTCTCAGTTCCAGCCCCCTAGCACTAGAGCACTCAGTTTAGAGAAGAGCAAAGGGCTGCAGCCTTAGCTGCCGTTCCTGAATTAAATCAAAGCCAGGCAGGCAGAATCTTGCAGAGCTCAAGGGAGGACTAGAAAGCCTTCTCAGAGGCCAGGCTTACAATGAATGCAGAGCACTTGCAGAAAAAAGACCAAGGATTTGGCACCGAGAGTCTCGAGGGAAAAAGGGGACTGATGAGCGTAGGTGGCCTTGGACCACCCATCATGTGAAAGGGCTAGAAGAGGATGAGTCTGTGCTGGCACGAGTCCTGCTAAGTTACTCTTGGAAATGGTGACGAGAAGTCTCCACGTAGCTCCTACAGTTTACGCAGAGAGCTGTCTCCACCATATGCGTTCCTCCATTCTGGGTGGGGCTGCGCTCACTTCTGTTCAATACATTCTTTGGGCCCCTTGACTTCTTGGTCATTGTATGGGGTTGAATCACGTCCCTCAAAAGATACATCCAAGTCCTAGCTCCTGGTACCCGTGAACATGACCTCGTTTGGAAATAGGGTCTTTGTAGTAATAGATGTAGCCAAGATGTCATGCTGAATTAGGGTAGGCCCTCATTCAACTTGAGAGAAGAGGAGAAAAGACACAGCTAGGCAGACACACTGAGGAGGAGGCCGTGTGACGAGGGCGGCAGACAATGCAGCTACAAGCCCGGAGCCCGAGGGCTGCTGGCACACCCAGAGCCCAGCAGGAGCAGGAAGGACCCTCTCCTGCAGGTTTCAGAGGGAGCATGGTCCTGCCGCACCCCCCCCCCCCCAGGGGTTTGGACTTCTGGCTTCCAGAACTGTGAGATGATAAAGTTTTGTTGTTTGAAGCCACCCAATTTGTGATGCTTTGTTACAGCAGCTCTAAGACACTAATGCAGTCATATCATGGATGGCTATCCAATGGAGCTGGCTTAGCCTGGCTCTTGGAGTAATATCTCTGCTTAAAATTCTATTAGTGGGAAGCGGATGTGGCTCAGGTGACTGAGCTCCTGCCTGTCACATGGGAAGTCCATGGTTCAGTTCTCGGTGCCTCCTAAAGAAGACAGCAAACTGGTGTGATGGGCAGGCACAGCAAGCTGACACAACAAGATGATGAAACAAGAGACGCAAGGAGAAAAACATAATGAGAGGCACAACAAAGCAGGGAGCAGGGGTTCCCGGTGCCTCCTAAAAGAAAGTGAGCAGGTGCAGCAAGATGCTGCAGTAAGAGACACAAGAAGAGAAAACAATGAGAGATATAGCAAAGGAGGGAATGGAGGTGGCTCAAGTGATTAGGTACCTCCCTTCCATAGCAGAGGTCCCAGGTTCAGTTCCTAGTGCCTCCTAAAGACAGAGCACACAGCAAAGTGCAAACAATGCAGGGGTGGGGAGAAATAAATAAATTAAATTAATCTAAAAGAAAAAAAGTCTGTGTTAACCACCCATACTCCACCTTCTACACACACACATGCACACACATGCCTTGCAGAGCCCTGTCTTTGTAAGGTGCCATCTGAGCCATGGGGCTCGGGAGAGGCAAAAGCAATCCCTCTAAGGTATCAGAGCACAGGTTTACACATGGTTCCCTCCCAACAGAGGCTATGACTTGAAGTCTTCTGCCATGACATGTAACATTGTCTTTTTGTTGTTGTTTTTATTTTTTTAATATTACATTCAAAAATATGAGGTCCCCATATACCCCCACCCCCCTCACCCCACTCCTCCCCCCATAACAACAATCTCCTCCATCATCATGAGACATTCATTGCATTTGGTGAATACCTCTCTGAGCACCGCTGCACCTCATGGTCAATGGTCCACATCATAGCCCACACTCTCCCACAGTCCACCCAGTGGGCCATGGGAGGACATACAATGTCCGGTAACTGTCCCTGCAGCACCACCCAGGACAACTCCAAGTCCTGAAAATGCCCCCACATCTCATATCTTCCTTCCATTCCCCGCACCCAGCAGCCACCATGGCCACTTTCTCTATACCAATGCCACATTTTCTTTGATTACTAATCACAATAGTTCATGAATAGAATATCAGTAAGTCCACTCTAATCTATACTCTATTCCTCCATCCTGTGGACCTTGGATTGGCTGTGTCCACTCCACATCTGTATCAAGAGGGGGCTTAGATTCCACATGGACGCTGGATGCAATCCTCCTGCTTTCAGTTGTAGGCACTCTTGGCTCCCTGGTGTGGTGGTTGACCTTCTTCACCTCCATGTTAGCTGAGTGGGGTAAGTCCAATAAACCAGAGTGTAGGAGCTGAAGATGTAACATTGTCTTTTTACAAAGCTTTTGAACACCACGAGACTCCACGATGTTATTAAAGGAGGCCTCGATATTGTTGTTAGGGATTTGGGTGCGTTGGACCCGTTCTCCCTCCCACCCTCCTGCCCCTTAAGGTTCTGGTGGACAGAGGATATCATAGTAGGTGCTGGTCAGGAGGGAGCCTGAGGATCATTTTGACTCAAGGGTTAGGCCAGTGCCCAATAACGCCCAAGTCACAAGAGCTCCCTGCTCAAGCTGAACTGAAAAGGACTCCTCTTCCTCATTCTTCCCCCCTTGAAGCTGAACGTGCAGAGCAGAGGCCAGGAGGCTGGGCTGCTCGAAGCAGGCCTTGCCTAGAACTTCCCTGCTGGGTGTAGACTTCCAGATGCAAGCACCCCTGGTGACCCGGGGTTGGCCGGTGCCAGAGCAGGAAAGAGTATGCAGGGCTGCTTTGTACAGCTGTGCAGTTTGTGCACTGCACAAGAGCGCCCTTTGAGGAGGCACGTGGGCACTGGAGTCTGATCCCAGATCCACATAGCCGGCATCCTCCTAAAGCAAAAGGAGTACGTTTGTCTTTGCACCAATACATTGTCTCCTCACCAAGCCGGGTGCCTGTCCTAGGTTAGCTTGCCATCTGTGAATGGTACCCTTAGCACCCACTCCCACTCCAATTCTTGGTCAACATGTGGCCTTCAGAATATTAGCAACTCCACAGTCCTTGTGAGGACGGATTTAGCAGATGGCAGGGAAGAGGAAGCCTCTTCTCTGTGGAAACAGGAGGCAGGTGGGATGCGGGTTCTGCCCTAACTCCACCCAGGTTTGGGCACCTACCCAACTGGGCTAAGCAGCCAAGCCTACAGTTGGCTGGGATGTGTCTGTCCTCTCCAGGAGGAGGCCAGAAAAGGAGCCCTGCTTCACAACTACTCTCTACTACCCAGAGGCCCACGGGACGGGCAGTTCAGCTGTTACCAGAACGGAGCATTAAGTAAAATCGCTCCAAGTCCCCACTGCACCCTAGACCGAAAATTCACCCTGATTGTATTTCCCATCTCAAATTACAAGCCGCTCCGTCCAATATAGCTCATCGGAGGAAGTTGTCCCGCAAACACCACATGACAACATAAAAATACCCAAGCAGCACAGAGCCCACAATTTTTAAATATCCTGCATTTGAGCTCTGTGGACACCTTTCCATTATTAAACTCCACAAAAGAAATCAAAGTGTAAAACTAGAGTTCCTTTCCTTTTGCAAGTTAAAGTCCAAAAAAGCGAAAGACCTTCCCTCCCCAGATTTGCATTCCCCCGCGTCTCAGCCCGGGGAGCTCCCCAGATGGAGTCTGGGTGTCTCCTCCAGTAGCAGCTGCTCCCCGACTTGTCTACCCGGAACGGGTGCGGCTCCTGAAGCTCCAAGGAGGTCAGAAGTATCCAATCCCAGGTCCCTTGGTGCCCTGCTTTTCTAAGAGCATAAAGGTCAGCGGGGCACACAAGAATAACAGTCCTTCCCCCCCTACCCCACACCCACCAAATTTAGCCTGAGCAGCACGATGTTGCCAGCGACGGGTGTAGCAGATGCTTGGTGACATCTGGGAGAAGGAAGATGGAGAGAACAAATGTGAGACATAGAAAGAAAAGATTCTGGATTTCAGACTCGCTAGAATTACCAACAAGCCCGGCATTTGCCGCCCTCTGCCAGGTCTTACTTGAGGTTCCACCTCCTCCGTCATGTACACCCCTATTTATAAAACTTTCTAGCCCCCATTTCCCTTTTTTTTTTTAAAGTTACTTTTTATTTATTTCTCTCCCCACCCCACCCCCACTTGTCTGTTCTCTGTGTCCGTTCACTGTGTCCACTTGTATTCTTGTCAGCAGCACTGGGAATCTGTGTCTCTTTTTGTTGCATCATCTTGCTGTGTCAGCTCTCCGTGTGTACGGCGCCACTCCTGGGCTGGCTAGGCTTTTTTCGCATGGGGTGGCTCTCTTTGCAGGGTCAGACTCCTTGCACGTGTGGCTCCCCTACGCGGGGGACACCCCTGCATGGCACAGCACTCCTTGCGCGCATCAGCACTGCATGTGTGCCAGCTCCACACGGGTCAGGGGGCCTGGGGCCTGAACCCTGGACCTCCCATGTGGTAGGCGGTTGAGTCAAATCCACTTCCCCCCATTTCCCTTTTGAGCCTGTGCTCCTGGCACCCCTGGGCTGTTTCATGTGATCCTTCTCCCCTGTCCCTTCCCCCCTGGGAGCAGGATCCTGCCTAAGCCAAACACCTGGACTCCACTCTCCTTATGTCTGTCTAGGTTGATCAGGGCTGCTATGACAAATACCACCCACTGGTTGATTTATAAAACAGTAATTTATTGGCTCACAGTTTTGGAGGCTCGAAGTCCAAAATCAAGCCATCAGCAAGGCTACGATCTCTCTAAAGTCAATCCTTAAAAATACACATACCCACAAAATAAATAAATAAATAAATAAAGTCAATCCTCTGTTACATGGTGATTTGTCTTTTCCTGTCTCCTCCTCTGATTCCCTTTTCCACTGAGCTATATTCGCTCCCCAATGAGAGTTGAGCTTTACGTTTGTTTGTTTGTTTTAGGAGGTACCAGGGATCGAACCTGGGACTTTATACATGGGAAGCAGGTGCTCAACCACTTGAGCTACATCCGCCCCCCCAATTTCCTTCCTTATATGCCCTTTGTCCATACTGGATTAAGGCCCACCCTCATTTAGTTTGGTATGAAGTAATAGCCTCTTCTAAGGTCCTACTTGTGAATGGGTTCCCACCAACAGGACTGGAGATTAGGACTCGACCACACATTTACGGGGACCTGATTCAATCTCCAACACAGTCCCACTCCTCTCTGATTGCCATCTGCATCCCCGGGTATTTCCCGGCCTGTTACCCATAGGTACAGCTTCTGCCTCCTGATCTGGCCCATCAATCCTGTCTGTTAGGAAATTGCCCTTCTTCCTTTTGGCTGGGCAGCAGGAGCACTGGGAACCGAAGCTGTTATTTATGCTTCTTTTGTCTTCATGCCATGAGCTCCTTTCCAAATCCTTGTCTTTCCTCATCCTCTGAGTTTTTCTCTCTGTCATCTCCTTTCTTCTGGCATTGGGATAGCCCTCTGGCATTCCATTTTCTGCTCTTGTTCCCCGATTTCTTGAAGCTAAGTTTTAAAATGTAGACCCTGTCTCTTAAATTACCCCTTTCCTTCTCCACCATGTGTAGAGTTCGTGCTGTTTGCTGGATCCTGCTGCCTTCCTTCCTTTTCCTTTGTGTTCTGTCTGAGACATTCGTGGTCCTAGCCTTCTCTTGTATATGTCATGTGCAGTTGCCCACAGGAACAGAGAAAATAAAGAGTTAGGGGCAGCAGTATCCATTATCCAAACATATCCTGCCTACCTTTATTACTGAGAAGAGGGAGTCCATCGGGTTGTATCTTCTCAGCAGTTGTTCCTTCAATGCATATCTATGAAGAACCTCCCAAATGCTAAGAACCATCGTAGATGCTGGGATACAGCACAGAGCAAGATAAAGCCCCTGCCCTCCTGGAGTGGACACTCGGAAGTGTCTGCCTGGCCCCCTTGGCTCCCTCCCAGTCTTAACCCTACAGGTTTTCTGACAAGTTTCTTCAAAACTCATACCACTACTTTCCTACTTAACTGTCTTCCTGAAATTTGTCTTAAAAACGCTTGAATCATTTGGAAGAACTGCCTATGATAGGTGAGTCTATACCTTCTGTCAATGCTAGCCCTAATAATCCGAAGTCCATACCTCAGGCTCTAGTTTTCTATGCCTACATGGAACATGGCTGTTTCTGGCACGCTGGAGTCCCATACATTGCAGCTTTTGCTTGCAACATTAACTGTGGCCTCAGTTTGAGTTGCTGCATCTCCCATCAACAAAACACCAAGGAGTCCCAAGAAGCTCCTGGACTGTATCAGTCAGGATAGGCTAAGTGATGTTGCAGTAACAAAAAATCTCCAAATCTCAGTAGTTACACAGCAAGTGCTTACTTCTCATTTGTATTACATGTGCAACACGAGACGTCTGGGGAGAAGAGTGACTTTGATCTACGTTTTTTTAAAGTTCAGGGACCCAGCTGGAGAGAGGGTCTATCTCTGTCCTTCTGCAATTACTGAGATAGAAAAAAAGAAAATTGGCAAATCAAACCCAAGCTCTTCAAATTTCGGCCCTGAAGCAGCACATTCTACTGGCTAAATCAGTCATATAACTGTTAACTTCAAGGGGTAGGGAAGGAAAGCCAGAAATATTTAGTAAATACAGAGTGGTTACCACACACTCCTTGGATCTAGCCATATCTTTGTCCCCAAACATCTCTCTACATGGGGCTTTATTCTCCAAATAAACTGCCTCCTTCCAGTACATATTTGCATATGTACTGTTGCATAATGCAACAATAAATTCGAAGTTTCACCACCCCCAGCCATCAGGGGTCTACCCAACAGAGCACATAGTCACAGGCCAAAGAGGAATCAAAATATTCACTTTTCTTAGTGTTAGGCAAGTGCACAACAACTCCCAAAGTACAAAGCACCTTACAAACTTCATTGAGGATGTAACTTTGTCCTGAGATCAAAGGACTTTCTGTTCTCCTTTTCCCACCTAGCTGAATCTAGCCAAAATCGTATTTCTGACCTGACATGATTCACACACTGGGCCACAGGCTGAAACCCTGGAAGAGATAAAGTGGACACAGGCAACCTAGAAGTGTAAGAAATAAAAGGCTAGCTTTCCTGGTGGTGCAGGAAAGAAGTCACCTTACCCAGTATGAAGTGTGGCCCAGTAGATGTAGGTGTACCCCCTTCACATTTGCTACTCCACTTCAATGCTGGAGGGCTAAGTGAGGGTTGGAAAGAAAGATGTCTTTCCCTCTTTAAGCAAAAAGCAGAAGTCCTCTGCTCCCTGGAAATGTGGAAAGGTACTTGAGTACTTTTACGATGATTATTTTCATTGTCATTATTATTATTTATACCTATAGAAGAAAAAATGAATTGCGCTTGGAGTCAGAACACTTCGTCTTGGCCCTGGCTCCTCCACTTAATAACTTTAATTTTGCACCAGTCATTTTCCCTCTCATGACCTCAGTTTCCTCATCAGTAAAAGGAAAAGATCAGGTTCCAAATAAGCTCGAAATCCATGTTTCCTGGACTCAAGAGCTCCATGCTTTTTCTATCTTGGATGGTAAAGAGACCTAATGTTTATTGAGCATCTGTTCTCACAAGTAGTCTGGAGAGCATAATTTTCTCACCATATAGATTAAAAAACCAAGATTTAGAAGAGTTAACAATATGCTCAAGATCAGATCACACAGATGGTAAGAAATGGATGTAGGATTTGAACCCAGGACTGTCTCCAAAAATTGTCCTCTTTTCCTTGCATGTCATTCCACACACAATCAGACATTGTAAATCCAGAAAAAGAGAATGGAGAGAAACAGATACAACAAGATGAGCAAAAATCCAAGCTTCATGGAGTAACCTCCATGGGTAAAATAGCATATGGTATTTTTATTTCTTCTTGTGATTCAGTTTAGTTCAATAACACATTTAGTAATTACTAAATACCAAACACTTGGTTAGGTGCTAGATATACAAAGACAAAACACACCTTGAGAAAGTAGAGGCCACACATATCAGTTAGGGAAATTAGAAATCACTCTACATATTTCAAGAAGATATGGGGGGAAGATAAGAAAAAAATGAACAACCAAAAATTGCAGGGAATTTATTACAGGGGATTCAATGCTTACAAATATAATAGAAGAGTGAGGAAAGCAATAGTAAAAGGAAACTGGATGCTGGCTTTAAGGAATTCAGGAAGTGAACAAACCACCAAAATCTGTCATCTGCCCACGCATCTACCCTGCCATTCCTTCTTTTACCTTCCAAACCTCATGCACAAGCCTCTGATCTGGGGGATTTAAACTGGAACACTATCATCAAGGGAAGCTGGGTGATGTTTCTAGCCTTCTAGCCTCTATGCTACAGGAGCAAGCGAAGAAGGCCAGGGAGGGTGCCAGGTATCTATAAACAATTGCTAAAAAACACACCAGTTCTAACTGCAAGAGCTGGAAGGGCTCCTGAAGGGTGGGCATCAGCTGAGCCTTGGAAAAAGATAGAAAATGAGAAGTTTCATCCAGAGGGACTGGTGTGAGCAACTACAGAGTAAAAAAGCTCCTAAGGAATGTCAAGGAACTGAGTCCCATCAGAGGATGGGGTGGTAGGAAACGGACTGGGAAAAGGACATTGTTGAAAGGGTTGAGGTTAGGCACGTAAGCAGGAACCACATCCTGAAGGCCCTACTGTGCCACGCTAAGGAACTCGGACTTTATCTAGCAAATAATGGGAAACCATCAAATGTCTTTTAAGGAAGAGAGTGATTGAATCCAGTGAGTGTTTAAAAGATCACACTGTCGGAGCTGAAGACTTGAGCTCCATGGGGAGCGTGCCAAGAAGGCTTTGCAGTCATCCCCGTGCCAGACAGAGGTGCCTTCAACCAGAGGCCGGCCGAGAGGAGGCTGGCTTACAAGCTAGCGCAGAGGTTAGCAGGTGGGTTTTGGCCTCTGGGAGTCGGAGAGAAGAGTCTGGCAGGCCTCTGGCTTGGGGGCGCAGCGGCCAGTGGGACCACCAGCTGAAGTGGGAGCTTGGGAGAAGGAACGTGTTTGGATGAGCAAGAAGGTGAAAGTTGCTGAGTTTGGTTCTGCACAAATCGAGTTTGAGGTACCTGGATGCTGACTAGGAAGATAAGTCCAATAACGTGTTAACTGCGGGCCGATCCCCATCCTCGTTCAGCACCAGGAGCCTCCAGCTGAGTAAAGCAAGCCCTGCCTTGGAAGTCCATCTGCCTGGGAATGTCTGTGATTCCAGAGACCCTCAACCACTGAAAGCGTTAGAGAATATTCAAACACTCTAGGAAAATGTTTCCAATGGCACAGTATCTCCCAGCAAAATCTCCCTGGAGCCCTTCAAAGCACACTGGAAATGGGTGCTCATTTCCCTTTCCTGTGGGTCCCAAAGGTGAGTTAAAATTCACAGGAGAAGAGGAGCAAGCAGGACCCTGGGCTCTTCCGCTGCTTGACCTTGATGACATCCCTAAGCTCTCGCAGTCTTAGTTTATTTATCTATAAAATGAAATGATTGGATTTAAAGCATGTTGCAGGTAGATGGCAAGGGGGTTTTAAAATGGCTAAGGTAAGGCTTGCACTTTGGACAGCCAGTCAGGCTGGTGGAGCACTGAGGCTTGGTCAGAACGAAGGTTCTGCTGAGGCACTGGGGTGGGAGTCAGATGACCAGGTTCCTCCAGTTTGCCTGGGACGTGACTGGGTTCAGCTCTGAGCATGCCACGTCCTGGACCCACCACCATCCCCCTTTATCCCAGACAATCTGGAACAGCTGGTTTCCCGACGTGAGGAAGACAGGCTTCTCTAGCCTTCCTCCACAAGGCTTCCCCTGAGGATCGGGGACAATGTCTCAAGACACTCTGGAGCGCTCCACACAGAGCCGCCTGCAGACACTGGTCAACCAGGAGCATGAAAGGACAGAGGAAGGCAAGTCCATGCTCAAATCACTTCCTCAATGAAAACTCTCCGACTCCCTATCGGGCGACATTAAATGTGCGCCTCGTTATCCCTGTTTTGTTTTTTAACATGTCTTCCATGACATTTTCCAGCCCCTGTCATACTATGTAATTTATGTATTTATTGCGTTTATTATTTACTGTCTACTAGAATGTAAACTCTTGAGGGCATGAAATGTCAGCTAGTCCCTGAGGTATTGCATCTGCCTGGCACATAATAAGTCTTCGATAATGAGTATTTGTTGAATGAATACATGGATGAATAATTGTGTTAAATATGCTCCCAATCTATGTCAGAAAGAACTGAAGAAATCTTGACTTTTTAAAAAATTCAAATGGGACTAAACGGGACTAAGGAGACATTTGCATTATTTCATATTCAAAGCTGACTGTTGACACTTTTAATCTTGCTAAACTCGCCAAGTGCGGCGGCTTTCTCCTGCCAGCAGGTTACATAATCTTCCAGGCAGGCATTTGCAGCACACGCTTGCCTTGGCGCATGGCAGCTGTGAAGCAGTGATTGTGAGGGAGGTTGTCTCCAAAGGGCTGGGGAAGGCAGGCCATCTGCTGCAGCATCGGGGACAGCCAGGGGCAAGGAAGCCGTGCCTCCCACGAAGCCGCGGCTGCCAATTAGCTCTCCCCACGCCGGCTGAGTGGGCCTCCAGGCTTGGCCAGCTGGGCCATGAATGGAAAAGAAAGGTCACCAGCATGGGTGCCCATCAGCCCACCAGTGCTGGAGCCAGCGTGGAACCGAGGCTACGTGGGCATCGCCTCTAGGAAGGGGAGGGCTGTTGCTTCCATGGTCCCAGGCCACAAGCATGAGGGGAAGGACTGAAATAGTCATGAGAGAGAAGTGGACTTGGCCCAGTGGTTAGGGCGCCCGCCTACCACATGGGAGGTCCGCGGTTCAAACCCCGGGCCTCCTTGACCCGTGTGGAGCTGGCCCACGCATAGTGCTGATGTGCGCAAGGAGTGCCATGCCATGCAAGGTTGTCCCCCGCATAGGGGAGCCCCACGCGCAAGGAGTGCACCCCGTAAGGAGAGCCGCCCAGCGCCAAAGAAAGTGCAGCCTGCCCAGGAATGGCGCCGCACACACGGAGAGCTGACACAGCAAGATGATGCAACAAAAAGAAACACAGATTCCCGTGCCACTGACAACAGAAGCGGACCAAGAAGAAGACACAGCGAATAGAGAACAGACAACTGGGGCGGGGGGAAGGGGAGAGAAACAAATAAATCTAAAAAAAAAAGTAGTCACAGGAGCGGTCAGGGGGGGTTCTGTCCTCTCCGCCGCGCTGAAGCGGAGCTGTCCAGTTCCTTGAGCTGCCGCACTGAGTCACACCTCTGTGCCTCGGCCCGTGGTGCTCTTCTCCCTGCTGACTGCCTGGCGAGCAGGTTTCCCCTTTCAAAGCCCTGCAAAGATGTCACCCCTTCCGTGCAATCTTCCCTGACCAGCTGCCAACAGAATGAGTCATTCCTTGATCTGAGCTGCTTCAATACCATTACTACCAATAGCAAAAAACAACAGCAACTGGAATTCGTTGAACTCTTGCAGAGTCATAAAATGGCTAAGAGGGCCTGAGGCCATCAGTCTGCTGTGATATTTTAGTGAGCGAATGCTTACTTACCAGTACAGATGCTCATGTAATCCTCATGACGGTGTTAGGACCCAGGTATTCCTAATACTGACTTAGAGGTGAGACACAGGGGCTCAGAGAGGCCAACCCACTCACCGAGGCCACACAGCAACCAAAAGGGAGAGCTGGGGCCAGACACCAGCTCAGCGGGAGCCCAAAGCTCGCACACTAACTTCGTGGTGCCATGTGCATGGCGCTTCTCTTGCCTGCAACTCGCTTTTCTGTCTTCACTGGGAGACACTGTCTCCCCATGAAATGTCACTGCTCTGGGTCCACTCCCCTTTGACTCTTCTCTGAATCCCAGACACTGGGCATGGTGCTTGATGTGGAGGGGACACTCAGGAAGCATTTCTTGAGTGGAAGGATACTGGCAAAGAGCCAGCCCAGGGGTGGCTTGACCTCAGCTGATCTCACTGATGGGGTTAATTAGGCGTATCTGGAAACGGTGGCACTCGCAGAATGACCACGCATTTCCTTAGGCCTGTGGTTTTGTGAATCTGTGAGAATGGTCAAGTGTCCCCGGGAGGCAAGGTGCTGCTGGCCGCTGCGGTTCCAACCCTCTGTGGGGTCTCTCTGGGGGCCTGGGATGCCAAGGGCTGGGCCCAGGACTGTCACAGGGCGGGAATCAGCCCCAACTGTGGCTTCCAGCAGCTGACAATCTGGTTGTACATGTGAGTGAACGCAGGGGCCACCCGGAGAAAGTCACAGGAGGGCGGCGTTGCGTCAGTAGGAACCGGCGACTGGAGGAGCTTGTGGTCCCGAGTCGGGAGAGCGCGCAACCCCACCAAGGGCGAGCTCTCCTTTCCCCTTGCTGACTCGTCATGCTTTCTGTCCACAGGGCACCAAGCAACCCAGCTAAGAATGGAAGGACTTGAGGAGACAACTCGGGCTGCGTTTTGAGCCTGGCACAGGTGATCGTCTGCGGAGGCCAGCTCTGCGAACGACCCGGTGCTTCCCCTCAGGCGCAGGGAATGCTGAAGAATCCCCTCTCCCTTCGCTGCAGAAGACAGAAGCAGCCGCCTGGCCCAGCTGGCTCTCGGCACCGCCGCCGCCAGAGGCCTGCACCCCAGGATGCTGGGACGCGCGGGGTGCAGCAGGGTTCTCCGCCTCTCCACTGAGAGGGAGGAACCGCGCTTCCGTGCTGAGCCAGGCCTCCTGGGCTCTTCTTTGGCAGCCAGGGTCTGACTGCCCAGAGGAGCTGAGTTCATCAAACACGGGGATGCTGATGGCGCCCCTGCTCCCCTGCTCCAGGGGGCATGCTGTTCTCGGACAAGGCTGGAGACAGACGCCACCATCCTGACATTCATGACTGTGCCAAGGATCACACTTGCTAGCATGTCCCTGGTACCAGGCCCTGATCTAGGCCTCGACACACAGCAACCCACTGAAGCCTCACCTCAATCCCTGGAGGATGTACATGTCATCACACCTATTCTGTAGATGAGGAAACGGAGGCGCAGGGCTCTTAAATAGCCACAGAATTGTCTAGGGGGTTCTAAGAAATCCCTTTGCCACTAAGAAGCAATGTTTCCAAAAGCTCATCCTTTTGTAGGACAAAACCGAAGTTCTCTTTTACAATGAAGTGTCCTGAAAAGGAGATGCGTAGAGTAAGCACTTCAGGGCCAAGAGAAGAAATTACTAGTTTAGGCCATGAATTTACTCCCTGATATTTTACTCCATAAATCAGCTGTTCAGTTCTGGTCAAGTTGCTGAGCTTCTCTGGGCCTCAGTTTCTCTTTATGTAATATAGGGATGAAACCGAGTTGTCCTGAGGATTAAAGGACACAGTCCTTGTGAAGTGCCTGGTAAATCGTGCGCCTTTGGGAAATGCTGGCCCTGCCATTATCGTGATTGGTGTCACTTATTGAGGCTTTGTTTCTCCAGTCCTTTCGGTGTCCTTAGAGATGCAAGGCGGCAGTTTTGATGAGAAGTGAGCAGGCAGAAACAACTTTGCAGATAGGATTTCTGCCCTGTGACGTGGACAAGGGATGGGAGCAAGGACACTGACCCCATCGAAGAGGGGCTGGGGGGAGACCGTGGCGGGGCGGTGCAAATGAGAGGAGCGAGGCCGGCTTTAGAGAGGTGCAGTCCTGCAAGGGCTTTCTGAAAAGTGGGCGCGCCTCCAGCAGCCTCCAGCACTGCCAGCTTTTTGCTCCAAGACAAGCCACAGATGTGGACAGAATTACCCCACTCCAGCAGCAGCTGGGTCCCTGAAATGTGGGTCCCCGCAGGGGAGCCTCTCGCAGCTCACACCGCCGGGGCTCGGAGGGTGTTCTTTCTGTCGGAAGCAGTGTTCTTCCAAGAGAGGGTCAGGCCACGAGGCCAGGGAGGAGGCGGGTCAGATCCGACGCCTTGTTGTGTCTCCTGGTACCACAGCGTCTTATAGAAAGTTCCTCCTCGGGGGAGCTAGGAAAGGGGACAGTGCCTAGTGGGTGAACTGCCTTCATTATACAGAGAAGAGACCTGCTCAAAGGGGTCAGCCTGGCTCTTGGACCTTGGTCTCCTCTGAAACCCTCTGTTCCTCTCTAGTATGCTGCACCACCTCGCCAGGTATTCACTTCTGCACCCCTTGCCTTTGTCAGGCACAGAGAACTACATAAACAAGGGCGCTCCCCTTCTTTGTAGGGCTGCCGGGAGCTCTGAGCTAAGTTTGGAGATGGCTCTCTCTTATTCTGCCCTCCCGCTGCAGTCTCCTCTCCCCCTCTTTCCCATACTTTCAGCGTGCTCTTTTAGAAACCATGGTCTTAAGAGCTCTAATTCCTGTGTAAACATCTGTGAATCCTTTTGAGGAGAAAAGGAATAGAATAAATAATAATTTGTTGTTGTTGAGAATTTTTTTGTCTTTATTTTTTTAATGTTACATTAAAAAAAATGAGGTCCCCATATGCCCCCCCACCCCCCTCACTCCACTCCTCCCCCCATAACAATCTCCTCTATCATCATGAGACATTCATTGCATTTGGTGAATACATCTCTGAGCACCGCTGCACCTCATGGTCAATGGTCCACACCATAGCCCACACTCTCCCACAGTCCACCCAGTGGGCCATGGGAGGACATACAATGTCCAGTAACTGTCCCTGCAGCACACCCAGGACAACTCCAAGTCCCAAAAATACCCCCACATCACATCTCTTCCTCCCACTCCCTACCCCCAGCAGCCACCATGGCCACTTTCTCCACACCAATGCCACATTTTCTTCGATTACTAATCACAATAGTTCATGAATATTTTTAAATACTCGTGCTTAAACTTATGCAGTGTCTACAAGGTAAGCTAATACAGAAAATGTGTGGTTGGGGAGTGAGATGTCCTGATAAACAAGGCAAAGAGATGAGCTGGCCCTATCCATGAGTGGAGTGGAAGGTTGCCAGCTTTCACGCCATGGCCCAAGGGAGGTGCAGGAGCCTGAGGTGGATGGGATAATACTGGCCCCACTCCAGGCTAACACCTGATATACCACAGTTAGGGTGGCATCCGTTTAGCTTAAGATTGCTGCTGCCTGTTAAACATGAACTCCCTCAGGAAATGTGGAAGGTGGAAGAAAGGAAGGTGGCACGCGAAGCTGGTCTCAGACACGGCCGCCTTGATGTGCCTCTGTGGATCAGGTACTTCCTCAGGACCTGGGTTTACAGGGCAGGGCCGCCCTCGGCTCCGTGGAGGCGCCTCATCCGCCTCGCGGCCGACCAGACAGCCCTGCCTTGCCGCTGAGAGTGACGGCGTTCACGCCCAACTCTTCATCTCTCCCGCTGACCTCACTGCCAGCCGGCCATTTCTACACTGCTGCCCAGTTGCTGACATCTCAGTTTTCCCACCCCAGTCCCTCCCTTCATTCCAGCAGCTTTCCTGTGCCCAGAAGGCCCCTGCCCGCCCTGGAGCTGCTAGCAGTGCTCTGCTGCCTTAGGGAATGCCAGCCTTCAGCGTTCTCCCTCTGCTCCTCCAGCCTGCGCCATCTTGGATTTTCTCGCATGGCTCCACTTTCTGGCAGCTGACAGAATGGAAAGCAACGTGATGGTCTAATGCACACCAGGCAGCAAATGGTGGGTAACGTCTTAGGAAGCTACTGGGTTCCCATCCCTACCCTTACCCACCACACAATGAAACTCACTTTCACCAGATACCTCTTCTTGGTGAAGGGCCCCTCAAGTGGAAACACCCCAGGAGTCACCCCTCCTGCTCCCTTCCCCTCAAGCCCACATCCAAGTCCTCACCCAGCTCTATTCCAAAGCTTCGCTCTGCACTCTTCTATCCACCCCGCCGTCTCCTTCCGGTCCAGCCTCCATTAACTCACAATAGCTGCTCACCTGTCAGAGTATCTTGTTAATTGGAACATCTCACTCCCCATTCACACCCAGTCTCCCGCCTCTCTGTGACCTGGAACAATCAGTTCTCTACACGAGGAGGCGAGTGATCTTTTGAAAGCACATGAAGAAGCACATTATATCCCCAACCAGGTCCTTCCTGAGGTGTTCCATCCTACTTCAAAGAAAATGTAAGACCTTAATCCCAGCTTACAAGGTCTTCCTTGAGCAGGGCCCACCTGGCCTCCTTCTCTCACACCACATCACCCCACCCCTGCCTCACTCCAGCACCCCTGGATTTTTTCTGTTCTTTTAGCTTACCTAGTTCATGCCCACCTCAGGGCCTTGGCATTTCCCATTCTCCCTTGTATTAGTCAGCCGAAGGGGTGCTGATGCAAAGTACCAGCAATCTGTTGGCTTTTATAAAGGGTATTTATTTGGGGTAGAAGCTTACAGTTACTAGGTCATAAAGCATAAGCTACTTCCCTCACCAAAGTCTATTTCCACATGTTGGAGCAAGATGGCTGCCAGAGTTCAGGCCTCCTCTTCCTCCTAAATGTCTCTCTCCCCAGAGCTCATTTATCTCTGGGCTCAGCTGCTCTGGTCTCTCCACAAGGTCACCTGTAGACTATGAGGCTCTCTTTTCCTGGGGCCTCTGCTGTGTCTGTGGAGCCATCTCTATTCCTCTGTGTTCTTCTCCTGTGTGTTTTCTTCCCAGGGTTCCAGCTCAAAACTCCACTCTCTCCTCTGCCATGTCTTCTTCTCTGTGAGTCTTGGTGGGCGAGGACTCAATGTCCTACCAACATGGCCAAATCAAAGCCCTAATCATAATTTAATCAAGTAAAAATGAAACCTCTGGATTTAATACATTCAGTATGCCTGGAGGGACAGACCAGTTTACAAACCAATCCAATATCTAATTTTGGAATTCATAAACAACATCAAACTGCCACCCCCACCCCCACCCCCACCCAGGGAGTGCCCATGGTGGCCCCTTCTTGACGCTGGGTCTCAGTGTAGGTGTCCCTCTGCAGAGAGAGCTTTTCTGACCACCCTCCTCCCTAGGCCCCCATCACGTGCCCCAGTTTCATTGACATCAGAGCACTTGCTATTTCCTAAGATTGTCCTATGTATTTATTGTCTCTCTCACCAGAATGCAAGATCCATGGTACAGGGCCTGGTGCCCAGTGTTCAAGTTCACTAATGTGTAACAGGTGTAATAGAAAGGAATGGGCTTTGGGTCCGACAGCCCTGAGCTTGAACCCTAGCAATCTTGGATAAGGCACTTAACCTCTCCAGGTTTGCATTTTCCTTCCAGAAGACAAGGGCAATAATATTTCATGGGGGCTGCTGGGAAGATTAAATAAAGTGAGGGCTGTGCAGCACGTGGCATGGAGCAGGCGCTGGAGAAATGGTCGCTTCTCTCTTGCCCCTCCTGCTCCTTTGTAGGATTTGAGGACTGTCCCTTGCGAGCCCAGTCATCACTAAAAGGTGGGCTCCTGGATAAACTGGAATGGAGAACCCCATCGGCTAATGGGATTACAGATCAGAGAGAGGCAAGCTCGTCTGCAAAGGAAGGGCACCCTGGCATTGTGGAGGGTTTGCAGGTCCCTGGGTGCTTTTACGAGCATTCCCTTCCGGGCCCTTGCAGCATCCACGATTCCTCCTACTTTGCAGCTGAAGCTCAGAGAGGCTCCTGCGCTTCCTGCAGGGCGCAGGGTGTAGGCTGCAGGGCGCTCGGCTGAGGGCCCGACATGGGGACAGGGAAGGGCTCTGATTTTGTCTTCCGTTCCTGCTTGGACTCAGTGGTAAGTGGGTGGAGTCCATATAGTCACTGGGTAAATGTTGGGGGACTGCCTGCTCTCCACCAGCCCACCTGGCGGGTGTGCCAAGAGATGGGGAAGACATCTCAGCTCTCATGGGTGCCCCCCTCTGAAGACAGCCGTGCAGATGGAAGCACAAAGCTACAGGGATTGGGTGAAAAGACAGGCATTTCGGGCCGCTTTGAGGGCAGCTGTGTGGGAAGGACTTACTGTGACTGTACAGAACTACAGGGAGGTGACACTGACCAACTATGGCATCCAGGCCTACCACTGCCCCTCTTGGAACTCAGCAGTACGAGAAGGAAGGTAGATTTGGCCTTCCTAGGGTCTGCACAGTTGAGACGTTGTCTGGCTTTCTGAAGTTGCCCTGTTCAAAGCTGTGGGCCAGCTCAAAGCACCCTGATGGCCCCCAACTCCCTTCCCCAAGCTGTGCAATGCTGTACCCCTGCCTGCTTCTGAATCCCGGATGTGGCAGCGCACTAGAAGGGCGCTCCCCAAGTCACCAGACCCCAGCTTTGAAGCACTTCCATCGCTTGAAACACCAGCCCAGTTTCCACCAATTTCTGCACCGAGCTGAGGGCACGAGTGGACTGAGGCTCAGGAAACATTGCCGTGGCAGGCGCCCCAGCAAGGCCCTTCTACCCGACAGCCTGCAGCCTCATTCTCTAACCGGGACCTGGTAGGTGGGATGGAGGGGCAGGTGGCTGGTCTGAGAGGACGAGAGGAAGGAGCCTCCTCCAGGCCTGCTGCTCAAAGCGATCCCTCCACCAGATCTCTGGAGCAGCTCTGGGGCTGAATTGCACACCTCCATCTACAGATATCTACTGAACATCCCTCACGCGCCCCGCGTCTGCAATAGGGCAAGGTGTCAGGCGAGGGCAGAGGAGGAGCTATGGTCGAGTCAGCCAATCTCTGTCCTAAGGGATCAATTACAGCACTGTGATTATTGCCCCTCTGCCCCCACCAAGTGGGAAACCTGGAGCATTTTCTTCTAAGCCCATCTTCCCAGTGGTGAGAGGGTGCAGAGAAGGAGGGCTCTTCTTTCCAGGTCACCACTGCCACTGTAGGTGTCAAGGACCCTTTCTACTTTGGGGCACTGAGAGCAGAGTGTGGGCATGGAGAGGGTAGGGACTTAGCAACGACTCAGGGCCCAGAAGGACGTCACCCCTGCTCGCTCATCAACCGTGGTATGCTGAATGATGCTGGGGGCCTTCCTCTTTGGCTGGCATCTCAGAGGATAGCTAATATGGCTCCTCAGCCAAGGCATTGTACTCTGTCCATGCACAAGACCAACTGTGCTTCCAAGCAGTCACTGATGGTCCCTGCTCAGACGGAACTCCAGGAATGGGACTCTTCCTGCTGATAAGCTGCAGCCTCATAGTGCCTCCCCTTTCTAGCCTAATCTTAGGCATGTGTGTGCGTGAGCGTGTGTTCAGTTGGATGAGAATGTGAATGGAACTCCATTGGACCAGAGAGCTTGCCTTTCCATGCTTCAGAATGAAATTTTGAACTTAAAAGCCAAGAATTGTATATCTTTGTTTCCTGTTGTACTCTGTAGTCTTTCCTTACCAGAGCAATGGTGGTTCTAATTTATTTACCTGGATTAAGGGAGAGCCTCAAGATATAAGGAATTCAGTTTAGGGTACATTGGTTATAACAAAATGTTATTTTACCACACACTTTAACCTGGGTTTAATACACACAACTCAACACAATTAACTGAGCATCTACTATATGCCTTATGCCAGGTAATATCCTGGAGACTTGGAGGAATGAGAGGAGATGACACAGAGATAAATAATTTCTACTGCCAGACAATCACTAAGAACAATAAAATACACAGATATTGCTACAATTGAAGATAGACTATAAAGGCAATGAGATAAATTATAGGGCATTTGTGGGAGAATAAAGAAAGACATAAAAGAAAGAACAGCTTAAATATGATAGAGAAGATGGAAATCTGATTCCCTTCCTAGAAAACCCAGGATAGTGCACTGGAGTAACATTAAATCCAACAAGTTTGTTTATTAAGGTGATTGGACAGAAGAGCATACCACTACCAGGAATTTACAAAATGCCATGGGAAGAACCAAAAGCTATGATAAGCCTAGGAATAAATCTAGCAAGAAAAATACAAGACCCATTTGAATAATAACATAAAACTTTACCAAGTACTTAAAAGGATAGAATGAATGGAGTTATCCCATGTTTTTAGATAAAAAGATTCACTATTGCAAAGATGGCAATTTTCAAATTAATGTGATCTTCAATACAACTCCAATCAAAATTCAATAGATTTATTTTTGGAATTTGATAAGTAGATTCCAAGTTTAACCTGGAACATAAAAATATGCAATAAGAGCCAAGGAAAAAAAAAGTTAAAATGGTTTAAAATGAAAAGAAGAAGGAAAAGAAGAAGGAAAAGAAGAAGGAGAAGAAGAGGAGGAGAAGGAAGAAGAGAAAGCTAAATGAAAACAGCTGCCTTCCAGTTGAACAAGATGGTCGTGTAAGATGCTCCAGTGTGTTATTCTCCCCAAAAATCTTTGAAGAGCTAGCAAAAACAGGTGAAGCCATTTTCCTCAAAATTCCAGAAAACAATTAAAGAGTTACAGTTACTGGGTACGTACTAAATGAACAAAATGCATCTTCAAAAATGGTAGGAGAAACTCCTTGCTGGCCCTTCCTCCACCCTTTCCCGGCAGTGTGGAGCCAACCTGCACTCCCATTGTGGATCCTTGCCATATTCCAGAAGAAGTAGAATAAACCCTATGCATATGCTGGGGTGCCTGTACGGCAGTACCAATCCATTGGGTAGCAGCCTAAAAGACTCAGCCAGGAAACTCGTCTCTGATCGCCCTCCCTAAATTTGATCTGCAGGTAGAAGCACCGTTTGGACAGCGAGCAGTGTAAAAAACAACTGAGTTAAAGTGCCCTGGGGCAAAGGATTACCAGATTTAAAACACACAATTGAGCACACAGGATGGGGGAAGGGTGTCTACTTCATGGGAAGTGGAGGGGATATTTGGATTCCTGTATGTGTCAATTTGAGATGATTTTATTAATCCACAAAAGAGAAAGATCGTTTGTAAAGTAATCTGTTCCTCTGGGTGGGACAGTCTCATTGTATTAAATTCAGCTGAGGGACCTTCGATTAAATTATCTGTTAAGATTAGGGCTTTTTTATTCAACTACATCAGTAAGGTGTGACTCAGGTTGAGTCCTTTCTGGGTCTGGTATAAATGGACACACAGACAGACACACAGCAAACAGAGCTCTGTCATTTTTTTCACCTTGCCATGTGACAAAAAAGAGAAAGCTCAAACAGCTAAAGCCTCGGGAAGAAATGAGTCATTTTACCTGATAACTTACAACTGACCTTGGGAAAAGAGCAGGACAGCAGAGACTGATATAGGAAGTCCAAAGAGACAAACCCTATGCCAACCTCCAGCTGAAATCAGGAAGAAGTGGAGCAGCTGAGCCAGAGAGAAGAAGCCGAGGGGAAGGCTGAAACCTCACAGAGATTGCCGGCCATCTTGCTTTGACTTGTAGCAACAGACTTTGTTGAGAAAGTTCCTCTTACAGTACCTTCATTTGGATTTTCCATGGCCTTGGGACTGTAAGCTTTTATCCCAAATAATACCCTTTTAAAAAGCCAACAAATTTCTGGTACTTTGCATCAGCACCCCTTTGACAGACTAATACACTATAAATGGGGTAATTCCTAAGGGCACAAGGGCACAAGTGAGCACAAGCCCAGGACAAGATGTAGGCTCAAAAAAGACATTGAGGACTCTCCATTTTCACATTGGCTGATCTCTGAGAGAGGAGGACTAAATGCTGAAGGAGAACACTGACCTCCTTCAATGCTCTTCTTTGAATGCAAAGCCAGTTTGAAATGACTGTAAAAGGATTTTTTTTTTGCATTGGTTTGTATGTTTTTATTAGCTTCTGGCACTCTAGAAAGTCTCTGTCTGCTGAATACAAATTTAAAGAAAAGCAGCTCAGGGGTTAGCACATTAACATATTAAAATGCACAATGTACCACAACAGACTAAAGACAAAAAACAACAACAATTTTAAAAAACCAAGGAAGTGGAAATGGTGGTTTATACAAAGGAATAAGGTGAAAATTAATAAATAATCCAAAAAGAACAACAGACTTGAGAAATACTGGAAAATACTTTAAAAAATGATCTTCATTATGCTCAAAAAGTAAAGTAAGATACAAAGAAAGAAATATGGATATCAGCAAAAAAATGAATGAACAATATGAGAATCTCAATAAAAAGATTATATTTTAAAATGGAACCAAATAGAAATAATGGAGTTGAAGACTACAATAACTGAAAGGAAAAATTCCCTAGAGAATTTCAATAGCAGATTAGAGCTGGGAGAAGAAAGAATCAGGGAAATTGAAGACAAGACAATTGAAATGATTCAGGCCAAGAAGCAGAAAGAAAAAGAATAACTGAATAAAGAGTGAACAGAGCCAAAGAGACCTGTGGGACACCATTAGATATGCCAATATGTGCATTATGGGAGTCCCAGAAGGAGAAGATAGAAAGGGGCATAAGGAATATTCAAAGAAGTAATGGCAGAAATGTCCTAAATTAATGAAAGAGGAATATACACATTCAAGAATCACAACAAATGCCAAAACAGGATAAATTTGAAGAAATTCATGCCCAGAGACATAGCAATAAAACTGTCAAGTGCCCAGAATGAGGAGAAAGTTCTGAAAGTGGCAAGAGAAAAGCAATGTGGTATGTACATGGGAGTTCCATTAAGTGCCAATTTCTTGTCAAAAACCATAGAGGCAAGAAGGCAGTGGAAAGAAATATTTTATGTGCTGAAAGAAAACAACTGCTAACCAAGAATTTAATATCTCATAAGACTTTCTTTCAAAAATGAGGAAGAGATTAAAACATTCCCAGATAAACAAAATCTGGAGTTCATCACCACTATACCTATCCTACAAGCAATGCTAAAGGGAGTTCTTGACCGAAAGGAAAGGCCACTAAACAGTGGACTGAAGCAGCATAAAGAAATAAAGACCTCCAGGAGGGTAACCATATGACTAATTATTAATACTAGTACTATTGTGTTCTTTAGTACATAAATCCATTTATTACTTCTAATGGATTCTAGAATGCAAATGCATAAAAAGTAATGATAAAGCTATGGTTTGGGATATACAATGTACAAAGATACAATTTGTAACAAGTACAACAAAGAGGTGGAAGGATGGAGGTGTTTGCTATTTAAGTTAGGTTGGTACCAAATCAACAATGATTGTAATAAATTTAGGATAATAAACTTGATTATAACTATAAAGAAAATTCCTGAAAAATACATGCAGAAAAAAATGAGAGGAAACTCAAAATAGTACACTACAAAAACTCAAATGAACATGAATGTAGACATTAATGAAAGAATTGAAGGATAAAAAGGGTATAAGACTTTAAAAAGACCATATATCGAATTACAGGAGAAAGCTCTGCATTATCAGAAGTCAACTTAAATATAAATTAATTAAAATCTTCAGTCAATACCCCACTCAGCTAACACGGAGTTGAAGAATGTCAACCACCACACCATGGAGCCAAGAGTGCCTACAACTGAAAGCAGGAGGATTGCATCCAGTATCCATGTGGAATCTAAGCCCCCTCTTGACATAGATGTGGAATGGACACAACCAATCCAAGGTCCACAGGAAGGAGGAATACAGTAAGGATTAGAGTGGACTTCCTGATATTCTATTCATGAACTATTGTGGTTAGTAATCGAGAAAATGTGGCATTGGTGTGGAAAAAGTGGCCATGGTGGCTGCTGGGTGTGGGGAATGGGAGGAAGAGATGAGATGTGGATTTTTGGGACTTGGTGTTGTCCTGGGTGGTGCTGCAGGGACAATTACCAGACATTGTAGATCCTCCCATGGCCCACTGGATGGAACATGGGAGAGTATGGGCTATGATGTGGACCACTGACCATGAGGTGCAGCGAGGCCCAGAGATGCACTCACCAAATGCAATGAATGTGTCATAATGATGGAGGAGAGTGTTGCTGTGGGGGGAGTGGTGGGGTGGGGGTGGTGGGGGTGAATGGGGACCTCATATTTTTTGAATGTAATATTTTTTAAAAATGAATTAAAAAATAAAATCTTCAGTCAAAAAGCAAAGATTGACAGAATGGATAAAATAGCATGACCCAACTATATGTTGGTTACAAGAGACTCACCTTAAATTCAAAGATACAAGAAGGTTGAAATGGAGAGGAAGGGGAAAATCATTCCATGCAAACAATAAACAAGAGATATTTATTAGTATAGTATTAGCTATATTAATATCAGATAAAATAGACAAAGTCAGAAATTGTTATGAGGAATAAAAAATGTCACTATATACTGATAAAAGGATCAATTCAATAAGAAGACATATTCTAATTATATATGCACCAACAGCAGAATCCCCCAAAATATGAAACAAATATTGATAGATTTGAAGGGAGAAATAGATGGTTCTACAATAATAATAGAAGATTTTAATACACCACTTTCAGTAATGGATAGAACAGAAGGTAAATAAGAAAATAGAAAATTTAAATGATTCTCTAAACCAAGTGCACTTAACAGATATATAGAACACCTCATCCAACAGCAGCAGAACACACATTCTTCTCCAAGGCACATGCATCATTCTTCAGGATAGACCATGTTTTAGGTTACAGAAAAAGTTTCATTAAATTAAAACAATTTTAATGTATATAATATATCTTCTCTGACCACAGTGGACTGAAGCTAGAAATCAGTAACTGCAGAACTGGAAAATTACCCTTTTTGTGAAAATTAAGCAACACCCTCTTAAATAATGAATAGGTCAAAGAAAAAATCACAAAGGAAATGAGGAAATATCTTGGAGTGAGTGAAAATGAAAACACAACATACCAAAACTCATGCAACAAAATCATTGCTGAGATGGAAATTTATAGCTCTAAATGCTTACATTAATAAAAGAAGAAATATTTCAAATCAAACACCTAACCTCACAGTTGGTGGTTGTGAGATGGAAGATCTAGAATAGCAAGAGCAAACTAAACCCAAAGTGAGCAGAAGAAAGGAAATAACAAACATAAAAGAGGAAATAAATGAAACAGAGAACAAAGGGGGAAAAAACCCAATGGATATACTCAACAAAACCAAAAGTTGGTTCTTTGAAAAGATAAATGAAATTGAGAAATTTTAGCTAGATTGACAAAGTAAAAAAGGAAAGGACACAAATAACTAAACTCAGAAATGAAAGGCAGACATTACTACCTCCCCCACAGAAATAAGGATTATAAGAGGAAAATATGAACATACACCAACAAACTAGATACCTAGATGAAATGGACAAACTCCTAGAAACACAGTTGATTCTCCTAACTGCTCAAAGAAGATATCATGAAATGGTTTGGCTTAAACAATGGGAATTTATTAGCTTACAATGTGAGGTCAAGAAAGTGTGCAAATCTAGTCATTATCAAGGTGATGCTTTCTTCCTAAAGACTGGCTGCCAGGGATCCTTGGCTCCTCTGCCACATGGCAAGGTACAGGGTGGTGTCTGCTGGTTTCTCCCTTCTCTTCCAGCTTCCACTGCTTTCATCTTCTTGCTTCCATGGTTTTCTTTCTCTCACTCTCTCTGTATTCATCCCATCTATAAAGGACTTCAGTAAGAGGATTAAGACCTGTCCTGAATGAGGTGCTCTCCTCCTTAACTGAAGTAGCCTCACCAAAAGGTCGTACTTATAATGGATCCACACCCACAGGAATGGATTAAATGTTTTTTCATTTTCTTATTATCTTTTTTTTTAAAGATACATAGATCACACAAAAAGTTATATTAAAAAATACAAGAGGTTCCCATATACCCCACTCCCCACACTCCCCACTCCTCCCACATCAATAACTGCTTTCATTAGTGTTGCACATTCATTGCATTTGATGAGTACATTTTGGAGCACTGCTACACAGCATGGATTGTAGCGTATGTTGTAGTTTGCATTCTTTCCCAGTCCATTCAGTGGGTTATAGCAGGATATATAATGTCCCACATCTGTCCCTGCAATATCATTCAGGACCACTCTATAAGTCCTGAAAATGCCCCCATATATCACACCTCATTTTCCTTCTTCTTGTCTTCAGCAATCCCTTGGCCACTGTCTCTACATCAGTGACTCCATTGCTAGAGTCACAATAGTTCTATAGTAGAATATCAGTAAGTCCACTCTAATCCGTATTTTATTCCTCCATCCTGAAGACCCTGGGATGGAGATGCCTACTCTAAATTGAGAGGGGGCTTAGATCCACATGACTGATGGATGGGACTCTCCTGCTTGAAGTTGTAGACTCTCTTGGTTCCTATTACGTTTTTTTTTTAAGATTTATTTATTTATTTATTTCTCTCCCCACCCCACCCCACCCCAGTTTCCTGTTCACTGTGTCTATTTGCTGCGTCTTCTTTGTCCGCTTCTGTTGTTGTCAGCAGCACAGGAATCTGTGTTTCTTTTTGTTGCATCACCTTGTTGCGTCAGTTCTCCGTGTGTGCAGAGCCATTCCTGGGCAGCTCTCCTTATGGGCGCACTTCTTGCGCGTGGGGCTCCCCTATGCGGGGGACACCCCTGCGTGGCAGGGCACTCCTTGCGCACATCAGCACTGAGCATGGGCCAGCTCCACACGGGTCAAGGAGGCCCAGGGGCTTGAACTGCAGACCTCCCAGGTGGTAGACGGACGCCCTAACCACTGGGCCAAGTCTGCCGCTCTCCCATTAAATTTAAGAACATGTTTTTCCGAGTACATACAGCTTCAAACTACCACCACACAAACTACCTACACTGGCTCAAGAAAAAATAGAAAGTCTCAACAGACTAATAATAAAAAAAGGTATATTGAATCAGTAATCAAAAACCTCCCAGCAATGAAAAGCCCAGGACCAGATGGCTTCACTGGTGAATTTTACCAAACTTCCAAGAAGAATTAAAACCAATCCTGCTCAAACTCTTACCAAAAAATTGCACAGGTGAGGACACTCTCTAACCTATTCTAGAGGCCAACATCACCCTCATACCAAAGCTAAATAAATATACCACAAGAAAATTAAATTACAGCCCAATATCTCTCATGAATATAAATGCAAAATTCCTCAGCAAAATACCAGCAAACTGAATTGAACAGCACATTAAAAGAATTATGCACCATGATCAGATAGAATGTGTCCTAGCTATGCAAAGGTGCTTCAACATAACATAATTAGTAATGTAATACACCATATTAACAGAACAAATGGGGGAAAAAATACATGATCATCTCAATTGAGGCATTTGGCAAAATCCAGCACCCTTTCTTGATAACCACACTTAGAAAACTAGGAATAAAAGGGACTTTCCTCAACATAATAGGGGGAATATAAGAAAAACCCACAACTAACATGATACTTGTTTTAGTTAGTCAAAGGGGTGCTGATGCAAAATACCAGATATAGGTTGGTTTTTATAGAGGGTATTTATTTGGGGTAGGACCTTACAGATACCAGGCCATAAAGCATAAGTTACTTCCCTCACCAAAGTCTATTTTCACATCTTGGAGCAAGACGTTTGCCAACGGCTATGAAGGTTCAGGCCTCCTGGGTTCCTTCCTTCCAGGGTCTTGCTTCTCTCTGGGTTCAGGGTTCTTCTCTTCCCAGGGCTTGCTTCTTCCTGGGCTCAGGTTCCTTTCTTCCTGGGACTTGCTTCTCTTTCCTCTGTGAGTCTACTTCCCAGTGCTCCAGCTTAAGTTTTCAGCATCAAACTCCAACATCAAAACTCCAACATTAAGAACACTTCTGGCGGCGGACTTGGCCCAGTGGTTAGGGCGTCTGTCTACCACATGGGAGGTCCGCAGTTCAAACCCCAGGCCTCCTTGACCCGTGTGCAGCTGGCCCATGCGCAGTGCTGACACGCGCAAGGAGTGTCCTGCCATGCAGGGGTGTTCCCCTGTGTAGGGGAGCTCCACATGCAAGGAGTGCACCCCATAAGGAGAGCCGCCCAGCGCGAAAGAAAGTGCAGCCTGCCCAGGAATGGTGACACACACACAGAGAGCTGACACAACAAGATGACGCAACGAAAAGAAACACAGATTCCCGTGCCGCTGACAACAACAGTAGCAGACAAAGAAGACACAGCAAATAGACACAGAGAACAGACAACTGGGGTGGGGAGGGGAAGGGGAGAGAAATAAATAAATAAATCTTTAAAAAAAAAAAAAAGAACACTTCTACTCTGTCCTTTGCCATGTCTTTTATCCAAGCAGTGGGGACTCAGTGCCTTACTGGCACAAGAGGTTTACCTGATTACTTAATCAAGTAAACCTCTGAATCCAATATAATCTGATAGGCCCAGAGGAAAAGATCAATTTACTAACATAATCCAATATTTCTTTTTGGAATTCATCAATAATATCAAAGTGCTACAAATATGCAATGGTAAAAGACAGAAACCTTTCCCTCTAAGATCTGGAACAAGACAAGGATGCCCACTATCACCACTGTCATTCAAAAATTGTACTGGAAATTCTACTCAGAGCAATTAGACAAGAAAAAGAAAAAAACCTATAAAAGTTAGAAAGGAAGATATAAAACTTTCCTTATTTGCAGATGACATGATCCTATATGTAGAAAACCCTGAAATAGCCACAACAAAGTTACTAGAGCTAATAAATGAATTCAGAAAAGTGGCAGGATACAAGACCAAAACAAAAAAAAAAATCAATAGTGTTTCAATACACCAATAATAAACAACCTTAAGAGGAAATCAAGAAAAAAAATCCATTTACAATAGCAACTAAAAGAATCAAATACCTAGGAAGTCATTTAACGAAGGATGTAAAGGACTTGTACATGGAAAATTGAACAACATTGCTTAAAGAAATCAAAGAAGACCTAAATAAATGAAAGGATAGTTATGTTCAAGGATTAGAAGACTTAAATTTTGTTAAGATGTCCATTCTACCAAAAATGATTTACAGATTCAATGCAATCCCAACAAAAATCCCAAAAACCTTATTTGCAGATATGGGAAAGCTAATCATCAAATTCATATGGATGATAAGGGGCCCCAAATATCCAAGGCCATCTTGAAAAGGAAGAATGAAATTATAAAACCCACACCTCCCAATTTTAAAACTTATTACAAAGTTATAGTAATCAAAACAGCATGGCACTGACACAAGGACAGAAAGACAGACCAATGGAATTGAATTGAGAGTTCAGAAATAAACTCTCACAGTTACAGCCAATTGATTTTCAACAAGGGTGTCAAGTCAACTCATCGGGGAAAGAACAGTCTCTTCAACAAATGGTGTTGGGAAAACTGGATATCTATATGAAAAAGAAGAAAAGTGGACCCCTCCCTCACAACATATACAAAAATTAACTCAAAATGGATAAAAGACCTAAATATAAGGGGAAAAAAATTAAGTATTTTCAGGACATTGTGTTAGGCAATGGTTTCTCAGATCTTATACCAAAAGCATGAGCAAAAAGTAGATAAAAGGGACTTAATCAAAATTTACAACTTCTGAACATCATGAAAGTAAAACAATAACCCCCAGAAAGGGGAAAAGTATTTGGAAATTGCATATCCAAAAAGGGCTTAATGTCCTGAATATATAAAGAAATTTTATAACTCAACAACACAAAAGCAAACAATCCAATTTAAAAAATGTGCGAGACTTGAATAGACATTCCTCCATAGAAGATATAAAAATGGCCATAAAGTACAAAAAGATGCTGAATATCATTTGTCATTAGGAAATTGCAAATCAAAACCACAATGAGATAGCACTTCACACCCACTAGAATAACTACTATTAAAAAAGAAATAGAAAATTATTTGTGTTAGAGAGGATGTGGAGAAATGGGAGCACTCATTCATTG
The DNA here is from genome assembly GCF_030445035.2 of Dasypus novemcinctus. Classification (NCBI taxonomy): domain Eukaryota; kingdom Metazoa; phylum Chordata; class Mammalia; order Cingulata; family Dasypodidae; genus Dasypus; species Dasypus novemcinctus. The sequence continues at coordinate 8,183,520 of NC_080676.1, read as the reverse complement.
TTGTTGGGAATGTAAAAATGGTGCAGCCACTGTAGAAAACAATTTAATGGCTCCTCAGAAAGCAAAGTATAGAATTACCTTATTATTTGGCAATCCCACTTCTTTTTATATACCCGAAACAATTAAAAGCAGGGACACAAGCAGATATTTGGCATAATTCACAATTTCCAAACACTGGAAGCAACCCAAGTGCCCATATACTGATGAATGGGTAAGCAAAATGTTGTATATATGTGCAATGGAACATTAGTCAGCTGTAAAAAGGAATGAAATTCTGTTACATGTGGTAATATCAATGAAGCTTAAAGATATCATGTTGAGTGAAATAAGCCAGGCACAAAAGGACAAAATTGTATGATTTAACTGATATGAAATAATGAGAATAAGAAAATTCATAGAGTTAGAACCTAGAATACAGGTTGTCAGGAACTGGGGTGGGGGTAGGGATGGGGAGTTAATTCTGAATTGGTACAGAGTTTCTATTTGGGGTGATAGAAAAGGTTTGGTAATGAATGGTAGTGATGGTAGCTCAAAATTGTGAATTGTAATTAGTACCACTGAATTATGTATTTGAATGTGGTTATAAGGGGAAATTTTAGATTGTGCATATGTTACTATACTAAAAATTTCAAAATAAAGCAGAAATGTACAACAGTCACAGTAAACCATAACGTAAATTATGGACTATTTTAATAGTGTAATTATAACTATTGTTTCAATCATAACAAACCTACCACACTAATGTAATGTATTAACAATAGGGAAAACTATGTGTGTGAAGAAGGATATGGGAACTCTATTTTCTGCATGAATTTTCTGTAAGCCTGCAACTTCTCTAATTAAAAAAAAAATAACATGATATTTATATAGGATTAGATAAACATATTAAATGGGAGAAAATAAAAGTTTCCAGAAGCAGACCCCACATATGTATAAGTATTTAATATTTGTAAAGGAGGTATTTCAATGGAAGAAAGGATGAACTATTTATTTAAATGGCATTGCTTTTGAATCCTTTCTTTTTCCCTAGAGAAACGGATCATGTGAACTGGAAAGACTCCCGACTGGAGTTCAGAGAAACCAGTTATAGGTAAGTCATATTGAATAAGTTTCTGCAACTATCTGAAATTTCTGTTTAAAATGGGGAAATAGGGAAATGGACTTGGCCCAGTGGTTAGGGCGTCCTTCTACCACATGGGAGGTCCATGTTTCAAACCCCAGGCCTCCTTGACCCGTGTGGAGCTGGCCCATGCACAGTGCTGATGCGCGCAAGGAGTGCCGTGCCACGCAGGGGTGTCCCCCGCGTAGGGGAGCCCCACGCACAAGGAGTGCACCCCGTAAGGAGAGCCGCCCAGCGCGAAGAGCCGCCCAGCGCGAAAGAAAGTGCAGCCTGCCCAGGAATGGTGCCACACACACTTCCCCCATGCTGCTGACGACAACAGAAGCGGACAAAGAAACAAGACGCAGCAAACAGACACAGAGAACAGACAACCGGGGGGGGGGGGGAGGATTAAATAATTAAATAAATCTTTTTTTAAAATTTAAATAAATAAATAAAATAAAATGGGGAAATAAAAAAGGGGAATCAATCCCTGTCCATCTATCTCAAAGGAATGTGGTTACAAATGAAATAGCCTGTGTGTATGTGTGGGTGGGTGTAGAGAGAGAACTTAACTGTTGCAATTAAGATTCTAAGATTGAAGACACTGGGATTTAAAAAAAAAAAAAAAAAAAGACCCTCTGTGGTTAAGGCTTAAAATGTCACCACAAGAACATCTTGATCTCTTGGTCCATGCTATAATATAAATACCCTGAAACGCAGCTCTTTGAATTATTATCAGTCATTGATCCCTGAGAAGGAAGAAATCCTCAGAGAGGAGGCTTGAATGGGCAAGAGGAGCATGAAATAATAAGCAGAGAATAAGCCCAAGGGTGAAAAAGCTGAGGAAACCAAAAAGCACTTCCAAGAATTGCTGTAGGTCAGCTCTTTGGTCTTATAAAGACTGTTGGCCATTTGAGTGTTTGCTCTCATATTCATTCCCTTCCCATTTCCTGCTCGCCTGTGTATGGTAGAGAACTACATTTCCCAGGCTTCCTTGCCAATTTGTTCCCAGGTAGCTTTGGCCAACGGAAGAGCTAGTGGAAGACCGAGGGATAGTTCTTGTCTTGCAGTGTCTTTGGTGGTGTCTCAGCAATGTATAACATCAGTGGCTGTTTTTCTCCTGTCATTCTGGCTCTGGCCAGACCATTCTGCTATGGTCCCAGCTCCCACAGGACAGACCTCACTTTGATTCTAACCCCAGCTTGATGATTCTGGCCTCTGGCTCTCCTTTCTTTGTTCCTCCAGCACTAAAAGTGATAGAAGTTCCCTCTTGTTCCTAATCTCTAGGACACTTCACTGTCCCATGGTGTGGTTTCTCAGCTCATTATTAAAGTGACAAATTCCCTGTGTTAAATTTCTCTGTTTGAAAGATCTAAACTGGTCCGTTTTCATGACTGAGAGCCTCCTAGGGAAGATACTAAATATTTATACTTACATTAATAGTAACATTGAAAAAAAAACATGAAAAGAAAAAAATTAAAAAATTTTAAAAAAATAACATTACCTAAAATTTATTGAGCACTTACTATGTGCCAAGCATTGTGCTAAGGACTTTAGATTCATTACCTCACTTATTCCTTACATCACGATTATGAGATAGGGAAGCAGACTTGGCCCAATGGTTAGGGCGTCCATCTACCACATGGGAGGTCCGCTGTTCAAACCCCGGGCCTCCTTGACCCATGTGGAGCTGGCCCATGCGCAGTGCTGATGCGTGCAAGGAGTGCCGTGCCACGCAGGGGTGTCCCCCACGTAGGGGAGCCCCACGTGCAAGGAGTGCACCCCATAAAGAGAGCCGCCCAGCGCAACAGAAAGTGCAGCCTGCCTAGGAATGGCACCGCACACACGGAGAGCTGACACAAGATGATGCAACAAAAAGAAACACAGATTCCCATGCCGCTGACCACAACAGAAGCAGACAAAGAAGAAGATGCAGCAAATAGACACAGAGAACAGACAACGGGGAGGGGGGGGCGGTGGGGGAACAAATAAATAAATAAATCTTTAAAGCACATTAGTACCCTAACAGAAACTGAGGCTTACATCCAAAGTTAGATTCCTCTCTTTCTCAGAAAATATTTCTCTTTGAGGAGTGGCTACCTGATTCTGAAAGAGAGATCTGAGTCAGCCTACAAAACACTGTATCTTGTAGCACTGCCTTTCATATTTCGGGATTATTTGGTGGTATGCACTCTCTTGCAAGCCTCTATGGTGGCTGTTAGACCCATCCAAAATCAAGGTCCTACCTCCTTGTGTATGACTGCAGGCACTGCCTGGCCATCCCTGGAGTGATCAGTGGTTTGGCTGGTGAGCCTCCCCCACATCCTGGCTTCTCAGTAGGAATATAAACTGTGACAGAAGATGGTCCTCTGTGTCCTCCTCTATTTAATGCCTGTGTGGCTTTGATGAAGAGGACTCAGCCTGGCCACCTCAGCTATTTCCCAGCCTCTGAACCTTTTTATCACTTGCTGAACTTTACTCTGTTTGGACTTTTTCCTTCCTGTACCTTGTCTTTGATCATCTTGCAGAGAAATTATTCAGACTGTGCAAGAAAGCTTGTGAAATTGCTCTCCTCTGTCCTAATGCTTCTTCACAAAATTGCTGTCCCCATCATTACCACCCCTCCCAACCACCGCTGCCTGTTTTCTTAATATCCTTTCATGAAAACTACATCAAAATGCATACAGATTGACTTCTGGGATGTCTTCTCTCTGCTTCAGCTCCCTCTTTCCAATTCCAGGAAGATAATAATTATTTTCTCATGAATTCCTAGATGTATTTCATCTTTTTCACATCTTGAGATCAAGAGTCCTTGGACTCGACAAACAAAAATCCATCAGACTCTTTTCCTAATTTGCATGCCTGTCCTATTCTAGAGAGCCCATACCTCATCTGCTCAGTAGAACTACTTAATGCACTTTAGTTGATTAAATATTAAAGAGAGAGAGAGAGAGAGAGACCAGATTTTAGCTTTGGGGGTAATAAAAAGAAACTACAGAACAGCAACAAGAAATAAGTGGGAGGTGACTCCACCACTGTGGTGGAGTGAGACACTCCTCGGTTTCTTCTGACAGAATTTTGGAACTACAAGTAATAACTAGCACAATCATCTTTCTCAGAGCTCCAGAAAATGAAGAGTTGAAGTAATTGGGAAAACACTGAATCAAGAAAAAAGCAACTTTAAAAAGTAGGATCTTGTGGTGCCCTTACTAACCCATCCCCTAAATACTTCCCAAGTGTATGTGGAACCATCCTGTGCTCCCAATGTTAGTCCCTGGTCCTGGTTCCAGAGGGATTAGAGTAACCTTTGTGCACATAATGAGTGCATGCAGACTGTGACAATCTTTCTTATGGCAACCTGAAAAATTATATGAGAACACTCATCATAGGCTTGCCACCCAAGACCTTGTCCTGCATGTGGAAGCAGCTGGCAGGGCATCTGGAGTGCTGTGGAAGAGAGGTCAAGTCACAGCTGCCTGGTTTGGGGACATGCAGTGACACAGCCGGGGCCAGGAAGAGAAACTGTTTCCTTGGGAAATATGTGCATTTGGATCTGTGTGGATGGAGAAATTCCTAGAGCCATGCCCCCAAGCCCAGTACAAGACACATGTTCAGAAAAGATTGGGAAGGAACCTGTGGTTTTTGCCTTGAGCTGTTTCTTAAACACATTATTAGGCAGCTTAAGCTCTAAAGGGAGAGCACTTACACAGGCTAATCTGCAAAGACCAGGAAAGATGGGTTTTTTCATTTGTTTGATGCTGTTATTAGCTCCTGGCATTCAAGAAAATCATAAAAATAGGTGGATACAAGCTTATGAAATAGACACCTCAGTGTCTATTCCAGAGATAATACATTAAAATTTTAAAATGTCTAGTGTGCAACAAAAGATTATCAGGCATACAAAGAAACCAGAAACAATGGTCCTTAAGGAACAAGAGAACACATTAGAAATCATCAAAGATGAAGACCACATTTTGACATATCAGAAAAAATCTTTTTTAAAAAAAAATGTGGTCTTAAGTATGCTTGAAGAGCTGAAGGAAAACACAGACAAATTACTGAAGGAAATCAGGACAACAATAGTTGAACAGAAGAGAATTTCAATAAGAGATAGGAATCATTAAAATGAATCAAACAGAAATACTGGAGCTGAAGACCATAGTAACCAAAATTAAAAACTCCTCTGCAGGGTTCAAGAACAGATTGGTGATGGCAGAATAAAGCTCAGTCAACCTGAAAATAAGACAAGTGAAATTATGCAGTCTGAAGAGCAGAAAGAAAAAAGAAAGAAGAGAAGCAAACTAGTCTAAGAGACTTCTGGGGTACCACCCATTATGGGAGTCCCAGAAGGAAAAGAAAGAGAGAAGGGAGCAGAAAGAATATTTGAAGAAATAATGGTTGAACACTTCCCAAATTTAATGAAAGACATGCATATACACATCTAAGAAACTCAAAAAATTCCAAACAGGATAAACTCAAATAGACCAACACCAAGACATCTAATATTCAAACTGTCAAATGATAAAGATACAGAGAGAATCCTGGAAGTTGCAAGAGGCAAGCAACACTTAATGTACAAAGGAGTCTCAATAAGAGGTGAGGGTGATCAACCATCCCACCAGGGAAACAAGAAAGTCTACAACTGCAAGCAGGAGAATCACATCCATCAGCCATGTGGTATCTAAGGCCCCTCTCAATTTAGAGGTGGAGTGGACATCATCATCGTGGGGCCCACAGGATGGAGGAATAGAGTATGGATTGGCATAGACTTGCTGGTATTCTACTGTAGTACTATTGTGACTCTAGCAATGGAAGAAATTGTATCATTGATGTGGAGACAGTGGCCACTGGGGTTGCTGAGGTCAGCAAGAGGGAAGAAGAGGTGTGATATGGGGGCATTTTTGGCACTGGGGTTGTCCTGAATGGTATTGTGGGGACAGATGCAGGACATTGTATGTCCTGCCATGGCCCACTGGATGAACTGGAGGAGAGCATAGACTACAGCGTAAATGTAGTCCATGTGGCATGGCAGTGCTCCAAAATGTATTCATCAAATGCAATGAATGTGCCACATTGATTAAAGAGGTTGTTGATGTGGGAGGAGTTGGAGGGGTGGGAGTGGGGTATATGGGAACCTCTTACATTTTTTAATGTAACATTTTGTCTGATCTATGAATCTTTAAAAAAATAAAGGACAATAAAAAAAAAGAGTAAGTGCAGTTTTCTCTTCAGAAACCATGGAGGCAAGAAAACAAAGAGCTGATTATTTTAAGTGCAAAAACAAAAATGCCAATCAAAAATTCTATATCTGGCAAAATTGTCTTTAAAAAATGAGGGAGAGGTTAAGACATTAGCTACTAGAGCTAACAAATGAATTCAGAAAAGTGGTGGGGTATATGCGCAACATGCAAAGATCAGTGGTGTTTCTATACACAAGCAATGAACAGGTCAAAAAGAAAATGAAGAAAATCCCATTTATAGTAAACTAAAAGGTAACAGGTGTTCAGGGATTGGAAGTTTTTAAGACATCAGTACTACCCAAAATGATTTACATTTTTAACACAAACCAAGACTGTAAAAATTTTAATAGTCTTTTTCACAGAAATGGAAAGGCTAATTATCAAATTCATATGGAATTCAGGCAAGGGGCCCTGAATAACCAAAAACACCTTGAGAAAGAAAAAAATTGGAGGATTTACACTTCTCAATTTCTAAACCTATTACAAAGCTACAGCAATCAATAGAGTGTGGTACTGGCACAAGGACAGACATATAAACCAATGGAATTGAACAGAGCACTCAGAAATAAACCTACCCATTTATGGCCAGTTGGTTTTTCAAAGGATTTTGAATTTTGTGTTAGAACAGTGTAGAGTTGCAGAAAAATCAAGCAAAAACTATAGAATTCCCATATACCAACTCTCCCCACATTTTTCCCTATTACTAACATTTTGCATTACTACAGTGCCTTATTACAATTGATGAAACAATATTCTTATAATTATAATATTAACTCTAGTCCATAGTTATATTAGGTTCCACTCTCCATGTTGAACGGTTCTACAGTTTTTTAAACTTTTATTCAGATAACATTGATATAATCTAAAATATCTCAGTTTAACCACTTTTGATTATACAATTCAGCAGTGGTAATTACATTCACAAGTCCGTGCTGCCTTCACCACCATCTACTACCAAAACTTTTCCAATACCCCAAACACAAACTTTGTATCAATAAAGCATTAACTCCCCATTTCCCACTCAAACCCCTGCCCCTAGTAATCTGCATTCTAATTTCTGACTCTATGAATTTGCTTATTCTCTTTATTTCATATCAGTGAGATCATACAGCATCTGTCCTTTTGTATTTGGCTTATTTCACTCAACATGATGTCTTCATGTAGAATGTATCAGACTTCATTCCTTTTTAAAGCTGCTGAATAGTATTCCTTCTTTTTGTATACCAAAGGGTAAAGGACTCAAAAAAACATTTCTCCAAAAAAGATATAACAGTGGCCAATAAGCACAAGAAAAGATGCTCAACATCATTAGCCATTCGGGAAAGGCAAATCAAAACTGCAATGAGATACCATGTCACACCAGCAAGAATGACTATTATTTAAAAAAAAGAAAAGAAAAGAAAAGAGAAGTTCTGGTGAGGATGCAGAGAAATAAGAACCCTCATACATTGGTTGTTGGTATGTAAAATGGTATAGCTGTTGGGGAAAACAGTTTAGTGGTTCCACAAAAAGTTAACCATAGAACTATCACATAACTGGGAATCCCATTTCTAGGTATGTACCCAAAACAATTAAAAGCAAGAATTTGAACACATATTTGCACCTGAATGTTCATAGCGCATTATTCACAACAGCAAACCAAGTGTCCATTGACAGATGAACAGATAAGCAAAATTTAGTATATGCATACAATGGAGTATTCTTTAGCTGTAAAAAAAGAATGAAGTTCTGACACATACTACAACATGGATGAACCTTCAAGATACAATTTTGAGTGAAAAAAGCAGACATATAAGGATAGATATTGTATGATTCCACTTACATGAAATAACTAGAATAAGTACATTTGTAAAGACAGAAATAGATTACAGGTTACCTGGGGTGGGGAACAGCGGTTGGGGAGTTAATGCATAGTTTGTGCAGGGTTTCTCTTTGGGGGTGATGGAAAGATTTAATAATGGATGGTGTTGATAGTAGCACATTATAAATGTAATTAATACCATATAACTGTATCCTTGAAAGTGGCTAAAATGGGAAATTTTAAGTTATGTATCTGTTACCCTGATTTTAAAAGACAGAAAGACCAAAGAGACAATGACAATTAAATGCAATACATGATCCTGGACTGAAATTAATAATGGAGAAGAAAATGCCCAACTGGCACAACTAACAAAATTGGAATAGATGCTATGAACTTTAAGTGAATGATAAATTTCTTGAACTTGATAGTTGTACATATGGCATTTATATAGGTGAGTGTCCTTGTTCTTAGGAAATTTACGTGGGAGTGTTAAGTGTTAGAGGAATATGATATATGCAATCTATTCAAATGTTTAGAAAACAAATACACAGATGATAGATAATGACAGACAGATAGCCAGATAGGCAGAGAGACAGAAAGTTTACAAACAAAATGCGGCAAAATGCTAAAAGTTGGTTAATCTGTGTATCTGGGTAAGGAGGTATAATTTACATATTGTTTATGTATTCTTTTTACAACTTTCCTGTAAGTTCAAGGTTATTTCAAAAGAATAAGTTTAAGAGAAGGAGGAAGAAAAGAAGGAGGAAGAGAGAAGAAAAGGAGCAAGGTAGATAAAATGCAAGCAGGACTCTAGTCTGACTTAATTTCACTTTGTAGGGAGGGCAGAATCCCCAACATACTCAGGGATTTGGTTTAATAACAACAAGCAAAGCAACCAAAAGTGTATCTTTTGTTCAGAACAGACACCTCCCTTTTTCTGTCATCCATAGGGCCAGTGGTGAGGATTCTAGTTTATCATCCAAGTTCTTGTAACCTAGAAGCCACTTATTTGGGCGCAAGGAGGCTTCCGCAGATGAAGAGACTCGGATGGTACAGCTCTGCCTTTCTTGAGTTCTGTTCCCTCTTAGAAGCAATTAAGCAGAGCAATTTGATGATTGTAAGCAATTACTTTAAACTAACCAAACTTACCATGACAAAGAGTCTATTTTGTAAAGGAAGACCATTGCTCCTAAGAAATTGGCAATACAGTGTTGTCTCTTCAACCGTGAATCAATTAAATCAGTTTCTACTATCGAGACTGATTCTATCGTTGTCTTTTCATTTATTTGTTGGAACATATCGATTAAGGTAAATTTACTCCACACTGCGCCTGGGAGAGGGGAGGACGTGGCTGCCTCAGTTCCTGTGCTCTCTGGATTTACCACAGAATTGGGGATACCTGGTTAGAAAGGGCCACGCCTTGACCCTAAAGGTGCTCCCCCAAGGGTGTCAGGAGGACAATTAACATGAAGGGCCGAGAAGCCTTCTAGGAAATAATCCATCCAAAGGCAAGGGTAAGTCAAAGCACACAAAGTTGATTCCAGGACAGCGAATCTGGGTCAATGTTTGGAGACATGGTGGTAAGTAATTCTGAGCATAGCCTGGTTGCAAAGCCTGGCTTCTGTCATGGAGAGAACTCCAAAGCTTAGATAGAGAGGACAACAATGAAAGAGCATAAATTAAAGGAGGCATTCTACCGTGTTTGTTGGGACTCTTTTGTTGCAAGTAAAAGCAGCTAGTTGAAGTTGGATTAAGCAGAAAATGAAAATATATTTTACGAATGTGTGATAAGAAGGAGCCAGAGAACAGAAAGGTCTATTACCAGTGGGAGTCCCAGAGATCCTTGTTTCCCTCTCTGCTTCTCTCAGCACATGGGAAACACTGTTTTTCAGAAAACTGTGTATTTCTGTGACTCTTCCATATGGCTGCAGGTTAAATGACTTGCCCAAGGTCACATGGGTTTAATTCTAGCCTTACGGACTCTCTTTCCCTCAACTCTTTATGTCCATGGAAGCTTTCAGGCTCATGTTGGGTCAGAGGCTTTGCCTTGGTCCAGGCATCTGTGGCCAAAGGCAGGGGTCACACAGTACAGCAGGATGACCATGGGCCCATCTGGGACCGGTTGCACGGTACAATCAAGGCAGCTGTACTGGGCTAGCAGGCACCCCAAATGGTATCCACTACTTTCCATAACATGCCCAGCCCACTGTGAACCCTGGACATCAGAAACATGGCGGGCTGTGCCAGGGCTTTGGCAGGAGGCTCTGCTTATAGCTGAGGGCAGGGAGGAAGAAGGTCTGATGGGCACAGAAGCCAGACTCAAGTCCCATGGGCACCCACAGTAGTGAGTGGCACAGTGGGGATGGTCATAGCAGGTTGTAGGCATTTGTCCACATCACCAAACAAAAGAGATGGCAGCACGGCCAGAGCAGGAGAAAAGAAATTGAGAGGAAATTGAAGGGGCTTAAGTTCCAGCAGAGATGGTGGGGGCAGAGCTGTTATCCTCAGGCTGATGGAGCCTTGAGAAAATTGATTATACACCCATGAAAGTAGTGAATGCTCCAGGCAGTGCAGGGCACAAGGAGGCAGGTGACCCGCTCTGTGAGAGCAGGAGGCTTTCAGAGGAAGGGGACTCCTGCAGGCTGGTTAAGGCTACTTGCACAACTTCCTAAAATTGTATTAATAATATCTCAACCATACACCAAAAGAAGCAGAATAAGGAACTTCCATACAACCAGGACCCAATGCCAACAATTAATTCACAGCCACCCATACCCCACCCACTCTCCAACCACTTCCCCCTCCCTTAGTTGAGGAGCAAATACTACACATCTTAGCACTACTATCACTTCATCCATAAACACTTCACCATTAATTCCAGAAACATAAGGATATATTTAGAAAACATAACTCAATTCTCTTATCACACCTTAAAAAGTCAATAATTGCCTAGTATCATCAAATATAAAAACCATGTCTTAAAGGTCCAATAGTCTCATAATTTTCCTGGTATTTGTACATACTTTAATTAATAGGTATCTTTTAAAAGTCTCTATAAGTTCCTGCTCCCTCCTTTCCCTCCTGAAATTTAATCACAAAAGAAACTGGGCTGCTTTCCTGTAGAGCTCACAATGGTCTGGATTTTGCTGATTGTTTTTAAATTGTGTAGGAAATGATGTTATTTGTATTTCCTGTAAAATGGTAATTGGGTCAGATTCAAGTATGATTTTTTTTTAGCAGAATGGGTGGCTATGTATTCTTTCTTCGGGAGCCACATATATCTGATCACTGTTCTTTGGAGACTTTAGCACCTATTGACACCCATTGCCTAGATCAATTCATTCATTAGGAATTGGGAAATGATGTTATTATTTCTATCGTGTCTTCTTCATTTATTTGTTGGAAAATATTGATTAAGATAAATTTGCCCTCATCTATTATTTGGTTACCCAGAACTATGACTCATAAATAAAAGGCAGGATAAATGATTGACTCTTCCCCTTTATTTTCCAGTTGTCAAAAAAATAAGAGTTCCCAAGTGTTTCAGTTATCTAATGTTTTCTAACAACCCATGCCAAACCTCGGCAGCATGAAAAACAATCATCTATTATCCCTCACAATTCTGCAACCTGGGCAGGGCTGGGCTCAGCTGAGCAGTTCTGCTTCATGTGATACCTGCTGGAACTTGAACACCTTGGATGGCATCTTCACTCACCTGTCTGGCACCTCAGCTGGGATGGCTGGAATCGCTGGGAGTTTACTGGGATTCCTCTCTCCCTGTATGCTTATTTAGCTTGCTCACAGCATGTGGACTTGAGGTAGTCAGGCTTCTGACGCGTCATCTAGGTTTTGAGAGGGAGAGCTCCAGGTGGTGAAATCAGCAGAGCTCTCAAGCCTCAGGCTTGGAAGCTAAACAGCATTACTTCCACTACATTCTGCTGGTAAAAACAAACACAGAGCGATCCCAGATCCAAGGGAAGGGCATGTAGATTCCACATCACTGAGGGCACAAACTTTACACCACTCCACCTAGCACCCTCCGAAGGTGACTAATTAGGATTGTTTCTTTTATATTAAAGTGAGCTAATAGATTCAAATACATTTGTATTATTTAATCCAGTGCAGTTTGATCTTATTGACACTCAGATTGTCTCATATTTGGCCAGTGATATTATTTAAGTTGTCTTCTGAGTCCTTTTAACACCATCCTGGTTGATGATGCTTCCATGGTATGATAAGAGGTTCTAGGCTCATCTGGTACATTCCCTGCCTCAGGTATAACAGCAGACATCATTTCAAGAAGCCCTGATTCCTTTTGGTAGGAAATGGTATTTGGAGACAATTCTGAAGGTTAGAGGTTCTCATTAATATTTTTTTAGTTACTGTTTCTAGGTTTTTCCAGGAGAGAGTTAGAAAGTGTGGTTTTTAAATATTTGATTCTTAACCATCTCTTTTCTTTGGTTAACTGTGGCATCTATACCATCTACTTGCTGAATTCCAGGCATTGTTTCATTGCCATTATCAGAACAAAGCATGGCAGCTATGCTGTACACTCACTGTTTGAAGATGATTTGGAGACTGGTGCGTGCTTTTCCTCTTAGAACAGACCTTATAGGCAGTCTACAAAATTGTTTAACCTGAGCCCTGACATAGCCTCGCAGCCTGGATTCCTTAGGCAGCTTTCTTACCAGTTTCCATTGAATCTATTTTTAAAATGCCCTCATTCTTTACAACTCCCCACCTGGCCTCCCACCAGCATCCCCTCATTGTCAGAAGATGGCCTCTCAGCCCTTCTTCCTCCAATAACCTAAAATCCAAAGAACATTAACCCCTCAATTTCCTATCACTCCATCTAAAAAACAAATTCCCTCTAATCAATCCTCTCCCTCCTTCCTTCCCATCTCTGTGGGAGAGTTTTGGATCATCTAGGAATCCTTTGTGTGTAAGCAACAGAAAACCCAATCACCCTGGCTTAAGTAAAGAGAAAAAAAGGCTTACCTAATTAAGCGTCCAGAGGTAGATTTGACTTGAGCTTAGCCCCATGAGGGTGGACTTCTCCCTGCTGGGGGTGGGGGTGGGGGTCCCAATTGGCATGAGTCAAACAGTAGAGTCCTGAGTTGGCCAAATTAAAGGAAATCCCAAGAACAGCATTTGGCAGTTGGGAAAAGAGAAGCTCTCTTTTTGGACAATATCGTGTGGGCATGGTGCTTTCAGCAACCACAGTCATTTTGCTACATGGCAGAGAGTGAAGCTGATCCTCAGTGAATGACAGAGCAGAAAAAAATTACAGAAATACCGAGCCAGAGCCCTGATGAAATTGCACCTGTAGAGTTTACTACCATTGGACATTTTTACTAGGGCAAGGCAGGAAATTTCCTTTACTGTTTAAGCCAGTTTATGTTGGCTTTTATAGTCATTGCAACCCAAAGCATCCTAACTAATATAGATTCCCTGTCCTCCAAAAATATTGATATTTCCTTACATATGGGCAGCCCCTTACAGCCAAAGAACAGTTATAGAGCATAGTGTGTCCTTCCAACAAACATGTAGAAGCAGCTTGATGATTTTGCCTTTACCTCATGTTAAGGAGGAAGGACTGATTTTGTGCATTACTTTTTTATTATTATTTAGCAAATCAATTTTATTGATACTTATTAATAAAGCATAAATCTATCCAAAGTGTACAATCAATGATATTTGGTGTAATCACATATTTGTGCATTTATCCTGTCACTCATTCTTAGATCACTTTCATTATTCCAATAATAATAATAAGAAAAACCAAATAAAACTCATCACTCTCAATTTCTCTATGCTTCCCCTGCCGTACATAGTTACTATTCTTTTTCCTTCTCTCTAGTGTATTTGTATTTATATTTTGTAAAAAGTCTTAGATATGTAATATCACTCATATTTGCCTTTTACATGAGGTTTTATTATCATATATAGTCCCATGTCACAGTTTTTAGCTTTCCTTCTAGTAATATACATGACCTCAGACTTTCCCTTTCAATAACTGTCAAACCCACATAATAGCTCTGTTAGTTACAAACACTATGATGTGTTTTCACCTTTTCTATTCATTTCCAAAGTTTTACAAACAACCTTTTTACCAATTCTGCACAGATTAACCCTCAGCTTTCCATTCTCTACACTCTTTCTATTTTCTGGGGACCTATATTCTAATTATGAATGCCATGAGCTTACACAATATATTTAGCTCATAGTAGCACAATCATACGGTATTTATCCTTTTCTGTCTGGCTTTCTTCACTCAACATAATGTCATCCAGCTTCATCCAAGTTGTCATATGCTTCATTTCTTTTTACCACAGCACAATATATTACCACGTGAATACACCACAGTTTGTATATCCATTCATCAGTTGATGAATACCCAGGTTGTTTTCAACTTTTGGAAATTGTGAATAATGTCACCATGAACATTGTTGTGCAGATGTCTGTTCATGTCTCTGCTCTCGGTTCTTCTGGGTAAATACTTAGCAATGGTATTGCCTGGTCACATGGTAAGTCTATAGTCAACTTCCTTAGAAACTGCCCAACAGTCCTCCACAGTAGCTGTACCATTCTACATTCCAACCAACAGGGAACAAGCATTCCTATCTCTCCACATCCTCTCCAACATTTACATTTTCTAACTTTTTAATAGTGGCCAGTTTAATAGGTATGAAATGATAACTCATTGTAGTTTTGACTCGCATTTCCCTACCCACTAGTGATATTGAACATTTTTTCTTGTGTTTCTTTGCCATTTGTATTTCTTCTTTGGACAGTTGTCTGTTTAAGTCTTTTTGCCCATTTTTTAATCAGGTAGTTTGTCTTTTTACTGTTGAGTTGTCTGATTTTGTAGTTTTCTGAATATAGGTCCCTTATGTACTTGGTTGAATTTATTCCTAAATATTTGATTGTTTTAGTTGCTATTATAAATGAAACTTTTTTCTGATTTCCTCCTCAGACTTGTGCATTACTTTTTAATCATTCAATATTCCACTCCTCAGTCAGACAAGTAGCAGGGAAAGGTCATGTCTTGGAGATCAGTTGAAGATGCTGTTGGAACACACAAAAAAAGAGTCCCTTTCTGAGTGTGGATCGGACGAATAGGGGTTGCTCAACAAAGATTCGTTGGAAGAGTGAATGAGTGAGCAACTTATTGGAAGTGGGCTGAAAAGTCAGAAAAACAAGGGACACAGACTGGACCCACTGAACATCTGAGAAGGTGACATAGGTGGGAGATAGGATGCTAAAGCGAGGGTCGAGTGTAGAGACGGGGCAGGGTCCCTGGATAACCACCCGGGGACAACTGGTTCTGGCACCCCAAATCCGCCATGCTTTACTTTGCCTAGCCAGCCACCTTTCTCCATGTCTAGGACAAACCCTCCTTGTTGGTTATAGGCCAAAGGTCCGGGCTTTGGGAGTAGTACATTGTATCAGAATGTCAGCGAAGGCCGTGCTTTAGTTCACCCTAGCTATGCGTGTCATGGGTGAGTAGTGTGTCCCTTTAAAACCCATGACCTCCCAAGCGTTAGCTGGAGAAATCTTTTAGAAGGGTCTGAATCTCTTAGTAAACATCCCTGAAGGCAGCTGTGGAGATTTTTCCTCAGGACAGGAGTCTAGAGATGATCAAATCAATACTGTTCCCATTGGGAAGATCCTGGGGTGGTAAATTCTGAGAATTTTCAGTACCATTGGGAACACTTCAAAGCATCTGGAAGTTTTGCCTCACTGAGCCTGAGAAAGCAATCAGATATTTATCTAAAGCTTGTCCGAATCACTTTGGTCTGGACGTGAGGCTGGAAATCTCCTGAGAAGCATCTTCTTTCTGAAGCTTTGTTTTTTCTCTCTTTCTAGCGAGGTTGGAAATAGCAAACAAACAACAAAAGAGACCTCGATGATGTGATTTTCATTCTGAATAAACAGGCCGTGTGGAGGATGGAGTCATGGTTGTTTTCCTGATTCCTACGCTATCCTCTGAAAGCCCTGGATGCCATTTCCTTGACATTTAATTCCGCCCACCAGTTTCTTCCTTTAGTCATTAGTTGGCCCTCTTCATTCCCTCTTCCCCTTCGCCCACCCTGCCTGCCACATTCTCATCTACAATGCACCCAACATCCAGCTAGGATGTCTCCCAGGAAGATGTGGGCAACTGAGACCCTCCCTGGTAAGGGAAGAAAGGGGCAAGTGGCTCCTGTACGAAGTGTCCAATATATCCAATGATTTCCTGTTCTTTAAAATAGGCCTTTCTTGTCCAGATGGCTTCCCCGGAGAATTCTTCCAAACATCTAAGGAAGAAATGAATATGAACCGCAAAAACTCTTCCAGAAAATAGAAGAGGCAGCAATGGAAAGAAACATGGAGAAATTTCAAAAGCATTACGCTAAGTGAAAGAATTCAGGCACAAAAACTCCCTACTATCTGATTCCATTTATATGACATTCTGGGGAAAAAACACAATTATAAGAACAGATAACAGACCAGTGGTTGCCAGAGGCTGGGAAGGGGGAAGGGTTGAAAGCAAAAGAGGAGGTGGGATTTTCTGAGGTGACAGAACTGTTCAATCTTTATTGTAGCAGTGTTTTCATGACTATTTACATTTTTCCAAATTCTTTGAGCTGTACACTTAAAAGGATGAAGTTTACAGTGCTAAATTATACCCCAATAAAACTGACTTTAAAAAAAAAAGAATACTATAGTTTTCAAGACCTTAAATGTCAATTTATTTAAAACTAGCTTTTTAAAAAGATACTTTTGCATTCATTTTTTAAACAGATTTCTCCAGTCCCATGTTACCATGCCATCCCCAACGCCAGAAATAAGAAGTTTCCCAACTGGATGCCTCTGACCCGTCTATCTTCTCTGTCACAGGCAGACGGGTCTTCCCAAGCTTTGCGTGAGCATGGACATAGCAATGACTCAGCCAGGGCCAAGCTCTGCCTTCAGGGACTGTACAGCTCAGCAGTGATTGAGGGAGTTTGTGCCCCTAATAGACAGTGGACTTGCGGATTATGATTGTCCTTTGAAAATAATAGGGTTGTTGTGAGGATTCAAGGGAGATCATGTGCATGAAGTGCTAGGAACATAGTGAGCCCTCAATAAATATAAACTAGTATTAATATTTTTATCAATATCCCTACTCATTTATAATAATTGCCTATCATAAGGCTCCACCTGGCTTTCCTGTGCTGTTAGACACCACTGCCTGGAAATAAATTAACCCTAGCCCAGTCACCTGCCCACAGGAAGACACGAGCAAGGGGAAGAAAGGAACCTTATACTGAAGCATAAAGGACGGAACATGAGGATCCTCAAGTGATAGTTCATCTTCTGACACAGATTCTAGCATCATCTCCATTATATCTAGGTCCAGGAAATGCCAGAATTCGTCTGATAGGTTTCACTGATTTAACAAATAGGTATTGAGCACCTGTGATATATTGTCAAACACTCTCCATGTACTGGGAATATAGCAATAAACAAAACAGACAAAACTCCTTTCCCTTACAGAGCCAAATTTCTAATTCTACAGCAGTGTAATCTAGATAAAAGAAATATTGGAGGAAGCAGACTTGGCCCAATGGACAGGGCGTCCGCCTACCACATGGGAGGTCCATGGTTCAAACCCCGGGCCTCCTTGACCCATGTGGAGCTGGCCCATGCGCAGTGCTGATGTGCACAAGGAGTGCTGTGCCACGCAGGGGTGTCCCCCACATAGGGGAGCCCCACGCGCAAGGAGTGCGCCCTGTAAGGAGAGCCGCCCAGCGCGAAAGAAAGTGCAGCCTGCCCAGGAATGATGCCGCACACACGGAGAGCTGACACAGCAAGATGACACAACAAAAAGAGACACAGATTGCCGTGCCGCTGACAACAACAGATGCGGACAAAGAAGAACACGCAGCAAATGGACACAGAGAACACACAACTGGGGCAGGGGGGAGGGGGTGGGAAGGGGAGAGAAATAAATTGAAAAAAAAAAAAAAAGAAATATTGGCTTCAGACCACCAGTCTCTCTGCTTAAAAAAAGGAATATAGGACTATGGGATATGCCTTTATCTTTGAATTCAAAAGTTCTTCAAAATTATCTGGGGAGGGTTCCTAAAAGAATAGTGGAGAAAACCTGGGAAGGATGACAACTGGAGAAATGAGAATAAACTAAAGAATAATTTAACAGGCTAGAAGTGTAAATGTGAGAGGCTTACAAAGCCTTCAAAATGCAACTCCAGACTTTAAGAGGGATATAGCAGACATTTCCTGTGTGCAGAGTAAAACAAATCAGTTAAAGGACTCACAATATTGTCCGAGGAGGAATGGATATGTTTCGCCAAGAGAAGATGAATATGATCTCTCTCCTCAAGTACTTGAAGGCCTAACTGTGGCAAATGGAGGAAATTTGAATTATATAGCCCTGGAAAGTGGAAGTTACATGAGGCATGTTTCTCCTCATAATGAAGATGAAGCCTCTTATTATCATAGTGGTATTAATGTGGAATACTCTGCCTTAGTTTGGAAAGAATTCTCCATCCTTGGAAGTGCTTAAGCAGGGGTCTGAGCAAATATGTATTGTGAATGCTGTTAGATGCTTTCCTGCTCTACCTTGACTAAAAGGCTTATTAACCATGAATCTAGTTACCAAAACTGACTCGAAAAAATAGAAAATCTGAATAGACTTATAAAAAGTAAAGAGACTGAATTTTTGAAAAAAACTATCCGCAAAGAAAAACTAAATGGCTTCACTGGTGAATTCTACCATACATTTAAAGAATAATTAATACACAAACCCTTACAAAAAAATAGAATAGGAAGATACACTTCCCAGCTCATCCTATTGAGCCAATATTACCCTGATATCAAAACCAGACAAAAAGATCACAAGGAAAGAAAACTACAGACCAATATTTCTTATGATGATAAATGTAAAAATCCTCAACAAAATACTAGCAACCTGAATCCAGAAACATATAAAAATGATTATACACTATATACAATGACCAATTGGGATTGCTCTCAGGAAAACAATAATCAAACAATAATCCAAAAATCAATAAATATAATACATCATATCAATAGAATAAAAAAACACACATCATCTCAAAAGACATAGGAAAAATTTTTGTAAAATCCCCACCCTTTCATGATAAAAACATTCAAGAAACTTGGAAGAGAAGGGAACTTCTTCAACCTGATTAAGGGTATTGGAACAGTCATGACTGATGGCTCAGGAGCTCAGTGCTTTACCACTGGGCCCTGCTTTGGAATTTGTGCTCCTGAGTGTGATGGAGTTGGACACAGATATGACTTCTTCTTTACACATGCCTCTTCTGTCACTTTTACTGAACCTGTGGTTGGCTCTGGGGTTGGTGTATGCTCAGGAGACTTGAATCTCTGGACTGTCCATGTGCCAGCTGAGCCCTGAGCCTCAGCAGAGTTGCAACACCAACTCTCCGGCTCACTGGACTTACCCAGGTCAGTTAACAGGGAGGTGAGGATGGCCAACCACCACACCAGGGAACTGAGAGAGTCTACAGCTGCAAGCAGGAGAATTCCATCCATCAGCCATGTGGCATCTAAGCCCCCTCTCAATTTATAGGTGGAGTGGACATCGCCATCCCAGGGTCCTCTGGATGGAGGAATAAAATATGGATGAGAGTGGACTTACTGGCATTCTACTATAGAATTATTGTGACTCTAGCAATGAAAGAAATTATATCATTGATGAGGACAGACAGTGACCATGGCAGTTGCTGAAGGCAGGGAGAAGAAAAAAGAGGTGTGATATTGGCACATTTTGGGTTGGAGTTGTCCTCAATGATATTGCAGGGACAGATGCAGGACATTCTATATCCTGCCATAACCCACTGAATGGACTGGGAGAGAGTGTAAACTACAACATAAACTATAATCCATGCTCCAAAATGCACTCATCAAATGCAATGAATCTACCACACTAATGAAAGAAGTTGTCAGTGTGGGAGAAGTGGGGGGTGTGGGGAGTGAAGTATATGGAAACCTCTTGTATTTTTTATTGTAACATTTTGTGTGATTTATGTATCTTTAAAAAAAGATAATTAAAAATAATTTTTTAATTTAAGAAAAGGGTATCAATGAAAAACCCATGTCTAACATCATACTTAATGGTGAAAAATGTATGCTTTCTCCTAAGATCAGGAAATAAACAAGGATGTCTGCTCTGATATTTGAGGTTCCATTTAGGGCAATTAAACATGATAATGAAACAAAAGACAAAATTGAAAAGGAAGAAGTAAAACCAAGGTGGATATGAGTATCTTGTATATTAAAAATCCTAAAGAATCCACAAAAAAACTATCAGAAATAATAAACAAGTCAGTAAAGTTGCAGGATACAGAATCACAATATATAAAAACCAATTTTATTTCTTTACACTTGCAATGAGCAATCCAAAAATGAAATTAAGAAAACAATTTCATTTTAATGGCTTCAAAAAGAAGATAATATTTAGGAATAAATTTAGTATAAAAAGTGCAAAAACTTATATTTTGAGCACTACAAAACAATGTTGAATGAAAAACTTTCCATGTTAAATATCTAAATAACTGGAAATAGACCCCATGTTCATGGATCAGAAGGTTTAATATTGTTAAGATGGCAATTATACCCAAATTGATCTACTGATTCAACTCAGTCCCTATCAGAAGCTCAGTTGGCCTCTTTGCAGAAAATGACAAGCTATTAGTATCTTCTTATGAAAAGCCAAAATAATCTTTCAAAAGAAGAACAAAGTTGAAAGACTCACATTTCCTAATTTCAAGACTTACTACAAAGTAACAGTATATTAGTCAGAGCTTTCCAGAAAAACAGAACCAATATATAAATATAAGAGATGTATTATAAAACCTGGATCATATGACTGGGAATTGGCAAGTCCAAAACTCAGTGAAAGTGATGGTGATGTCCCTATGAGAAGCCGACTGTCTGGAACAGAGAGAAATCCTACTTTCTGATTGCTGAAATCCTCAGTAGTCCATTTAAGACCTTCAACTGGTTGAACAAGGAGACTTCAGTCATTGATGAAAGCAGTCCCCTTTGTCGAATGTGGCTGTAATCAGCCATAGATGCAGTCAATCCACTAATGATTTAAATCCGTAAAATATCCTAACAGTAACAAGCAGGCCAGTACTTTTTGACCAAACAGCTGAATACCATAAACTAGCAAAGTTGACACTTGAAATTAACCATCACAAACAGTAAGCAAAACAATGTAGGGGGAAGCAGACTTGGCCCAGTGGCTAGGGCGTCCGTCTACCACATGGGAGATCCACGGTTCAAACCCCGGGCCTCCTTGACCCGTGTGGAGCTGGCCCATGCGCAGTGCTGATGCGCGCAAGGAGTGCCCTGCCATGCAGGGGTGTACCCTGCACAGGAGAGCCCCATGCACAAGGAATGCACCCCATAAGGAGAACCGCCCAGGGTGAAAGAAAGTGCAGTCTGCCCAAGAATGGTATTGCACACATGGAGAGCTGGTGCAGCAAGATGACACAGCAAAAAGAGACACAGATTCCCATGCTGCTGACAGCAACAGAAACAGACAAAAAGAAGAACACTCAGGAAATGGACACAGAGAACAGACAACTGGGCGGGGGGAGGTGGGTGAAGGGGAGAGAAATAAAAAAGAAACAAACAGAAAAACAATGTAGTAACTAAATAAACACATACATATAGAGCAATGATTTGATCCTCCAGATATACTCCGTGTTTCTATGGCCAACAGATTTTCAATAAAGATGCCAAGAGGGTTCAATGTCAAATAACAGTCATTTAAACAACTGGTATACCAGAACAACTGGATAGAAGTGCAAAACAATGAATTTGGACCCCTACTTCACACCATACACAAAAATTATTTTAAAATGTATTAACAGCCTAAAATGTAAGAGCTGAAACTATAAAAACTCCTAGAATAAAAATAGGGATAAATTTGCATGACCTTGGACTTGACAATAGTGACAGTATGACATCAAAGCACAAGCAACAAAAGAAAAAAATAGAAAAATGGGACTTCATCAAAATATAAACTTCCATGTTTCAAAGGAAACTGTCAAGAAAGTGAAAAGACAACTCACTGCATGGAGTAAAATATTTGTAAATAATATATTTGATAAGGGATGAGTAGCTAGAATATACAAAGAATCCTTACCACTCAATAATAAAAAGACAACCCAATTGAAAGAGAGAAAAGGATTTGAACAGACATTTCTTCAAGGAAGATATACAAATGGCAAATAAGCACATGAAAAGATGCTCAAGATTTTTAGTCATCAGGGAAATGCAAATCAAAACCCACAATGAGATACTACTTCACATTCACCAGGATGGCTATAATCAAAAAGACAGAAAATAACAAATGCTAGTGGTAATGTGGAGAAATCAGAACTCTCAAACACTGCTTATAGGAATGTAAATGGTGCAGTCACTTAGGAAAACAATCTGGCAGTTCTGCAAAAAGTTAAACATAGAATTACCATTTGACCCGGCAATTCCACCCTCAGGTATATACTCAGGGAAATGAACACATCTATCCATCCAAAAACTTATACCTGAATGTTTATAGCAGCATTATTTATAATAGCCAAAAGATGGAAATAACCCAAATGTTGTCTGTATTGAAAAACTGAATAAAACACTATGTGATCTATCCATACAATGAATATTATTCAGCTACCAAAAGGTATGAAGTACTGATACACACAACAACAGAGATGAGCATTGAAAACATTCTGCTAAGCAGGAGAAGCTAGTCAAAAAAGACACATATGTATGATTCCATTTCTATGAAATGTCCAGAAAATGGGCAAATCTGTAGAAACAGAAAGTGGATTAGCAGTTGCCTAGGGCTCGGGGGTGGTGGCAGGTAGGGTGGGGTATCAGGTGATGGTAGCTAAAGAGTACAGAGTTTCTCTGTGGGATGATGAAAATGTTCTAAAATTGATTGTGGTGATGGCTGCCCAATACTGAATATGCTAAAAAAAAAAACACAACTGAATTTTATATTTTAAATGGGTAAAGTATAAAGTATGTGAACTATAACTTTATATATAATTACCAAAAACTGTAATCCGTAAGTCTCCATTGTGTCCCTCATGTTCTGGGAACATGATCCTGGCCCTCAAGAACCTGTCAGTCAAGTGGAGGAGGCACACAATTACCCAACAGAATAATCAGTAGAGTGGCACAGGTCTGTGGGAGCACAGCCCCTAACTCAGCCTAGAGGTCAGGGAAAGCTTCCCACAAAAAAATGACCTGAGCTTAGTCTCAAAAGATAAACAGGAATTAAAGAAAGTCAAGGGCTAATAAAATATTGAACTAAAATTAATGGTTTTCAGGTTTGTATCATGGCTACCTAGGGCACCTACATAGACTCTTGAGGTTCTTCCTGGGGGCAGGATTATGTGACTGGGGTTTCAGACACTTCCCCTACTTCAACCAGTGCAGCAAACTTTGATCTACTACATGACTCAGGAATCCACTTAATATTTTCAATCAAATATTCTGCATCTAAAAACAAAACAAAATACTAAACCAGTAAAACATATCCCAGAGACTATGTTCCTTAGAGTTGTGTGATAGTGGAGGTTCTCATTTTGAGGGGTGAACCAGAGCTTCTGAAGCAGCTACAGGAATGACAGCTCAGGGAATATATGAGGAGAACAGAGTTTGCAAACAGAATCCTCTTAGCCTGAGGTCTGCTTCTCAGAGCTTGGGACTCTGTCTTGGAAGTATAGAGGCAGTTCAGAGCCCAGACTCACCTGGCACCTCCTTATTTTGGCCATTTCACCATGCAGATGGGTGCTGGAATAATTCAATGAAATTAGAAAGAACTGAGTTAATTTCTTTTCTCAGAGGAAACCTGTGTCATCAGAAGAGAAATAAGGCTCCAAGCTCAACCAAGATACAATGCCAATGACCTAGTTTCAGCACCAAGGACAGCGCTCACCCGGAGGGAGACCTGGCTGGGGAGACCAGTTCATTCTCACCACACCACCCCCACCACAGGTTGTCTCTCCAACAGATGAAAATCCCAGTTCTACATTTAAGTTTCTCACTAGTAAATCAGATTCTGCTGTGCTTAATCATTTCCCATTTAATTTGAACAGTCTCCTTTGATTCAGAGGTGTAATTAGCCTTAATAGCATGCTAAATATAAAGGTACACCACTCACCTCCTGGACATGATAAATGAAAAGAGAGCTAACAGAGGAACCCTAATATTTTCTACATTCCCCTCTCAGTGCCAATAAAGTAGCAACCTCATAGTTGGGAAATATGGTCTTTTGACTATGACGGGGCGGTTTGCAAAAGAAATCTCAAAGGTCAAGGTAAAATTTACGTCTTAGTGTTAAGAAGCATAGGAGAGGAAAGGTTTCATTCTCCTTCATCATAAGGAATAGTCACATATGGGTGAGAAATCGGATTCTGTGCCCAGGTTTCCAGGACACAGCACAGTCGGCCAGACAGAAGCCCTATAGACTTGGTCTGCAAACCTCTTGAGAGAAGTGGGGGTCAGTGGCTTATCTTTGAAAAACACCATGAAATAGTGTGACCAGCACTGGGATCTGCCCTCAGATATTCTTCACGGTGAATTCTAGCCACACCTTTGGCAGGTCACTTTAATTCTGCAAACCTCAGCTTTTTCATAAGCAAAATGAATATAATATCCCACTCCCCAGGATCATTAAGAAGATGGAATGATGTAACTTGTGTGAAAATGCCTAGCACAGTACTAGGTGCATGGTAGGTATTAAAACTTTTAGATGCTGTCCTATACTGTCAGAAGGAATTGATTCTTTGCAGAGTGAATTGATATGGTTTCTAAGTGGTTTATTAATGACTGTCCAGAAAGTATAAGCTTCTCCCTCCATCTGCTCACATTCTGCAAAGGCAGACAGGCATGTTTATGCCAGTTCTCAGCACAGTCTAATCTAAACTGGCCCTTGGCAACATCAGCTCCACATGCTCCAGTGAAGTCAGAAACAGGTCAGTAAGTTTTGTGTAGGGGTCCTCAGTGGCTCTTCCAAATCACCGGTTTCTCAATTACAAAGGAAATGAGCCTGAAAAATGTCTAAAGCTTAATCATTAAAGGTGATTTTGCTGAAAACCAAAATCAATAATGTTTTTTTTTTCTGTCACCAGAAAGTAATGGTTAAACATTTACTACACTGAGCGTTGTCCTCATTCATTCTATAACAATATTCATTAATTACCCATCATGTGCTAAGTATGACTTCTGCAAGTATTGGGACTTGGTTCTGGTTTAGTACTGGAAGAGGTCACAACTGAAAAGAGTCCCTGAGAACAAACCAAAAAGGGAAGCAAAGAAATGGCAAAAGGCGCAGCTTTGTCAAAGGCATGCTGTCCTCAGGACAGGTGGCATAGGAGGACCTTGGAGGCTGGGTCACCCATCCAAATGATCCCTACTCTGCTGGAAGAACAAAACACAGGTCCTTCTGTGATCAGAATACTTGGTTTCTTCTGCTTGGGTGCCTGGGGTTTCCCTGGCACCAGCGTCTCTGGAGATGCAAATTAAAAGCAGCTGGCCAGTGTCTGTCAGCCGACAGAGCCTGAGCAGCCTTCCAAAGGGAAGACGCACGGAAGTGGGGCCACAGCGTCTCTGTGCTTTTGCTTTCTCCCTCTTCCTTACAAGACTGCACATCTACCCTCCTCACCCCTCATTTGTGTATGGGCCAATCACATTTGTATCCTCCAGGCAAATCCCTATGGGGAGCCTGCTGGTTGGCTTAGCTCATGATTACCTCCTTCGATGGGGGCTACCCCTCACTTCCGGCCACCTCAGGGCCTTGGCAGTCTACACAAAGTTCCTTCCTGAATCAAGGGCTGATCCTGGTCCTGTCAGCAGCCACCCCTGCTGCTGGTGCAGGAGGAAGGGTACCATACTGCTCCTCTGAGCTAGAAGTCAAGTCAGACCACCATCGGTGGAAGGACTCTGGCCTTGCAGACACCAAGATGGACACGCCCAGGACAAATCCCTCTCGCATTGCTGTGTGGACTGTTGGGGATAATGTGGGCAACGTGGCCTCACCAATCATTCGCAGAGACTTCTCCCTGAAGCCTGCCATGTTGGACTCACACACAGAATGGTGCGTAAGTCATGGACTTTGGAATGGACTGCTTGGGTTCAGTTCCCAGAGCTGACATCTGCAACACATACCACCTAGAGCAAGTTCTTTAACCTCTCTGTGCCTCAACTTCTACATCTGCAGATGGCAATAACAGTACGATCCTCAAAGAGTGATTATGAGGATTAAATCAGCTAGTGGTATGTAAAGCTCTTAGAACAGTGCCAGGTAATAAGCCAGTTACTAACACTGTTGTCCTGGAGGCTTGAGTGGAGACTCCCTGGTGTGTAGCTCCCATCGCCACCCACCCAAAACTCAGAGCAAGCAGGTTCAGTGCCTGGAAGCCACCTGGGGAAAAGAAGCAAATGCAGAAAGGCGAGTGTTAAATTGCACACGCTGAGGCTGCATTTGATGAGGTTTGTGGGGCAGCAGGACCAGGGACCGTCTCTCAGGAAGGAAGAGGGAGTGGTCCGCAAAGGATAGGAATGAAGAGCAAATTACTGCCCTGGAACCAGATCCAATCTAACTAGGGACTTTGCTGTCAACAGCAGCAAACAATTCTTGGCTTATCCCAAAGAATAATATTATATTTAATGGAAACATATAAGTCAGAGTGCCCAGTTGGTTTTACCTCCAAATATGTCCTTTGACTACTTTTTTTCCTTCTCCATTGCCCCCACCCTAGCCCTGTCTCTTCTCTCCCCTGGGCTATTGCAGCTGTGTCTGCAGTGGCCACATCTCAGCCACTCTGGTTTCCTCCCTAGTGTCCTCCATATCCAGATTGATTTTTGAGACACAGGAATCTGATTAGGTTGCTCTCCACTGCAGTCTTCCCTCACCCTCTAAGGTGTAGGGTGATCAGGCTCCTGCCCACAGGTCACCAGCTCCTGTCCTGCCTTCTCCCCGATTCCCTGCCCTCCTATGTGTCTCAAACCCACCATGTTCCTCAGCCCCTCCCAGCCCTGTACTCCTTGTTCCTTTTGTCCTAGAAGGCTCTGCCCCACCTCTTCACCCAGCTCCCCCCAGGTAAAATCCCACTCCCTGCCATGCCTTTCTCTTGTGCCTTCTGCTTTTCATTCTTGGCAGGCACCAATCATCTTGTATTTATGAAAAGATATCTGTTGCACATGCCTCCCAGGATGCTTAGAGTTCCTAAGAGCAGGTCAGGTCCATCTGATTTACCACTGGGTCTCCAGTGCTCAACTCAGTTAAGCATATACAGGTTGAATGAACAAAATCAATTATGATCTCTGAAATCAGAGGCAACCCATGGGGCTCCAGGAATCACAGCAAGAAAAAACCAAAGCTCACCAGGGCGGGTAGAATTGTTTTGTCTGTTTGTGTTTTCTTTTTTTTTTTTCCCCAGAAAACCTAATTTAAAAGATCAATGGGAGGAGGGGGCAAGATGGCGGCTGAGTGAACATCCCTGTTAGAGTCTTCTGCAGGGAATCGGCTGGGCGGCGTTGGAGACTCTTTGGGACCGGATTGTTTCGGGATTTTTGCTGGTCCGGAGGTGTCTGGACATCGATTTGAAGGGAAGGTAACAGAGAGGATTCGTCTGTGAAATATACACGGAGATCCCAGCTACCTGCAGAGGATTCCCTTCTTGGGTAGGCGGAGACGAGGCATCTAGCCCCGCTCGGTGGGGCTGAGCCAGGCCGGGCCGGGCCGCGGTAGCGTTTGGAGCCGGGCGGGGCCGGTGCAGGCCCCGGCTGCGGGCCGCGGTAACGCTTGGAGCCGGGCGGGGCCGGTGCAGGCCCCCGCTGCGGGCCGCGGTAGCGCTTGGAGCCGGGCGGGGCCGGTGCAGGCCCCGGCTGCGGGCCGCGGTAGCGCTTGGAGCCGGGCGGGGCCGTTGCAGGCCCCCGCTGCGGGCCGCGGTAGCGCTTGGAGCCGGGCGGGGCCGGTGCAGGCCCCCGCTGCGGGCCGCGGTAGCGCTTGGAGCCGGGCGGGGCCGGTGCAGGCCCCGGCTGCGGGCCGAGGTAGCGCTTGGAGCCGGGCGGGGCCGGTCCAGGCCCCGGCTGCGGGCCGCGGTAGCGCTTGGAGCCGGGCGGGGCCGGTGCAGGCCCCGGCTGCGGGCCGAGGTAGCGCTTGGAGCCGGGCGGGGCCGGTGCAGGCCCTGGCTGCGGGCCGCGGTAGCGCTTGGAGCCGGGCGGGGCCGGTGCAGGCCCCCGCTGCGGGCCGCGGTAGCGCTTGGAGCCGGGCGGGGCCGGTGCAGGCCCCGGCTGCGGGCCGAGGTAGCGCTTGGAGCCGGGCGGGGCCGGTGCAGGCCCCGGCTGCGGGCCGCGGGAGCGCTTGGAGCCGGGCGGGGCCGGTGCAGGCCCCGGCTGCGGGCCGCGGTAGCGCTTGGAGCCGGGCGGGGCCGGTGCAGGCCCCCGCTGCGGGCCGCGGTAGCGCTTGGAGCAGGGCGGGGCCGGTGCAGGCCACCGCTGCGGGCCGCGGTAGCGCTTGGAGCCGGGCGGGGCCGGTGCAGGCCCCGGCTGCGGGCCGCGGTAGCGCTTGGAGCCGGGCGGGGCCGGTGTAGGCCCCGGCTGCAGGCCGCGGTAGCGCTTGGAGCCGGGCGGGGCCGGTTCAGGCCCCGGCTGCGGGCCGCGGTAGCGTTTGGAGCCGGGCGGGCCCGGGTCAGGCCGAGGCGGGTACGGAGCCGGGCAGGGCCGGTCCAGGCCGCGGTGGCGGGAGGTGGATGCCGGAGCCGGCTGGGCCGCTGTAGCGAGCGGAGCTGGGCGGAGCCAGGCCAGGCCAAGGCGGCGTGAGGAGCCGGGCAGAGCCGGTCCAAGCCTCCGCGGCGGGCGGAGCCGGGCCTGCGGAGGGGTTTCTGTTTTTTTTTGTTTTTTTTGTTTGTTTGTTTGTTTGTTTGTTTGTTTGTTTGTTTTTTTAATTTTACTTAAATTTTTTTTTTTTTTTTGAGCATCTGCAGTACTGGGGAGTTCGTGGGCCCTGGGCGGCCTATTGGGGGTTTGTGGGAAGGGAGGTGCTTGCAGACCCATTTGGGCAGACAGACGGGGGGGTTTTAGGGCAAAGCGGGGGGAAGTTGTTGTTTTAGATAGTGTTGCAATTGTGACACGTGTGTACCTGTATCTCTCTTCTCCCTATCCGTTCCCCACCGTTTGCCCATCCTCTTTTTTTTTCTTCCTTTCTTCTTGCCTTTCTTTTTTCTCTATTATAATTAGTTTGTTTTTTTTTTTTGTTTTTGTTTTTTTTTCGGTTTTCTCTTTCCCTCTTGTCCCTCATCTTCCACTTATTTTTACTTTAATTCAAGTATACAATAGGTGCTACAGGGAACACCTCACATTTGCTGGGTTTTCCCATCCTCCACTGCCTCATTTCTGTGTGAACTGATTTAGGCTACCTACACTATCCCCCTTCCCCTGCATCTTGATATCCACTATCATCTACTGTCTCTCCTATATTCCACCCCCCACCTCCCGTTCTTTGATCCACAAAGTGTCTAACTCTTAATTTCTAATACCCTTGTTCTGTTTTCTGTCTATTATCCACTCTTGAAACTATTACCTTTCTTTTCTTTTTCCCTCTCTCATGAAAACAATAGCTGTGTAGTTCATACCATATTCCTCCCAAATTCAGTCATCAACTTCATAAAAGGTACTCTACCTACAGCTATAACTCTATACAATCTACATGAATCTAACCTCCATCCTTCCAGATCTCATATTCCTGCTTTATTAACATACATCACCAATACAACTTTACACTTTTCCCTTGCTTACACAATTGCCTTTCCCCAACACTAATACTTTCCTCTAAAGTGAACTTAACCAACAACAAGTAACTAGAATAAGAAGAAAAAAGTGACAAAGAGAAGATATAACACCTGTGCAAAAATAACAACTAATTAACCTCCAAGAGCAGACAAAGAAGCTAAGGAACTGATTAAATTCGTCAAAATAAAGAGATGACCAGAAAGCAACAAAAATCTACGAACCAAACCAATAATCAGGAAAACATGGCTGAATCCAATCAACAAACCAATAATCACGAAGGGGAGCAAAACTTGGCACAAGCAATGAAAGATCTCAGAACATTTATCACTGACAAATTTGATGCAGTAATGAAAGAGGTTAACAACATGAAGACATCACTTGGAGGGGAAATTGCAGACATACGCAAAAACATAACAGATATGATGGGAATGAACACCACAGTTCAAGAAATCAAAAATACACTTGCAGCAAATATCAGCAGACTAGAAGAGACAGAGCAGAGAATTAGTGATGTGGAAGACAGTACATCAGAAATCAAACAGATAGTAGAAGGGGTCAATAAGAAGATAGAAAAAATCCAATTAGGATTTAGGGACCTGAATGACAATGCAAAACGCTCAAACATACGTATTATAGGCATTCCAGAAGGTGAAGAGAAGGGAAAGGGGTCAGAAAGAGTGTTGCAGGAAATAATGACTGAAAACTTCCCAAATCTACTGAAAGAGACAGATGTACATATCCAAGAAGCACAGCGCACTCCACAAGTCATAAACCCCAACAGGACCACCCCAAGACATATACTTGTCAAATTATCCAATGCTCAAGACAAAGAGAAGATCCTAAAAGCAGCAAGAGAAAAGAAAACCATCACATACAAGGGAAGCTCAATTAGATTAAGTGCTGATTTCTCTTCTGAAACCATGGAGGCAAGAAGACAGTGGTATGATATAGTCAAGGTACTAAAGGAAAAAAATTTCCAACCAAGAATACTCTACCCAGCTAAACTAGCATTCAAACATGATGGAGAGTTCAAAATATTCGCAGACAAACAGAAACTGAAAGAGTATACCAACAAGAAACCTCCCCTTCAAGAAATTCTAAAGGGAGTTCTGCAGGAAGAAAGGAAAAAACAGGAAAGGCAAAGTTGGAGGAGAGTATAAGACCAACAACAACAACAAAAAAGACAAAAAAAAATATACAAACAAAATATGACAAACACAAATCCAATCAAAATATGGCTAACACAAATAATTCCTTGATAGTAATAACACTGAATGTCAATGGATTAAACTCACCTATCAAAAGATTCAGACTGGGACACTGGATAAGGAAATATGACCCATCCATATGCTGTCTACAAGAGACACATCTTAGACCCAGAGACGCATGGAGATTGAAAGTGAAAGGCTGGAAAACAATCATACAAGCTAACAATAACCAAAAAAAGGCAGGAGTAGCTATATTAATATCAGACAAAATAGACTTTAAATGTGAAACAATTGTGAAAGACAAAGAAGGATACTACATTTTAGTCAAAGGGAAAATCTGTCAAGAAGATCGAACAATCATAAATATCTATGCCCCTAACAAGGGTGCCTCTAAATACGTCAGGCAAACGCTGGAAAAACTAAGTGAAAGAATAGATACATCTACAATTATAGTGGGGGATTTTAATACACCACTATCAATTCTGGACAGAACATCTCAAAAGAGAATCACCAAAGACACAAAACATCTGAATAGTATATTAGAGGAGCTCGATCTAATAGACATATATAGATCGCTACACCCAAACACAGCAGGATATACATTTTTCTCAAGTGCACATGGATCATTCTCCAAGATAGATCATATGCTAGGCCACAAAGAAAGGCTGAACGAATTCAGAAAGATTGAAATCATACAAAACATTATCTCTGACCACAGTGGAGTCAAGCTGGAGATTTGCAAGGGAAAGAAGCCCAGATTTCACACCACGATTTGGAAATTAAACAACACACTCTTAGAAAAACAGTGGGTCAAAGAGGAAATCTCAAAAGAAATCAATGACTACCTTGAAACAAATGATAATGATAACACAACATACCAAAATTTATGGGATGCAGCAAAAGCAGTACTGAGAGGGAAGTTTATAGCCATAAATTCATATATCAAAAAAGAAGAAAGAGCAAAAATTGAAGAACTAACTGCACATTTGAAGGAATTAGAAAAACAACAACAAAGTAACCCAACAGGAAGAAGAAGGAAGGAAATAACAAAGATAAGAGCAGAACTAAATGAAATAGAAAATAAGAAAGCACTTGAACAGATAAACAAGACCAAGAGCTGGTTTTTTGAGAAGATTAACAAAATTGACAAACCTTTAGCAACACTAACAAAGAAAAAAAGAGAGAAGATGCAAATACACAAAATAAGAAATGAGAAAGGCGATATCACCACTGACCCCACAGAAATAAAGACTATCATAAGAGGATATTTTGAAAAACTATATTCCAACAAAAATGACAATCTAGAGGAAATGGACAAATTCCTAGAAACACATAAACAGCCCATATTGACAAAAGAAGAAATTGATGATCTTAACAAACCAATCACAAGCAGAGAGATAGAATCAGTTATTAAAAATCTCCCAACTAAGAAGAGCCCAGGGCCAGATGGCTTCACAGGTGAATTCTATAAAACATTCCGGAAAGAATTGACACCAATCCTGCTGAAACTATTCCAAACCATCGAAACAGAAAGAACATTACCCAACTCCTTCTATGATGCCAACATTACCCTAGTACCAAAGCCAAACAAAGACATCACAAGAAAGGAAAATTACAGACCAATTTCTCTAATGAACCTAGACGCAAAAATACTTAACAAAATACTTGCTAATCGTATTCAACAACACATTAAACGAATTATACACCACGACCAAGTGGGATTCATCCCAGGTATGCAAGGATGGTTCAACATAAGAAAATCAATCAACGTAATACACCATATAAACAGATTGAAGGAAAAAAATCACATGATTATATCTATTGATGCAGAAAAAGCATTTGACAAAATACAGCACCCTTTCTTGATAAAAACACTCCAAATGATTGGAATACAAGGAAATTTTTTGAACATGATAAAGAGTATATATGAAAAACCTAAAGCCAATATTGTTTACAATGGAGAAATCCTAGACTCCTTCCCTCTAAACTCAGGAACAAGACAAGGATGCCCACTGTCGCCGCTCCTATTTAACATTGTCTTAGAAGTACTTGCTCGAGCACTGAGGCAAGAACCAGAAATAAAAGGCATTCAAATTGGAAAGGAAGAAGTCAAAATTTCATTATTTGCAGATGACATGATCCTATACATAGAAAACCCTGAGAGATCTACAACGAAGATTCTAGAACTCATAAATGAGTTTAGTAAAGTCGCAGGTTATAAGATCAATGCGCAAAAATCAGTAGCATTTCTGTACACCAATAATGAGCAAGATCAGGAGGAAATCAAGAAACAAATACCATTCACAATAGTAAATAAAAAAATCAAATACTTAGGAATAAATTTAACTAAAGAGGTAAAGAACTTATACACTGAGAACTATACAAGATTGTTCAAGGAAATCAAAGAAGACCTAAATAAATGGAAGACTATTCCTTGTTCATGGATAGGAAGACTGAACATTATTAAGATGTCTATCCTACCAAAATTGATCTACACATTCAATGCAATCCCAATAAAAATCAATGCAGCCTTCTTTAAGGAATTAGAAAAACTAACTATGAAATTTATTTGGAAAGGAAAGAGACCCCGAATAGCCAAAGACATACTGAAAAAGAAAAACGAAATTGGAGGAATCACACTACCTGACTTCAAAACATACTATAAAGCTACGGTGGTGAAAACAGCATGGTATTGGCATAAGGAGAGACATATAGACCAATGGAATCGAATTGAAAGCTCTGATATAGAACCTCACATATACAACCACATAATATTCGATAAAGCCACCAAACCCTCTCAACTGGGAGAGAGTGGCCTATTCAACAAATGGTGTCTGGAGAACTGGATAGCCATATGTAGAAGAATGAAAGAGGATTACCATCTCACACCTTATACAAAGATCAACTCAAGATGGATCAAAGACCTAAATATAAAAGCCAAGACCATAAAAACCTTAGAAAGCAGTGTAGGGAAACATCTACAGGACCTTGTAATAGGTAATGGATTTATGAATATCTCACCAAAAGCACGAGCAGCAAAAGAACTAATAGATAAATGGGACTTCCTCAAAATTAAAGCCTTCTGCACCTCAAAGGAGTTTGTCAAGAAAGTAAAAAGGGAGCCCACACAGTGGGAGAAAATATTTGGCAATCATATATCTGATAAGAAACTTATAACTTGCATATATAAAGAACTCCTACATCTTGAAAATAAAAAGATAAACAATCCATTTAAAAAATGGGAAAAAGACTTAAACAGACACTTCTCCGAAGAAGAAATACAAATGGCAAGAAAGCACATGAAAAAATGTTCCAAATCTCTAGCTATCAGGGAAATGCAAATCAAAACCACAATGAGATACCATCTTACACCCATAAGATTGGCAGCTATGAAAAAAACAGAAGAATACAAGTGCTGGAGAGGATGTGAAGGAAGGGGAACACTCATCCACTGCTGGTGGGAATGCAGAAGGATCCAACCATTCTGGAGAACAGTATGGCGGTTTCTCAAAAAACTAGCCATAGATTTGCCATATGACCCAGCAATACCACTGCTGGGAATATACCCAGCAGAACTGAAAACAAGAACACAAACCAATATATGTACACCAATGTTCATAGCAGCATTGTTCACTATTGCCAAAAGTTGGAATCAACCCAAATGCCCATCAACAGACGAGTGGATCAATAAAATGTGGTATATACACACAATGGAATACTACTCGGCTGTAAGAACAAACACACTACAAACACATGTGATAACATGGATGAATCTTGAGAACCTTATGTTGAGTGAAGCAACCCAGACATTGAAGGACAAATACTACATGACCTCAATGATATGAAATAAACAAGCTGCCCTAGATAGCAAGAGACTGAACGATAGGCTTGCAGGAAATCGGAGGGTGGAGGAAGGATATGAGCCGATGTCTGCAGGGGTGGAATTTAAGACGAGATGGTGGTAAGTATGAACACAAAGAAGAGATAAAAGGGGGGCAAGGGGTTGCCTTTGCTTGGGGCTTTGCGGGTTTGAGGGTGGCTGGGGAGGGACGGGTGGGTAACGTTGCCCAAAAGTGGGGGGAGGGAGGGGTAGCATACGAACCAGGAGAGGGTCAGGTGTTGGTGGAGAGTAAAATGCCGAGAAAATCATATCAAAATATAATAAAGAGGGTTACCTGTTTAGAATGCTCGGAGGGGAGGGTCTGATGCAGGACGGGCTCCTGGGGAATGTCTAAATGCTCATTCTGCCAGAGTGGGTGACACCATGGGGTAGAAACCCAAGTAGTGAGAGTGGGGGTGGACCCACATCCTGGGGAGGACTAATGCCATCCAATAGAGGGAACTGTATCCCTCGAGAGAAAGGGTGGCTCCCAGGGCATTGGGGCAGTTGAGCAAGTTAGGCCCTGAACACTATTCCATCTATCTCTGGAAGTGGCTCCTCAGGAAACGGAGGTTGGCTATCACTGAGGGCACTAAGGTGGAAGGGAAAATGGACGTTAAATGTGTGGAACCAAAGTAAATGGGGGGTAAGAGAGGAGTTTCTTGAGAGTACACAAGGATGGATATAAAACATGTAATATTACACCATAACATATAGGAGATGACAGACTGATAATGTAAACCATAATGTAAAACATAGGATAACTAAAAATGTAAAGAACTGTGTATCCTAAAGTATGCACCATAATGTAAATACAGATGTCACCTTGTTAGAAAGCTAATGTCTCAGACTCTGTACATCACTTTAAGTAAATATGATATGAATAGAATAGGGCGTAAGAGTATCACTGTGGAAGGGAAAAGGTTTTCTGGTGGATGTGTGGGAGTGCTGTATATTATATATATACATTGCTGTGGTCTAGGACTCCTGTGAAGAAAAGCTGAATAATTAGGGGGGGGGGGGGGGGAAAATAGGATGTGGAATTTTTTCAAGTCAACATTCTTTATCTAAGTTCTTTATCTAACTTTATCCAAGTTCTTTATCTATCCTTTAAACTCATCGCTATATGCCATTCCCTAGTAAGGGACCATGACATTATATTGGGCTTCAAATTTCGGGGAGTTCTGGATCACAGAGTGTTTCAACAATGGCAATGGAGGGATACTGGTATGGGATACCAATGACAGATGATATATGACTGACAGGGAGCTGTACAGAACATATGTCCAGGGTGCATGGTAATGTTTGGATATACTCATAGTGGCAACAATTAAAAACCACAGTAGGGGGGGTACTGGGTTCCCGGCCAGTGGTGCTCTGTCGTGGTCCCTAGGGGAGCAGCGACAGTCTCCCAGGTACAGTGGTGGGGACCGGGAGGGAGTGAGGGTTCAACAGTGAGCCCCTGATACTAATGACTATGCTTGTGAGCTGATAAACCCAAAATAATAACAAGGCCTAGAGCAACTTTGTGCCTGGGAATTTCCTTCTGTCAGCCTCCATGTTACTCAAATGTGGCCAGTCTCGAAGCCAAACTCAGCATGTAAATGCAATGCCTTCCCCCCAGCGTGGGACATGACACCCGGGGATGAGCCTCCCTGGCAACGAGGGACCACTATCAACTACCAACTGATGATGCAACTGGAAAATGACCTTATACGGAAGGTTCAATGCGGATCAGCAGAATATCCATGTCTACATAAAATACCATGACTTTAAAATGCTGTTTGACCTAAAGTAAGGGGGAAATGGAAAGGAGAAATGAGTTTATATGGCTACGAGTTTCTAAAAAAGAGTCTGGAGGCTGGCAGAAGGTTTGCCCTCATGCACAACTGAGCAGAGTCAGAGAGACAGATAAAGCAGATACAACCCCCAGATATTGGTTCCTTTGAGGGCTAAAGAGACCCATGGGAGTTATGGTCATGGCCGATGGGGTTAACTACCAGGGCAGATGGCCCCTCTTTGGAAATGGTGTTTATGTGTGATGAATCTGGACTCAGATGGGATCTCCCTTCATAAGACTTTCATGCTAATGTGCTGGAGGTGCAGTTAATGTTGGGGTTTAAGATATATTTAGGGGATTTGAATCTCTGGACTGACAATGTGATAGCCAGATCCTGAGCCTCAACAGACTCCAGCACCTACAATCTGATTTATTGGACTTACCACACTCAGCTAAGATGGAGGTGAAGGACAACCACCACACCATGGAGCCTAGAGTGATTACAACTGAAAATGGGAGGATTGCATCCAGCATCCAGGTGGAATCTGAGCCTCCTCTTGACATAAAGGTGCAATGGACACAACCAATCCAGTGTCCACATAGAAGAGGTGGCATTGGATTGGGAAAAGTGGACATAATGGACAAAGGGTATGGGGAAAGGCAGGAAGAGATGAGAGGTGGAGGCGTCTTCGGGACATGGAGCTGCCCTGGATGGTGCTTCAGAGGTAATCACCGGACATTGTAAATCCTCACAGGGCCTACATGATGGAATAGAGGAGAGTATGGGCCATGATGTGAACCAATGTATATGAGGAGCAGAGGTGCCCAAAGATGTACTTACCAAATCCAATGGATGTGTCATGATGATGGGAACGAGTGTTGTTGGGGGGGGGGGAGAGGGGGGGTGGGGGGGTGGGGTTGAATGGGACCTCACATATATATTTTTAATGTAATATTATTACAAAGTCAATAAAAAATAAAAAAATTAAAAAAAAAAAAAAAAAAAAAAAAAAAAAAAGATCAATGGACTGTTTGGCACATAATGTGACCCACGGGGTCTCGGCCAAGGTTGCAAACTGATGGTCCAAGTCCTAATTAGGTCCACACATGTTTTCTTTTGCCTGCAGTGCTATATAATTCATAAGTTATACATTAATTTACAAATTTCCAGAATCCCTTTGAAAACTAGAAGATCCAGCAACACAGAGGCCACATTCCAACATGGCGGTGATCCACTAGAAGTACTAGAAGTACTGCTTCCCTAGCTCCCCACCATGCCCTGCCTACCTGGCATCCCTGGGCTTCTGAGTTTTCAACGTGTGGGCTACTGGAAACTGGAAACACTGAGACACCACTGAGGAGCAGAAGGCTCAGCTCACCAAAGCAGCCTGCTCTCAAACCCAGGCTTGCAGCCTTCCCTGACTGCATTCTGGTGGGATGGTCACGAACCATAGGGCTTACTCTCTCATGCCACATTTCCTCCACCTTAGAAGCATCCTACTTTCTTCGCAGTCCCACAGCACCACATCCTGCTATCCCATCCAGCTTGCTACTAGGCCAAAGCAGGCTGTCACCTGTGTCTCTATCTTGCTGTCACCCAGACTTTGCTCAGAGGAATAAAGAAAGCACTAAAGGTGGGATAATGAGCAGTCTATTAGTGCCTTTTCCATCTATGAGCATGACTGGCCCTCCTCTCCTGTACAACCTTATGAATACTATGGAGAACCTAATTAATCCAGCTCAGGGAAACTAGGTAACGCTGAACAGAGACCCATCCTGCCAGTTACCCCCACGCCCACTACATATGCACATCCCATGGTGATCCCAATTCTTCACTGCTGTAATAGTATTTTACATCCTTAACTGTCACCACGGCTTCTTGATGGGCCAAGTGTACTTCCCCAACCCTCAATCCTGGGCTGGCCTGTGTGACTTGTTTTGGTCAGTGGGATATTAGCAGACCTGGTGCAAATAGAGGCTTGCAATGTGCATGAACAATCAGTCTTCTGTTTAATCATAACCATGATGAGAACATGCCCTGGTTAGCCCGTGGTCCAAAAAGGGTGTGAGAAGTGTCCTACTAACCTGGGTTTACCTACAGCCTGCAGCCACAACCTGGCTGAGCCCAGTCAAGCCCAAGCTACATCAGCCAATCTCCCACCCAGTTGACCTGCAGTTGCAGGAGTGAGAAAAACATGGTTGTTGCTTCAAATTGTTGAGATTTGGGTTTATTTGTTATACACTGAATCTAACTGATACACATCATGCCATTGGAATTTTGGGAGCTGCCCTGTGACCTGCACCCTCCTCCTTTCCCTGCCTGCTTCTTGGTACCTGGAGAGTCACTGTCTCAGGCTGACCTGGGTGGGCAGCAAGGCTTACAGTCACAGATGTAGGGATGAGGGCTGTCCAGGAGAGGAGCTGTTTCTTACCTGCAAGGACAGTGGGCAGCTTCTCTGAGGAAAACTCAGAAGCGTGACCTGAGCCCTGAGTGTCCTGGGACTTTCTTCCATCCTCTTCTCTTTCACCCTTGGTGCAATGGGCAAAACCCAGGAAGCCACCTCCTCATGCCTCAGCTTATTTCGTCCAAGTAGATGTAAAGGAAAGAGCTCACATCCTGGCTCCATCATTTATTGCAGTATAGCCTTAGGCACACTACTCAACTCTCAGCGGCTGGTTCATTACCTGCAGAGCAAACTAACAGTGCCTTCCAATTGTGTAGCATCCTCTTTCCAAGACCTTGGGCAAGTATCTTAACCTCTCTGTGCCTCAGTTTCCTTATCTATAATAGTATCTACTTCAAAGTTTTTTTGTGAGGATTAAATGTTTTAATACATGCACGATCCTTAGAAGAGTATCTGTCCAATAATAAGTTCTCAATATTGTTGTGAGGTTTGTAAAAATTAGATAATACATGTGAAAGGACCTAGGAGTTGCACAACAAATGCCGGTTCTTGCCTCCTTTCTGCATCTTCCTCTGTATTTCCCAATTAATCCTATAATGGGCTATCTCCCCTGAGTAGGCAATGACCAAGACATTAATAGACAGTATCACAAGTTACACATTCCTTCGGGCATGTGGCCAGGTTTGCTGGTTCTTGTATTTCCAAATTCTAAGTCTCTCTTGGGTCTCAAAATACCTGCCGGGAAAAATTCGTTTGGATATCCCCGAGGTCCCTCAAAATCCACATACTCAAATCAGATGCATCATCTCCTTCCCTTCTGCTATCCCACCCTACTCCTCTTTGGGAGCCCAATGCCAGTAAATGGCACCTTCATCTACCTAGACATCCCTTGAGAAGAAAGGAAGCCTCCCTTACTTCCCCCATCCTGCCCGTCTCATATGCAATCAGCCCCCAAGGCCTATAACTTCTACCTTAAATAAGACACAGGGACCCATCCCCCAGCCCTTACACCCCAGGGGAAATCCCCACAGCTCTAACCCACAGGACCACAATAGCCGCCCAGCTGGTCTCCCTTGTCTCCAGCCACCCTCCTTCTGCACAACAGCCAGGAGGACCTTTCTCAATCACATTCATGGCCTTGTTGGTCCCTCTCCACCACCAGCAGAATGCAGTCAAGCTCTTTCACTGAGTACATAGTGCCTCCCTGGTCTGCCTTGTCCATCTCTCCAGCACATGCATTGTACCTTCTGTCCCCAAAGCAAACTGTTTCTAGTCCCCTCACCGCCAGTCCACTGGGTCTTAGCTGCATGACTTGGCTGACGTTCTTCTCTTCCCTGGAATGGCCCTCTTGGTAGTCAGCTTCCTAGATGACCCCAATGATCCCACCTCTTGGTATCCATGCCCTTGTAGTGTACACTCCCATATCAAACAGGGCTAACTTAAATAACCAGTAAAATATGACCAATGTGACAAAAGGTGGTTTAGGAGGCTAGTCATAAAAGACATTGCACACTCTGCCTTGCTCTCTCTTGTGCCTTTCTCTGGGTAAACCAAGCTTCCACCTTATGAGGATGCTCGAGCAGACCTCTGGAGAGGTACACATAGCAAGGAAGAGAGGCCTCCTGCCAACAGCCATGTGAGGGAGCCAGCTCGGAAGAAGACCGTTCACCCCAGCCATGGATTCAGATGACTGCATTCTCAGCAGAGGCCCCAAGCCAGAACTCCCTACCTAAGAAGCTGCTCATGGATTCCTGACCGCAGAGCCTGTATGAGATCATGAATGTTTATGGTTATTTTAATTTGCTCAGTTTTGGGATAATTGAAACCCTCACCCTTTGCACCTCTGCTAGGTTACAGAATGACCCCTTAGCTCATCTTCTGGCTGCTGTGGATTAAAGATGCAGATGGGAAGATGAGAAGGCCGGCTGCATGGGGGCTGAGCCTCTTGCTGGATGCTCCATGGGCTCTGCTCCAGCAGGCATCAGGTGTTGTCTGATCCTCCCTTGCCTGGTAGAGGCAGCCTGCTCAGCTTCTATTCAGAAGACTCGCTGATCACTATGCTCAGAGAGAAGTTCTTAAAAACAGGTGTTCGGAAGTTCAGCACTCAGAGGGCTTTCCCCTCTGCACACCTCTGCCCAACCCTCAAACCCATATCGCAGCCCCAACCCCTCCCTTGATCAGAGCCTTGTGTTCCTCAGTGATCTGCCCCTGTCTTTGTGGCTGTCCCTCAGACCCCTCCAACTCACCTGCTGCAAATCAAGCTCAAATCAATTTCCCTCTGAGGTTCACTCAGCCCCCTCCCACCTCATGGAGCGTGTCTTCTGAACACTGTATTTCTAAATCCTATCACTTGCTTTGGCATGCATGACTCTTGTGTCTGTCCCTTCTTCTCCATTTCACAGTCTTATTTAGGACCTTACCCTTCATGTCCAGGCTAGGATAACACTTGACCTTGGTGCTCCCTGCCTTCAGACCTGCCGCTCTGTCCACCTTTGGTTGCCTTTTCTTGAAGTGAGTTTGTCACAGCTCTGTGCAAAAAACCTTTGGTGGCTCCCCACGGCCCATGAAATCAATCCTTGTTGGGGATTGGATCAAGTTCCCCACAGAAAGCATATTCAGATCCCAACCTCTGGTCCTGGGGGTGTGAACCCATTTGTAAATAGGACCTTTGAGGATGTTATTAGCTAAGCTGTGCCTAGACTGTATCAGGGTGGGCCTCCATCCAATGTGGCTGATATCCTTATAAGAAAGGAAATTGGGCATGGAAGGAGAAGCATGGGGAACAGTCAGAAGCTAGAAGACAACGTAACCCAGAAGAGAAAAGAGAAGATGCTGCCATGTGCATTTACATGTGTCAGAAAAGCCAAGGACCAAGGACCACTGGCAGCCAACCCCAGAGTACCACAGTCTCCGTGGGCATGCTCCATCTCTGTCTCCTTGGAAACAGGGATCCTTCTACTCCAACACATGGGGGAGCACAGGAAATTCGCTTCAGCTGAGCACTAATTTTCTATAGGTACATTTATTGACTGTTTTGTGCTAGACCCTGGGACAGGCTTGAGGAGACAGAGATGAGTAAGACCTGAGCCCCTTCCCCTAAGAGGCTTACAGTCTATCTTCCATGTTCTTTGTTCATTTCTGTTTCCTGGTATGTGGCATGTGCTCGGGAAAGAGCTTGTTGAGTGGGTCTGCTCTGAGATATTGCCCAGCATCATTGCCTTCCCATAAATTCTCTCTGCTGTTCTCTCTTAGTCTCATCATTCTTTGTACTACTAACCATTCAGGACGAAAAATGTCTCCCACCAGCCTGGACTCCTAGCTGAAGATGGGGGTTTGGGCATGTGTGTATGCGTGTGTCTGCCATGCTGGAAGGGCAGCGTCTGATGGCTGGAGAGTGCGCTCCCATGGGGTGCTGCACAGTTACATGCCTGGGCCATTCCCTGGTGAGATGTAGCTCCATAAATACTTGTTGCATAGAGCAAGTGCCTGTCGGATGGTGCAGATGCAGGAAAGACTCCCAATGCACTAAAGGAGCATGCTTCTTCGGCTAAGGTGGAGTTAAATATTTATGCCCAAGAAACGGTCCCATTTTCTCCCACAGAGAAAGAAGTTAGGAGCAAACTCTAGAATGGCTCTAGAATGGTCACGGGAGAAAAACAACAAAAATAAGAAGCATAAACAGCATCCACGGCCATGCTGTCAAAGAGCCTTTCATTCATTCAACAACCATTGTCTGCTACATGCAGCCGCTGTTGTAGACCCTGGGGAATTGGCTGATAACAAGACCACCAAAATCTCTGCTCTTACAGGGCTTGCTTTCTGGTGGTAGAGGTGGTGGGGTCATAGCTGACATTTATTGAGTGCTATGTGCCAGGCACTGTTCTAAATGCTCTACCTCTATTAAATTTGCCCTGTGATCTAGGGACTGTTATGTTCATTCCTACTTTACCAAGGGGAATGGAGCACGCAGCAGTCAATCGATCCAGCTGTTGAGTGCAAAGCTTGTAAATGGGTGAGCTGGGATTTGGCCCTGGCAGCCCTGTGCTGTGAGCCCTACTCCTTCCTGGCTCCTCCTTCTCACCTTCTCAGGTTAGAGGTGGGGCATTTAGGAGAAAGTCTTAGCCTTCTAAGAGCTAGAGCAGCAAGAGACAAACTCTTTGTGCC
Source organism: Dasypus novemcinctus (assembly GCF_030445035.2). Classification (NCBI taxonomy): domain Eukaryota; kingdom Metazoa; phylum Chordata; class Mammalia; order Cingulata; family Dasypodidae; genus Dasypus; species Dasypus novemcinctus. The sequence continues at coordinate 8,140,097 of NC_080676.1, read as the reverse complement.
CTGGCCCTCCCACTCCCTGTGCTTGTGGATTGGGAGGTAAGAGAAAGAAGTAGAGAGTGAGAAGAGGAAAAGGCATCAGGCCCATTGCAGGTTTCCAGAATGCCTGAAGCCCCACCTTTAAGGAAGGTGTATTCCTTCAGGCAAAACACTGCCTTGGTCTATGTTGAGCGGCCAGAGCCCACCTCTTCTGAGCTTCTTCTCTACGCAGGCTATGCAGGGAATGTAATAAACACTTTCTATAAGGGCTCTTCCTTAACCTTTACATCAACTCTTTAAAGTCAGTATAATGTCGTTTACCAAGGATGAAGGACTACGCTTTTGGATGAGGCTGAATGCACACCCCAGCCTGTGGGAAACCCTGTCTCGTGTGCTTTCCATCACCCCACCCCTCCCTTTTTGGTCTACAACATCAATATTAACTGAACTATTCAAAACTGTTGACTCAGGAAATTTACTTCTAACAATTTTTTACAAGAAAGTAATCAAATGGAGAAAAGAATGTTTACTGTAGTCTTATTTACAATAGTCAGTCCTTACAGGAAACAACCCAGTGTCCAATCACAAGGGCCTACTTAAATAAATTCTGATAGATGCATTTAATAAAATTCATCATTATGAGTAATATTTTTATAAAAGTATGTTTAATATGGGGGGTTATTCCAGGTATATTAAGCAAAAAAATCGTTTTAAATTAAATATATGAGAAGCAGCTGTGGCTCAAGCAATCGAGCTCCCATTTACTGTACGAAGGACTGGGTTCAATCCTCAGGACCTCCTGGTAAGAAAAAAAGAAAGAAAAAAGGTGTCCCAGACCTGCTTGGTGAGGCATAGGGCCCGACGAGGCAAAGCAACACACCAAAAATGCGATGGTGCAACCAGATATGGAGAAAAAATTAAATATAGAAGTTTGTCTATATACATTTTAGTTTCAACCATATGAAACTGATATTTTATAGGTTGAAAATGATTGAATATTGCCAATTTCCTATGGTTCAGCCTGATAGGAAAAAATCTTGATGGGTATAACAAAATGCTAATCATGGTTATCTATTGATGATTTCAAAAGAATTTTTACCCTATTATTTGTGTGTTTTTATGGTTAAACTTTTCCACATGTACATACATTACTCTTTTAATCAGAAAAAAATATTAAAATAAAATAATTAGAAACATAAAAAGACAATTTTAACATTTATTTTTAAGGAATATGCTTGGTCCCTCAGGTGGTATGATCCAAGAATAGATTTTTTTTTAAATGACCCAGTTCCAGTAGTTAAATTGAAAACTCAAAAGGAAAAAAAAAATTGAACAGTTGGGGAAATTGATTTGTAAAGTGACTTTTTCTTTCTTTTTTTTTTTTTTTTTTTACTTTTGGAAACATTTGAGCTCTGAGTTATCCATCAAATGTGTACAACCTTTAAGTTAGTGAAATTACTGGACCATCTTCAAACTGCTTAAGATGGATATGACATCCGATTAAAAGCTCAGCCCTTGCCTATTAAGAATTTGTACCTGGCTGAGTTCACTGAAAGCCAGCTCATCTGGCAGTGCTATAAGGATCTATAGTAAGGTCAGTAGGCTGATCTAATGTCTGGCTCCAGCAAGAATGATTACTCCACTTGGAAGTCAGGGTTTTGTTTATACTTCTCTCGGAAAGATCAGATGTTGATTGGCTTAAGTGAGACTCAAACTCTGAGCCACAGGAAAATGCAGGCTGAACTGGAATCTTTGCTCGGAAAGCAAATACATTATTAAACGTATATTGGCAATAACGCGTTTAATGAAGACAAGGAAAGCCGACGGTCCCCCCTCACAAGGAATGTCAAGAGAGCCCCAGCACATGCTTCGGTTACTGTGCTTCCACACTGTAATCATTTAGTATGGACTTTAGACAGACACGGAAAATACCATCCTTTTTTAACTCTTACCCCTGAACTGCATGCCTTGCGGGAAGTTTCATGCCTCGAGATGAGTCCTGCTTTTCTAAACAAGGAGCCCTCCTCTCCTTATTTACAATAGCCCAGGGGGCGGATGTGGCTAGTTTGAGGGCCTGCTTCCCACATGGGAGGTCCTGGGTTCGGTTCCGATGCCTCCTAAAAAAAACAAAAACAACAATCGAACAATCAAAAAAACCAACTCAGGGGACCCGATGTGACTCAGTGGATGAGCACCAGCTTCTCACATACAAGGTCCTTGGTTCAACCCCCAGCCCCAGTTCCTCAAAAGTAAATAAATACATAGGTGGCTCGTGCTGTTGATTTTATTTACAGCTTTGATGTGGGGTTTTGTTGTTGCTTGCTTGCCTGTTTTTTAAGTTAAAAGTCCTTCCTTCCTTTGTAAATGCAAACTCCTAGCAGCAATAAGCCATTATTGACGCAATGCTGCACAAACCATATAGTCACATGTGCTTGTAGATAAAATAAGAAAAACAGGATTCCTATTTTGAAAACATTAAACTGCTGTGCTTTTCACCCTCTCCCGCATAAACCCTGTTTCTCAGCAGCCAGTCGGCCATTACGATCCCAGGAGAGGAGGGGGGGACAGCGCCCCACAAAAGACCCGTTCGCGTCTTAAGCCATGCTCTTGGGGGTGTGGGCCATTTGTTAAGAGGCCCTGGGAGGACGCTGTTATGACTTAAGGCCTGGACCATCTGTGACCAGGACCTCTGAAGAGCCTTCTAGATGCGGCCAAGTTGACCCAGGGCGGGCCTTGATTCACTGCCTGGAGGCCTCATAAGGAGAGGAAGTTCAGACGCAGGCGATCAGAGGCCCGAAGTCAGCAGCAGCCGAGGAGGAGAGGCTCAGGGGCAGGAGCACTGCCAGCGCCTGACCGCTGCCCGAGAGCACGGCCTCGCGACGTCTTGAGTTTAGACTTCAGGCCTCCAAGCTGTGAGCCACTACATTCTCGCTGTTAAGCCAACCCATGGTGTGGCATTTGCCGTAGCAGCCCTGGCAAACTAAGAAGCTAGGGGCTGTTGTTTTTACTGTTTCCTTACCAAGAGTCGAAACTGGACAAAGAAAAACTAACCTGTGTGAGACAGGAACCGGAAGCAGAAATCCCACCTCTCTACTCTTAGTGGGTAAGAGAAAGGCAAAGGGAAACAGAGGGAGAAGCAGCAGATGGTGAGAGGCCTGTTCTGAACTCCCTTTTCAGGTGGGGAGAAGAATTAAAAGAGGCTAATGGGAAAGCTAAAGGCAGAGGAGCTCTTGTCCTGCTCCTAACCAGGGCATGATCTCAGGGTGCCTGGGGGTCCTGGGGCCAGGGGCGGGGCCTCTCTCCTCCCCGCAGGACCCAGAGCCCCTCCTGAGGACAGATGTAGAGGCGTGCAAGTCCAGTCCTGGCGGGTCAGGTGGCTCTTCCATAACACGCAGGACTCAGGTGCAGTGCTCAGGTGGTCACCCGGCGAGTGCAGGGAGGCCAGGACCGAGGCCACGTGGCAGCTCAGCACGGCGGGCAGGAGAGGCCCTGAGCTCCCAGTCCCAGCCACGCTCAGACGCTACATGCACGTGAGGGGCCTGCCACCGACTTTCTTCTCTGGGCCACGGAGGCACCACCGTCGCCGCACCCATCAGCCTCCCCCGCGGGCCCCCGCCTCTCAGCCCTGCCCCTCGGCCTCGGGTCCTGCCCTCCTTGCCTCAGCTGAGCCACCCCAAGGGCAGCAGGGGGACGCCCTCGAGCACCCCATCCTTCCCGGCTGTACCCCTCTCAGTCCTGGAGCCTCTTTCCTGACAGCCATCAAGGCAGGGGCCAGAGGGGCGACGGCTCCCGGGGGTACCCCTCCATCACCCTCCTCGGAAGCCCCTGGCTGACAGCAAGCCCCGCCTCCTGCACAGGGTTCAACGCAGCCCTCACCTGCCTGGGAGGGAAACAAGCCTTCCGTGCCCACGCGCAGGTCCCCTCGGCTGAACTAAGAGAGTCCACACGCCCACCTCACCGCCCCCCCCACTGCCGCTGCAGCGTCGTCGCTGCCAATGTATTTATGACTCGTGGAATATGATATAATACAGCAGCTGTTCTCAGGCCCGGCTCTGAGAGACTCAGACCATGTTTTGTCTCAAAACTTGTTATCAAGGGAGAAGGCTGTCCTGTCAGGAACAGGAAGGGAATTTACGCCTTCTCCCTTCCAGCCTCTGACACCGTTTAAGATTCATGGCCACTGCGTGGGTGCCTCTCAGCCATGCTCCTTCCTCAAGGCTCCAACCCTATGCACCAGCCCCGCGCACGCCCCTGGAGAGCAGGAGAAGATGCAGACCCCCTTACGAGCATACCACCTGTCGTCAGTTGAAGAGTGGACCCCGAAAAAAGTGTCCATGTCCCAATCCCAGAAACCTATGACTATTACCTTCTATGGCAAGAGTGAACATTACTGTATATGGTGTATTAGTCAGCCAAAGCGGTGCTGATGCAAAATACTAGAAGTCTGTTGGCTTTTATAAAGGGTATTTATTTGGGGTAGGAGCTTACAGACACCAGGCCATAAAGCATAGGTTACTTCCCTCAGCAAAGTCTATTTTCACGTGTTGGAGCAAGATGGCTGCTGACGCCTGCCAGGGTTCAGGCTTCCTGGGTTCCTCCTTTCCGGGGTCTTGCTTCTCTTTCCTCACAACCAAGCTCCTCTGTGTGTTCACTTCCCGGGACTCCAGCCCAAGACTCCAGCATCAAACTCCAACATCAAAAACCCCAGCTCTGTCCTTTGCCATGTCTTTTATCTGTGAGACGCCCCCCACCAAGGCTTGGGAACCCAACATCCTACTGACATGGCCCAATGAAAGCCCTAATCATAATTCAATCATGCCCAGGTACAGACCAGATTACAAACATAATCCAGTATCTATTTTTGGAATTCATAACTATGTCAAACTGCTACATGTGGCAAAAGAAGTGATTAAGAATCTTGAGAGGAGGAACTTACCTGGGCCACCTGGGCAAGCCCTAAAGGCAATCATACATAACCTGTAAAGTCAGATAAAATTGCTGCCTGCATTGAGGTGTGGCCAGAAGGGACCCCTTGCAGAGGACGGACTTTCCAGAAGAGAAAAACAATTGACCTCAGGGACTTTTTGAGAAAATGGAATGCATCCTACAAAATCGCAGCTAGGAGCACCTGGTCGGGTCCGGTAGAAATAATGTATCAGAATGGACAAGCATACCAGACTAATCAAGGTGTATCAGCTCCCTACTTTGCAATGCCCCCTCCATATAATGAAGAACTTTAATGTCAGCGAGTCATTATAACCCCACACTTGGAAATTCCCCAAATGCCTTTAGAAGCAGCTGTGACCAGAAAGCTATTGAGACTCTCACTCTAGCTCCGCCTGTTTGAGGCCTCCCTGCTTGAGAAGTGTCTCTTCAGTAAACCTGCATCATCCTTGATTATGCTGGTGACTTTGCTTCTTTGCCTATCCTTATGAGGAGACGCACAGAGGAGAAGACACATAGAAGAGGAGGAGGCAACGGGACCGCACAGAGATTGGAGCAACATGACCACAAGCCAAGGAAGGCCTGGAGACCCCAGAAGCTGGAACTGGCAGAGACTGGAATCTCCCCCACAGCCTTCCAAGAGGGCAGAGCTCTGCCAACACTGTGATCTCAGACCAGCAGCCTCAGAAGGTAACAGACGATTTTGCCGTTGTTTTACACCCCCGTTGGCAGCTATTGGTTACGACATTCCTACAGGAGCCACAGGAAACAGATAGACCACCTAATAAGGACATTATCTAAAGGTACCTGGGGGTCCTGGGGCCAGGGGCTGGGGGCCCTTCTCAGGCCTCTCTCCTCGAGGCTGGACCCGGAGCCCCTCCTGAGGGCAGATGTAGAGGAGTGCAAGTCCAGACCTGGTGGGTCAGGGGAAACTTCCATGCCCTGCAGGACGCTAGAGAGGGAAGGACCCCCTCTCCTTAGAAAGCAGGGGCTCATGGTTCTCAAAGCATGGCTCCCGAGGGAACAGCCCCAGCCCTAGACTGCATTTGTACTCTCTGCCTGAAGAGTCACCAGCCGGAGTCTTCTAGTCTTGGAAGCAAGTATCTGCCCGTGTGGGTGGATGTTCTCCAGCATGACACCAGGTAAGACTCCCACAAGACTACCCCAACCCAAGGCTCCCTGCCTCTGGGAGGGCAGCTGGCTCATGCCAATGGGGACTCACAGGCCCAACTCAGGCCAGGAATGGGGAGAAGAACAGAACACTGCAGACTTGCACTCTGTGACCTTCAGAAGAATCATGGTCCTCTCCCTGCAGTCCATTTGTAGACTGTGCCTTGTAGTCTAGTTCCATTTAGACTTTGGGGTAGATACCAAGGTGCTTCAGCCAAAAAATGTGAGCTTCCCACTGGCCAAGGAGAAGATTTCAATATTGTGCATATATGTTCAGGAGGTAAGACATCACACATCAAGGACCAGTGTCACCACATTGCACTGGCCCCATTGCACGTGGCTTTTACCTATTCTTTTTTCTCCTAACATTATATTCTGTGTGAATGGAACCACCTGAATTCTGCAAGTGAAGACCCTGTCACAGCAAGCCAACTTATCAGGGATAGCCATGGCAACTTACTTATGTAGAAACTGATGGAAAGTCATTGTCTCTATATAAGACAGGGCACAGGGAAGGGCCACAATGAGCGACAGAGGCAGAGAGTCCTGAGGATGGTTCCAGGTGTGCTGGGAAGGTAGGGAAGGATTCTTGGGAACAGGAGGCCCTCGGCTGGCTCTGCAAACCATAAGGTTGAGCAGAGGTGCTGCATGATGTCCAGTTAACCGTTGTATTTCTCTCTAGCTTTTCCCCAGTGCTGTGTATGACTCATCTACAATATTTAAATTACATCACTACAGCTACTCATCCAGAGATGTATGACATGAAGTTGCCCATGTAGAAAGTAGCTCCCTTACAAATCAGTCTGTGTGGCTGGAAAGATTTGCACTTGGGATTTTTCATTCGGGGGCACGTGTTTGGAACCTGAGTTGGCTTTCGGGCCCCACAGTGTGTTAACACGCGTGGCGTGTGTCTTCCAGCTGGTGAGCCACAGGCCTCTCCTTATACCTCACCTTGGCTGCTCCAGAGTTCTCTGCCATCTGCCTTGGGGTGCTCGCCGGGGACCACCAAGGTTTCCCAGAGGCCCCACAGCCCACACTTCAAGGCTGTCCCTTCCAACCACACTCTCCAAGCTCTGTGAAAATCAAACCAGCCGCCTTGATGGTTGGCAATAAGAGATGAGCACAGGAAACTCGATTTCATTTATGTGAATGCTAGTTCAATTTCTGTCTGAGTACAGAAGGTCCCCCTGGAATAGGAGAATTTCCACCGCAGGAGGGAGGTTTACTCAAGGCCACCAGAGAGAGCGTGGTCAGCTCCAAGGGTCAGCCCTGCCCTCCCAAGGATCCGCTTCAGGGATGGAGAAGGCAGGGATGGAAAGCGCCAGGTCACGGCCAGAGGTAAGGGGAGGCAGAAAACAGCAGGCACGAGAAATGGGTCAGGGCAGGCTGTTCACAGCTAAAGCTGTGAAGGCTGAGACTGTGACTAATGATGCCAGATGGCTCCAACACAAATACCTGAAATGTTTAATAAAAATGTGTCAGTTTCAAAATATAGGTATACCTGATTTAGAATGTTTATTGACAATTAACATTACCCCTTTTTACTTGGCATTGCATTGAGGGGGTTATGCTCATTCTTTTTTTCTCCCAGCATCTCATTTATAAAATGTTAACCCTAAAGAAAATAAAACAAATAGCAGTACGAACACACTTATGCCCTTCCTCCATGCCTGGGGTACATTTTTGCCACATAATTTTGTCACATTTGCCAACAGTTTTCTCCCTCAAGTACTGTGGCTAAACCATTTGAGGGTAAGATGCAGACACTTCATCTATAAATACATATATATTGTTTTAATGTTTTTGAAAACATATTTTATTACCATAAGCTCATTTTCAAGAAACACACAACTCATTTACATGCACTGAACACTCAGTGTGTTATGTTCCTCAGTCCCACAGAACATTGCCCAAGAACTTTTCACAAAATACAATTTGAAACAGAACGGTGAACCTGTTTGGATACACTGGAATAGTAGATTCATGCTGAATATCCAAACAATCGAGTCTTTAAGGAACGTGAAGGGCTAAGAAAAAACCCATCTCAGGCCCCCCAAGGGGTGCAGGAGGCGGGGGGCACCAAGGGGAAGGGGAGTCCAGGCCAGAATAAGGGGCAGGGCAAGCAGGGGCAACGGGCAGGGGTTGGAACCCCCAGCCGCCTGCTCTCCCCGCCTGGGGGGATACAGTGATGACAAGACACAGCAAATGGATTCAGGGAGAAATGACGCCGTGGCCGATTGCAAATATGAGAGATAAGAAAATCTAGAGAGAAAGGCCAGCCTTGCCTGTGGCTGTAGAGGCAACAGTATTGATAACAGTTGCAGCAGGCAGCATTCCTTGAGCACTGCTCTGTCCCAGGGACTCACCCAGGACTGCACATTCCCTAGCTCATGCAGTCCTCCCCACGTCTTTCGAGATCAATTGCATTATGTTCATTCTGAGGACAAGGGGAGGTTAAGAAAATGCCCATCTTGCAGTTTTTGTCAGGAAACTGCGATAAAACCTTTTCTCCAGCCAGTTGGACTGAACAGAAAACCCAGTGGCTCAGACAACTGGAACTGCCAGGATCCCAGATGATGCCTTGTTCCTGCTCAGCTCTTTCCCCTGCAGCTTGACCTCCCTCAAACTTTGCAGCCACCAGAAACCACAGAAGCTCCAGGCTTCATTTGACAAGGTAGCAATTTCTCAGGAGAGAGAACACCTTTCATCTCCCGGGCTTTCAGCAAAATCCCCAGGCAGGGAGAAGGCGTCGTGTGCCCAACCCTGAACCCGCTGCTGGTGCGGGGGGGAGGGCAGCCCTGACCAGCCAGGACTGGGTGACGTGGCCGCCACTGGGGGCGCGGGGAGAGGGGCCAGCACTTCCCAACCCGAAGGACGGAACTGGGAGGCGCGTTGGCTTTCCAAAGGTAGACCAGGGCATGCTGGGCGCAAGGACCACAGACGTGCCCTGTTGGCAGACGGCTGGTAAGGGCCAGGGGCAGGATTTGCACCACTTGACTTTTGCTCCAAAGCTTGCCCTTCGCCTGAGCGCCGCTGGCCACGTGCTCGTTGCCACACCAGCAAGCACCATGAGTCTCACTGACCACCCATCGGTCCACTGGGCTCACCATCCATTTCGTTCGATGGGAGCCGCCAGGTTCTTGTGGGTCCGGTTGGCCTGCAGTGCTGCCAGGCACCTTGGTTGTGCCCTTGGAAGGGCAGTGATCTTATCTGCCCAGACCCCAGGTCTTAGGGAGCCTGGCCTATTCACATCCAGGAAAAGTGAGCAGGGGGCACCCAAGCCCCTCCACCCTTCTGTCCAAACCTGCACCCATTCCTCTCCCATTTCTACCACTTTCTGTATGGTTCTTTGGGCACCTGGCCTTGGTTACTCCAGCCCCAGGCTGGCCAAGCATAGGGTGTCTGGTGCTAAGGGGTCCCCTCCTGGCTGGGGTACTTGCAAAGTGCCCCAAGATAGAGGACACAGCAGTGACTGATGTTAACACAAACAACCCCCCACCACGGCTTGCGCAGTTCCTACAGCCCACCAAGCACTGGGGTGGGCACTCGACGTCAAATGGCAGTGGGCCAAGGGCTCGGTGCCACACCACAGGGCAAAGCCAGAGTGTGTAATCCTGTGTTCACCGGAACAAAATCACCCACAGGCCCCTGCTCCCCAGCATTGGAGGAGATTGTGCATTGGGCACAGGAAGGAAGAGGTAAGTCAGCCGGTCTCAGGAAGGCCTGTAATGGCTCAGCCCAGGAAGTGGGAGAGGAGGGGCAGAGGACCCAGGGATGCTGGGAAGTGGAGACCAGTCACCGGCCACCAATGTTCTCCTGCCAGAGGACTGGTCACCTTTCAGGCCTTCTGCTGCAGGACGCAGGCGAGTCTCCTGGGCCAGTGCCCCAGCCATGGGGAGAACTGTACTGGACTCCAACGAGCCTCTGGGAAGCCCGGTGGTGTATTTGAATCCATCTAGGTGCCTAATCACAGCTTTGCACTAGAAAGAAACAGGCACAGTCAGACCCCGTAGCCTGTCTCTCCTGCAGCTGCTTATCACTTCCAAGGGTTCCTGAGGAAGATGGGCAGAAGAGACCCTCGAGTCAAATTCATACCATGTATCATTCTAGGGCTTTGGCCCCCAGTTCCTCTATGGACAGGCCTACAGGGTGGGGGATTCCCTTGGCCTGACTAAGCCAAGCTGACGTGAGCCAGCTCCAGCCGCCTCCTCTTCCTAGGCCCATGCCCAGTGCTGACCTTCAGAGCTTCCTTCTCTCCCATCTACCCAGGACCGCTGGCCTAACAGCCATCTACCCCAGGCCCCCTTGCACGGTGACTCCTGTGTTGGCTCCTCTCTGGCTTTCAGGAGAGAAGAGAGGGGAGGTAGGACTCCCAAGCAGAAGGGACCCTGGGCTCCTCTGATCACATTAGGCAAACCAGAGAAAGGTGCGAAGAGGGCAGTTTCCTGCAAGTGAAGGAAATTTAGAGAGGGCATGTCTCATGCAGGCTCAAGCCAGAGGAGCCTGTGCTCATCAACCAAAAGCTCCAGCCCCTGACACCTAAGCCTTTCCCACGCCCCTCGGGGTGGAGTGACAGAGGGGGCCTGCTCTGACCTTGGCCTCCGAGCCTGCCCTGAGCCTGCCTGACCCTCTGAACTTGGGTCTCCCTCCGACCCTGCCTGCCCCATTCGATCCTGCCTCTGCCTTCCGAATCAGGCCAGGAGATAACGAAGGCGAGGCAGGGCCTCCCAATGCCAGCGCTCACTCTGTCCAGTGAGAGACACCTGACCAGACCACGGGCCCCGTTGGCGTCCTCCATCCTGGGCATTTCAGCTAGGCACCCAGGGCTTTCCAAGGCAGGGTTTTGTTTCTCTCTTCCATACAACTAAGGAGTGAGGCAGAAGGTGCTTTCTCAAGTTTAATGACTGTTCTTAGTTAGCACCGTCAGCAAATGACTTCTTAAACTGAGGAACAGAAAACACTCAATTTTCTGGATATTTACTGTCACTTCCACAGCAACACAGCTGCCACTGAGTGTGTGAGTCCCAAGGCTCACACTGAGATGCAAGGCAAAGTGGAACCAGTAGCCAAAACCTCCAAACGAAAATAACAACTGTCTCTGTGTTCCCGGGCTGGTGAGACCACGGCCATTGGCCTGGGCCCTCCCGCCCACCTTCTGGGAGGTGACCTAATCTGCCCACTTCCCCAGCACAGCTGCCACCAGGAGAGGCAGGAGAGAAGTGTCCATGAGAGCCTCCATGCACCTCCTTTCAGTAAAAATCCACCCTGAAGCATTGCCCCGGCTCCATCCCCATCCTGGGAAGAAGTCAAATGTTTCCTTACAGGAGAAATCAGAGTGGTGAATTCAAAGCACAGGCGTCAGTGGTTCTTCTGAGCAGGGAGGCTCTAGGTAGAGAAGAAACGCCGAGGTCAGATTGTGTCTGCAAGGTAAACCCAGTCCTTGGAAGTCTGGAATTCTGGATGGTTGAAGGAAGGAAAAGGGAAGGGTCTTCTGCCTCACTGTTGGTGGAGTGATGGCCTCACATCCTCTCCTCTAGAAAGCTTCTTGAACTACCCGCTCCGTATCTCCCCTCACCCGGAGCGTCGGGCAAGAGCATTTTCTCCAGCAATGGAGATACCCAAGATTGGCTATAAGGCACCTCTGGGAGGAGGAACCATCTACAGGGTGCTCTGTGAACCCCAAGAGGTAGGCTCTCATCCCCAAGATGATGGAGCCCATTGGCTCTTAGGAGTAGCTGAGAAGATGGCTCAGGTCGCAGGAAAAGCGCATCAAGGTTGGGCTGGCTTTGCCTCAACAGCAAAGACCAGGGAGCTTGTGCCCAGCCCAGCGTCCCTCCCTTGCAGTTGTTCCTCTGCTCAGAATTCTGCTGCTACTGCTCTTGTGGGGCTGTCAAAGCTGTGGGAGATGTGACCACCACCCGCCTATTCTCCAAGTACCAACTTTCCCTCCACTGAAGTTCTCGCCAACCAGCATGCTCCAGCCTTTCAGGCCCCTGGCCCTTGCCACAGGCTAGCTCTGCCCAGAAGTCCCCTGCCATGGGAAAAGTGCCTTCGGAATTCATTGCTTTGAGACACCCCCATGCCCGGGATCCCTTGAAAATGAGCACTGTGTCTTAGGTATAAACTCCCCGCACAACTGCCCTTGGTGCTCATTCATTGATTGCTGGATCCGTGAATATCAATGTAATCATTTTCTTTTGCCCAGGAACAAATTACCTCAACTTTAGCACCTTCAAACAGTGCACATTTATTTTCCCACGAGTTTCCATGGGTCAGGAGACTGGGCACGGCTTTGACGGATCCTCTGCTCAGTCCCACAAGGCTGCGAGGGCTGTGTCAGCCAAGCTGCGTCCTCATCTAGAGCTGAACAAGCAGCATTCAGTTCCCTGTGGTGCAGGACTGAGCCTTCGGTCCCCACAGTCCACCTGCAGTCCCCTGCCATGTGGCTCTCTCCGTAGGCCATTCACATCTTAGCACCTCACAACCTCTTTCTCTGATCGGCTAAGACAAGAGTCTTACGTAACGCACCCTATCATGAGAGTCCCATCCCATCACCTTTGCCACATTCTGCTGGCTAGACACAAGTCACAGGTTCCCCCTGTACCCAAGGGGAGGGGACTATACAAGGACAAGACTCATTGGGGATCACCTTAGAGTGTGTCTGCCTCAATCAACCATTCAAATGACAAATAATTACAAAGATTGACAGGAATTGACACATCTCTACTCTGTGCCACACACTGTTCTAAGCCCTCTACAAGCAGTGTCTCACTCAATCTCCAAACACCTATAGGGAGGTAGTAGGATTATCCCACTTCCTACAGATGAGGAATCCCGGGAATGAATACAGTGTATGGGGAGAGACTACCCAGCTCTGGATACCAGGTGGGAAAGCAATGGCCCCCCCAAATGCAGTCTCCCCCTCCTCACAAGAGGACTCGGCTCCAAATAACCTCTCTGCCCATCTTGGCACATATTCTAGAGACCAGCTCTCTTCCTGGGACCAAAACCCCTGCCATGACCCACATTCCCTCCATCTGGCCTAGGCCCCTGGACTTGAAGAGCCCACCTGTCTGCTGAGCGGTTCTGTGCAGCTCAGCCCAGACCCATGACCCCTTTCTCTGCAGCCGTGGACACTGCAGACCACGCCCCTGTGGCTCCCTGTCCCCCTGCTCCAGTTGCATCCGTCTCTCTCCTTCTCTGGTTGATCAGCTCTAGCCTGCCCATAACGTTTGCTGGTGCCCAGAGATCTGTTTCCAGGCTCGTGCAGCTGATCCTACCCACCTCCTCCCCCAACACCCGCCCCTATAATGGCACTGACCCCATCACTTCCCCCACCACTGCTCACCGAGGACCTGTCCCTCCAGCCCTGGCCTCCCCGCAGAGCTTCAGGCCCAGAGAGCCAGCTGTCACAGGCACCTCGACATGGTGAAACTGAGCTGATCAGTCTCTCCCCAAAGCCCTCCTATATCCTCCTCCTTCTCGCCAAGCCTAGTACTCTCTGACTCATCTCTTGCTCTCACAACCCTCTCTCTGCAATCCAGTGTATTTCTCCTTGTCCTGCTGATCCTACCTGTGGAACATGTCTGAGTCCTGCTCCCCATCGCTGTCCCCAGAGCCCCTCATCTCACCACCCTACACCCCAGAACCCTGCCCTTCCAGGACTTTGCTCTTTATCCTCCCTCCACGTGGTAGCTCTCCCTCCGTGAACTCCTCTTTGACTGGCTAACTCCAATTTGTCTTTCAGGATTCGATTTAAATGCCACCTCTTCCGGGAAGCTTTCTTGGACCCTCTGGGCAGGTTGCATTTCCCTCTTGGGCTCCCACAACCCGAGTCCTTACTGCGTGGTGCTGGCATCATCTGTTCATTCATCAGGTCTGTGAATTCCTTGAAGGCAGGGACTTTGTGTCCCCAGGGCCGAGCCAAGGCCTGAAGCATAGTGAACAGTGACAAATACGAGCTGGCATAGCAACAAATGAGTCAGCTACTGCCCGCTGCCCCTCCAGCTGTCACCTGTCCATTCTGTCTGCATACCTGCCCCCAGCAGGCTTGTCCTGAGGCTCTGCCCTGCTATTTCTGGCCCAGGGCCTGAGGCTATGACCTAAGCTTTTCTCAGTCCACTTCAAAGATATTGATTTCACTAATCTCCAGGGGTGGTGGCCATGGGGTGCTTTGGATAAGAGGCTGAACAAACAACCTCTACCTTCCTACCCCCCTCCAAGGACACATGTTCATCGGCAGCCTGTCTCTCAGCCTGTCTCTACGGCATTCCTGTGGTGGGCTGCTCCCAGGGGATATGTGGAATCTACTACTATGGGAATACACCTACTCGATTCTTTGCCTCAGACCAAACTACCAAATTCCGATGGTTTTCTCCATCTCAGCCGAATGTGGCTGAGGGTCCAGCCCCATGCTGAGTACCATAGGAAACAAGATGTGGGGAGTGTACTAGAAGCAACGCTAATGTAAAAAGTGTAAATGGGGAGAGAGATTTGCAATTCATATAACAGACAAGGGGATGATTTCCCAGTGTATAATGAGCCCCAGAAATCAGTAAGAAAAAAAGACCAAAACACACACATGGGGCGTGGGGGTGTTAAAACCTAGTAACAGTTTATAGATCATGGCTATTTAACATTTAAAATGATGTGCCACCTCCCTTGTATATTTAAAAATCATACTGCCACTCCAATTTTCACATCACCAATTGCCATCATTTGTAACACCCAGTTGCAACATTTGACAAAGATGAGGAAGTTGGGCCCCACATTGTACCAATGACAGTGTGAGGAATAGACATACTCATAATGAAAGGCATTTCCGCCATATGTGTTAAAACTAGAAATGCCCCCAGCAATTGCTCTTCTAGGACTCTATTCTACATGTACACATGCAAAAAGGCAAAATAATGCATGCCAAAGTATTTTTTGTAGTATTATAATAGCAGAAGATGGGAAGACAAATGCCCGTCAACAGACTAGGTTAAATAAATTATGAGATTCTCTAAACCAAACTCTGCATGTAAATGCATTACCTTCCCACCAGCATGGCACATGACTCTCAGGGATGAGCCTCCCTGGTGCCGAGGGATTACTACCATCACCAGCTGGTGATGCAACTAGAAAAATACCTTGAATAAAAGGGGGAAATGGCAAAGACAAATGGGTTTATATGGCTAAGAGACTTCAAAATGAGTCAGGAGATCATAAAAGGGGTCTCGCTTACACACATCTCAGCAAGATCCCAGAGAAAGCCAAAGTAGATACAACCCCAGGTAGTGGTGCTCCTGAGGGCTATGGAGACACACAGGTTCTATGGTCATGACAGATGGCTCTGGAGTTCATTGCCTTGCCAGTGGGCCCAACTTTGGAATTTGTGCTCCTTATTATGATGGAGTTGGATTGATGTGACCTCTCTATACATGCCTCTTCTGTCACTTTTACTGAATCTGTGATTGGTGTTGGGGTTTGAGTATGCTCAGGAGACTTGAATCTCTGGACTGTCCATGTGCCAGCTGGACCCTGAGCCTCAGCAGAGTTGCAACACCTACTCTCTGGTTCATTGGACTTACCCAGGTCAGCTAACAGGGAAGTAAGGATGGTCGACCACCACACCAGGGAACCGAGTGTCCCCTTCAAGCAGGAGAATTGCATCCATCAGCCATGTGGGATCTAAGCCCCCTCTCAATTTAGAGGTGGAGTGGCATCATCATCCTGGGGTCCACAGGATGGAGGAATATAATATGGATTGGCATAGACTTGCTGGTATTCTACTATAGAACAGTTGTGACTCTAGCAATGGAAGAAATTGTATCATTGATGTGGAGACAGTGGCCATGGGAGTTGCTGAAGGCAGGGAGAGGGAGGAAGAGTTGTGATATGGGGCATTTTCTGGACTTGGAGTTGTCCTAAATGATATTGCAGGGACAGATGCAGGACATTGTATATCCTGCCATAACCCACTGGATGAACAGGGGGAGAGTGTGAACTACAATGTAAACTGTGGTCCATGTGCTGTGGCAGCGCTCCAGGGTGTATTCACCAAATGCTATGAATGTGTCTTACTGATGAAAGGGGATGTTGATGTGGGAGGAGCAGGGGTGGTGGTGGTGGTGGAGAGCGGGGTATATCGGAACCACTTATGTTTTAATTTTAAAGATTTATTTTTCATTTATTTCTCTCCCTGCCCCTCCCCACTACCCCCCGCCACCCCCCGTTGTCTGCTCTGTGTCCATTCACTGTGTGTTCTTCTGTGTCCGCCTGTATTCTTGTCAGTGGCACTGGGAAACTTCATCTCTTTTTTTTGTTGTAGTTGCATCATCTTCCTGCATCAGTTCTCCGTGTATATGGCGCCACCTCTGGGCAGGCTGCACTTTTTTCATGTGGGGCAGCTCTCCTTGAGGGGTGCACCCCTTGCGCATGGGGTTCCCCTATGCGGGGGACACCCCTGCATGGCAGGGCACTCCTTGCACGCATCAGCACTGCACGTGGGCCAGCTCCACACGGGTCAGGAGGCCCTGGGTTTGAACCCTGGACCTCCCATGTGGTAGGCAGGCACTCTATCAGTTGAGCCAAGTCTGCTTCCCTCTTATGTTTTTTAATGTAAAGTTTTGTGTGATCTATTTATCTTTTTTAAAAATAAATATATTATGAGGCATGCTTACAATGGAATTGCATACAGCTGTTAAAAAAAGGAAGAAATGCTTAATGTACTAATAGAGAAAGCTCTCCAGGACATATATTATTAAAGGAAAAAAAAAGAAAGGTGCATAATAGAATATATAGTATGCCGCAATTGTGTAAATGTGGGGGGCAATTATATGTGCGTAGGAGAGAAAGAAAAACATACACTCACACATTTGCTTTAACATGCATAAAATATCTCTGGGAGATAAGAGTCAGAGAAAGCGTTTCTTTTACCTTCTGCCTCAGTTTCCTACTTTTAGCCTTGTCCCACCCTGATCACTCAATACATGTCCTCCGCTCCCTGGATGAGCCTTTTTCCTCCCTCCTCCACCTCAGTTTGGACCACTCCTCTCCTAACTAACCCCAGTCCAGCCCCGTCCTCCGTGGACTCTGGTGCAGAAGCTTCCTAGACAGCGCACAGCCTCCTTCGCCGGAAGGGGCTAGATTTTGCCATCCACTGGTTAGAAAGACCTTTGGTGGGAAAAGCACATGGCAGGGGACCAAGAGTTGGATGCCTTGGCACAGAAAATGCACATGGTCCCCACTCAGCTGTGACCTTACGTATTACGGTGCCCTGGTGTCCCCCTCCGAGCGCTGCTTCTCCCATTCCATACACGAACCTCCACTTCCATGGCTCCAGCTGTCCGCTGTATCAGATTGTGCCCAGTACTCCACCTCCAACCCAGCCTTCTCTCCCAAGCAGACACTTCTCTCCTACGCACTCACACATGTGCTTGTCAGCATCTCCTCCCTGGTCCACACCTGCAGGGTTTGGATCTAGGAGCCCAGGTCAAAAGCGTGAGCACTGGCATCAGCTACTCGCATTTGCTAACCTCCACATTCTCCAGCACCCTCGTTCTCACATACGTCCTCCCTGCCCCTCACCAGTCCTCCCTGCCCCACGCCAGTCCTCCCTGCCCCACACCAGTCCTGCCTGCCCCTCACCAGTCCTCCCTGCCCCACGCCAGTCCTCCCTGCCCCACACCAGTCCTCCCTGCCCCTCACCAGTCCTCCCTGCCCCACACCAGTCCTCCCTGCCCCTCACCAGTCCTCCCTGCCCCACGCCAGTCCTCCCTGCCCCACACCAGTCCTCCCTGCCCCTCACCAGTCCTCCCTGCCCCACACCAGTCCTCCCTGCCCCTCACCAGTCCTCCCTGCCCCACGCCATTCCTCCCTGCCCCACACCAGTCCTGCCCCGTGGTCTCCCACCTGGACTACCCTCTCTCAGCCTTCCTGCTTCCAAGGTCCTCCTACTTTCAAGCACTTCCCCTCTGCTGCCTGAGCAATTTTTCTAAGGTTCAAAGTTAATGAAGTTAAACTCTTGCATCCATACTTCTTTGACCTGAAATCTGCACAGGTCTTCCATGATGGGCAGTCTCTCCCTCTCTTCAGCCTCACGTCCAGTGCTCACACCTGCACACACACACACACCTCACTCATGCCACAGTATCTACTGAGGCCTGGTGTATACCAGGCACTGTGCTGGGTGCTGGTGATAGAGCAAGTGAGCAATACAGACAAATCTCTGCCATGAAAAGGAATTACAATTAAAATTAATTATTAATTAATTACAATTAATTAACTAAAATTAATTACAATTAAAACATAAACTCTCCAAAAAAAGAAAAAATAAAGGAACAATATGATTTCAGATTGTGACAAACGCTGGAAGGAAAAAACAGGCTGATATGATAGAGTAGATGGGGGATGAGGAGTTGGTAGAGGAGACTCCCAACATAGAGCAATCAAAGGAGGCTCTCCTGAGGAGGTGACTTGCAAGTGGGCCACACACTGAGCTCCAACCCTATCAAACGGCTCACAGTGTAACAAATCCCACACACTGCTTTGGGCTTTCCTGTGATGGATTTTGGAATGCCTCCTTCCCTCATCAGCTACCTAATCCCTACTCACTCTCCAAGACTCAGGGGGGATATCGACTTCTCCAAGAAGTCTTCCTTGATCCCCTAGCTGGACTGGGGACCCCTCCATTGTGCTTGCACAGCTCTCACTTCCCTCTGTCTCACGCTAAGCACCCTGGATTTTAAGTTCCTATTTTCTGGTCAATCCTGCCACTGGAAGTGAACTTCCCCGGGGAGCAGACAAGATTAGGCCAAGTCCCAAGGGTCTGAGAGGAGCCCGGGCTGCCAAGGGCAGGCAGAACCATCGTAAGATCTGAGCCGTGGGAAACAAAGTGAAAGAGAAGCCGAGCTCCTTTCCGGCTGCCTTGAACAGCTCGCTTTAATGGCTAAAAGGAAGATGCACTTGATGAACTCTGGGCCTGAAGATGCTTAAAAGATAAATATTTTTGAAACAGAAACGCTACCCTTTCTACCCTGGATTTGGAAAAATCAAAGTCTTTCTTTCATGTCAGTTTAAAAGATTTATGAGGCCTGCTCCTTGCTGGTCTCTGGGTGGCTGTTGCACAGGAATGCATTAATGAGAGGCAAAGCAGCCTCCCAGGGCCCTGGGAAGCTGTGCCACCAGGAAGCCAAGCGCCATCTCACTGCGCCCCTCGCGAGGGCGGGGGCCGACTTCCAGGGTCAGCACGCAAGGAATCAGCCCCATCAAAGCTCTGGCACAAGCGTTTAAAGCAGCACCTGACTGCAGATAAGCCCTGATCTTCGGGAAAGAACTGGACAGGAAGCCTTGGGCGCACTCGCAACCCAGACGAGTCACAAATCATTTGGATACAAATGTCAGGAACCCAACTCAAACTGGCTGAAGTACAAAAGGGGCCTAATGGGCTCACAGAACTAAACGCTTTATTAATAAGTTTGCCTGAAGACCTGACCAGAATCGGGAGCTCAAATGAGGTCTTCAGAACTCAGGCCCTCCGTCCCTCATCTCTGGCTTCCTCCGTTGTCTTTGTCTCACCCGTACTCGCTGCAGGATGGGCCCCAAGAACTCCAAACTCCCATCCGACCATCCTCTCTTCCAATAGTTTCAGCACAAATCCCAGGA
Organism: Dasypus novemcinctus; assembly: GCF_030445035.2. Classification (NCBI taxonomy): domain Eukaryota; kingdom Metazoa; phylum Chordata; class Mammalia; order Cingulata; family Dasypodidae; genus Dasypus; species Dasypus novemcinctus. Next base: position 8,120,360 of record NC_080676.1, on the reverse strand, counting down.
CTCACTCCGGTTGGTCAGTTTAGGGTCATGTGATAACCCCCAAAGCATGGGTAGGGTCAGCTCAAGCCCACCACACAGAATGAGAGTATGAAGGAGAGGTTCCTCAAAGAAAATCACGGCGATGTTACCTTATTAAAGAGGAATGGTACTAGGCCAATAAAAGTAACATGTCCACCAGGCCGGAAAAATGCTGAAATTCCCTGGGACTTGGTCTCCTCATCTGTAATACAGGGGATTGGCCTAGAATGGGCCACCCCTAAAATCCCATAAAATACCTGAAGAATGATATAAGCTGAGAGCTGAAACATTTTTTTTTTTCGTAGGCAGCTTGATGTTTCACCTGGGCGTGCTTAGGTCTCAGGTGTGGAGAGAGGTCAGAGGGCACCATGACTCCTGTCAAAACCCCCACAAGCCAACTCCATTCTGCCTGGCCCCCTCCTCACCTGTTGCCCATGCATTCCATGGACTCTGCCCCCAGCTCAACAGCTTCTTCCGAGGCTGGGAAAAGAGCAGTGGTTCCCAGTGGGGGATGATTTGGCTCACCAGGGGCTAACTGGACAATTGGCAATGTCTGGAGACATTTATGATTGGCATGACTGGGAAGGGCAGGCCGCTGCTGGCATCTGGTGGCTGCAGGCCAGGGATGCTGGGGAGCATCCTACACTGCCCAGCACAGTCCCCCTCAAACAGCAAAGAATGATCAGCCCTCAAGTATCAACAGGGTGCAGGTGAGAAGCCCTGGACAGAGCGAGCAGTTCTGGGACACCCAAGATGTTCATCCAAGCCTTCGATCTGTAGGGAGCCACGGAAGGGATGTGGGTCAACGCATTGACTTGTACAGAACCACAGTGGTGACGAGTCACTGTGGCTGCAGCGTGGGGGACAGCTTGGTGATGGGGAAGAGAGGAGGGGCGTGGAGACCAGTTAGGACCCATCGCCTTTGTACAGTGAGAGCAGCGCCGTCTTCATGGGCGTCAGAGCCACGTGGTCACACAGGGCCCCACGCCCCGAAGAGGCCCACACTCGGTTTAGCGCTCTGCTGCCACTGCCTTAAAATTTGTAGTAATTGTTAAACAAGGGATCCCACCTTTTCATTTTTCGCTGGACCCCACAAATTATGTTCCAGACATGGGTGAGAGATGATAAGGGTCTGAACCAGGGCAGGGGCAATGAGAAGAGAGCGCCAGCATTCTCAGTGGGAAAGCACCGCCTCTTCCACATTTCCAGCTCCCCCAGGTTCCTGGGTGCCAGCTGAGAATGGGGCTGGGGTTACAGAAGGCTGACTGATGAGTCAAGGGGTCCCCAGGGTAAGGAAATGCACGGTCTTCCTCTATGGAGGCAGGAATTAGGCCCCCAGGAGAGAAGGGATGGTCCTTACTCACCACCCCAGCCGTGATGGGAGCACGATATGGCACATGTAATTCATATCCCTGAACTGTACCCTCTAAAGTGGTAAATAAGAGGAAATTCTGTGTTGTACAAATGTTGCCACAATAAAAAAAAATTTTAAAAAAGGAGATGGGCTGGTTCTTGCCCCCTGACATTCTTTGGGAGTGACAAGGTACCTGAGGAACACCTGTAAGCAATAGAAGGCACTTGGGGTTTTACCACCCAGAAACGAGAAGGCATGAACGTGCCTTTCTCTCCAGGGTCTCTAGGGTGACTGCTGGACGGGCAGCCCCAGCGCTGCTCCCTGAAGGCTGGATGGGGTCTAGGGCTTGGGTGCAGTCAGCAAGCTCGGGGTTTCCAGGGCAGCCCTCAGGGCAGTGGTTATGAGCAGACTCCAGAGGAAAGGGTGCCTGGGTGCCCACGTCCCTCCCCCACTATTAGCTCTTAGCCTCTCTGAGCCCCCATTTCTATCAAATGGAATAACAACAGCTGCTCCAGGGATAGGCTGGGTGAATCAAATGAGATCTTGCACTCTAACACCCTGCGTCGAGCACCTGGCCTTGAGCAGGTAGCTTTACCTCCCCAAGACTTGGTCCCCTCAACTGTGAAGTGGGGAGAGAATTCAGCCCTTAGAGCACAGCATTGCTGCGAGGATTAAAGCAGATGAATCGCATGGTAGCAACCTGGTGTGCTTGTTGTTGTTGTCATTGTTGCTCGAGCCTCCCGATTCAGAACCACTGGCCCTGAGACTGATCAGCTGCTCCCATTAGGAAGATGTCCCCGTCCATGGGGAGAACCCCACCCCCAGCGCAGGAGCCTGAAGATAGTCGTGTTTTTTCATCTACGCCTCCTTCTCCAGACACAAAGGGTTTCCTCAGTATTTCCATCGGAACCCTCTGCCCACACTCAGAACCCTCTTCTAGCTTAAACTACAACTGGCATTCTTGACTCTGGAAAAGTCTTACTTTTATAGAGTTGGGAGTGTGTGTGTGTGCATGTGTGTATGCATGAAAACCTACATGTGCTTGGGGAAGGAGCGTCTTTAAATGACCAAGTGACGACACAGATTTCCTGGCAGCTTCTATCCCTAGTACAAGACCACCAAGGAAGCCTGAGCTCTGCTCCCCCAGATGGCGGCCCACTCAGGATTCCTGACCACTCCTCTTCTTTCCAACATGGACCATCTTGGATGTGTTTCTGAAACGTTGCGCTAAATAAGCATGGAAAAACACACTGCCCTTGGGAAGCTACAGGGTCATTATTTAACAGAAGCCATTTTTCCAATATCATCCCCAGGGAAATGGGGAAAGCTAGGAATCGGCTGCAGAGGGGCGATGGCGCTGGGAGGAGCAGCCTCTGAGGCCCCCACCCCAGTCCTCCCAGTGTTGCTGAGGTCCAGCCTCACGGATGAGCCTGGGAAAACCTGGAACAAACATTGTCATTGACCATAACATCAACAGCCGTCATTTACTGAGCACCAACTGTGTGCCAGGCGCCAGGCCACATCAACAGTGCCCTCACTGTGTGTGACCCTCCTAACAACTGCACAGCTGGGCGAAGCTGGAGGAAGACAGCCTGAGTTCTAGTTGCTGCTCTGTCCCCCGTCACCTGGGTGCCTTGGGCAGGCCAGTTAACTCCCTGAGGCTCTGGTTCCTTGGTGGTAGAACGGGGATGACGGCCCAACCTCCAGAGGCGTGCTGGAGCCAACCCGCGCGGCTCTCAGCCCCTCCCAACTGCACAATCTGTTGGCAAGCTGAAAGGAGCCAAGGCAGAAATTTACACCCCTGAAATTCACAAACGCTGCAAATCAAACGTTTTTTGGAGAGTCAGTTGTTAAACATTTCCTGCCATGCCACTACCTACCTCATCCATGCGGACACTAAATTAAATAATGTCTTTACAGCGTTTTGCACAGTGCCCGGCACGTGTAACTGCTCAGAAGTTGGTGCTTGTATTTATGACCCACATTTTCATGCAATGAAATTGCTGCTCAGAGCAGTCGCTTGCCCTGGCCGCGGAACCCATCACAGCTGCTACCCCTGCTTTTCCTCTGCTCCATCCAGGCAGAGGTATGGGGGACGGTGGCCTCAAGAGAGGGGGACACAGTGTTGACCGACTTGGTGACTCCTGGGTGGAGGGTGTGGTGGTGGGAGTAGATCTGAGCAGAACCAGAAAGACAAAGAGCTGCTCTGGAAGGCACCCAGGGCCCGTAGGGTCACTCCCAGGACAGGATGTCACTGAGGGGAACCTCCGTTGGCTGCCCCTGGGCTCGCTGCACTGGGGGTTCAGTCAGTGTCTGTGGTCCTGGGAGCGGCCCCCAAACGCTGCCTGCTCCAAGCAGGGACCCAGTGATTCTGAGCAACGGCTGCTGAGACAGACAGACAAGAGGGGCATGGGGCAGCCTGGCCGGGACAGACGCCCCAGGCTTCTTCTGCAGAATCACTCGGGATCAGGGGTCCTTAATGTTAGAGGTTTGCAATAATTAACAAGCTGTAGCTCAGTTGCCCCTGGGGAACTGACTAACCCCATCCTCCATAAGGCTACATGTCCAAGGGCACCGCACTTCCCCAAAGGTTGAACAAAGAAACCACACAGAGACCAGAGTAAAGGGAAATGGAGACCTTCCCCACCTACATATCAGAGGGAGATAAAATTCCTACAGAACAAAGAAACATCTGCTCCTGCAGCATTCCAAGAAACCATAACTCCCTAACCCACTATCTTCTAGTCACTGTCAGGGAAAGTTTTCCTCTAGGGCTTCCTATTGACCCCTGCCCCTCACTTGGACCCTCAACCCCCTCCCACCAACTATCATTCCCCCACCCAGGAAAGTTCTGTGTAAATTCAAGTCCCCCCTTCCAGGAGGGGCTGAAGTCTCTCTTCAGACCCCACCATGCTGGCGAGGGCGGAAGCCTGTTCTTCAGACCCCTTCCGTTGGGAGAGCTTCTCAATAAATCTTTCTTTGTCTATAGTCATTTCACTCTCCATGTCCCAGTAAGTGCCGTATTTTCTCCAATACTTACTCTTCTTTGTTCCATGGGCCCCATGTCAGGTGAAATGAACGCCACTGTAATTTACTTATTGCGTACATTCACCAGTGAAAGAAATGATAGATTTCCATTAGAGGTCAGAGAAAAGAAGAGGATCATTTTTTTTTTCAACTCAAGCTCATGGACCCCCTGAAATCTTGCCTCGGACTCTTTGAGGTCCTGCTTAAGAACGCTTGCTCCAGATAAACAATCTCAGAAGAGGTGGGCTGAGAAACAGCCAGCAGATCGCCCACGGGCACCTCCCCTCACCAGGCAGCTGAGCCCAGCGAAAAAGCCACGTGCCCAAAGCTGGGAGGTGGCTTGCCTCCATCGCCCAGTGCTCGCTGGGTGCCCCGGAGGGGGGCGTTTCCCTCGGGCCTCAGGCTCGGCAGCGCCAGGCGGAACGTAAGCCCCACGCGGCCTACACCAGCACCCATCGTTTCAGGAGGGAACTTGCTCCACTGTCAGCAATTTCAGGAAGCATTTTTGATGATTCCAGGCCAACGCTCTCTCCCATCTCTGAAATTTCAAAGAATTTGTTCCAATATTCTAGTTATAAACACGGTACAAGATCATTGTAGCAAATTGGAAAATACATGAAAATTTTTAAGTCTTAAAAATATTCAAACTTGCCACTCATAAGTGCATATTTTTGACATTTTATTTTCTATCATGTTATATGCATATATATACTATTCTCTACAACAGTGTAGTCTCCTTTTCACTTAACACTGTAGCAAAAGAATTCCATGTTGTTAAAAATGTCTTTGTAAGCCTCATCTTTGCAGTGTGTAAAATATTCCATTATATGTAATGGTTGATCGATTTAAACTTCGCTGTTGTTGAACACTTTGATATTGTGCTGCATGAGCCTGTCTGTTCGTTAAGCTTTTCTTCCCCATCTCTGATCATTCCCTTAGACAGATTTCTAGAAGTGCAACCATCTGGTCAAAGGGTAGCAGCATTTTGAAGGCTCTTGTGGCATACAGAAATGTCACAGCAAATTTCATTCCCATCAGGCACATGGGGCAGGGCCAACCTCCCACGGCCTTTCCATCATTTAGTTATTGAATTATTTTCCCTTTTAAAAGACGATATTCTGATCCAGATGAAACGGATTCTCACTGCTCTTCCTCTGATTACTTGCTAGGTGCTCCTCTCCTTTCCATGGAGGGTTGACTTCTTCTCTGCAGATATGTTTGTTTGGTTCTCGCCTTCTTTTCCACTTCATAAATCCAAGCCTTATATCTAACTGCCTGAGAAGCAAGGCTTGAACCCATAGCAGTGAACTGAACCACATTTCCTTGCCTCTGCCCTTGCTGGAACGTTTCTGTATTTTCCCATCACGTTCCTGCCGTGGCACAGCTGTCTTGCGGCCGTGTCTGACTTTTCCTTCACTGACTCTGGATCTTAGAAGGCCTCCAGGACATGTTCACACATGAGGGTTTGGCAGCCAGGGGAGTATCTCGTAAGGGCTGCAGCCTCCCTGCTGCCTGGATGGTGAGCTCCCTGCGGGGTGCTGTGTGCCCATTAGGCCTCACCACAGGGGCACTGGCCACTTCCTTTCCTCGTGTTGATGAGCAATGGCCCGTAATAGGAGTGCCAAACCCCCAACTCCCTCCAGAAGTACCAGTTAGAAGTGCCAACTCCTTCTTCCGCCTCCCACTCACTCCTGCCTTTGTGTGGGATGGGAGAGATTTGCAAGGAGGAGGTGGGCTGTGCTCAGCTCAAGCCACCCTCTGCCGTTCTCTCTCCTGAACCTTCTCCACTCCAGGATTACAAGGTAATCCCACCGAGGCAGGCTCCTCCCCTGAAGCTGGTGACAGTGTCAGCACGGTTCAGGGAGGATGAGCAGGAGGGCCCAGTGGGGCCTCGGATGCAGGGCTCCCTCTGCCATCCAAGCTCACCGGCCACCACGCTGATGTCTGGGCCTCTCTCTGGCTGCTGTTAGCCGACGTCTCACTGGCCCAGATGTCATTAAAAAGGGGAACTCTTGGCACCCCAGATTTTGTAACACCCACAAAAATGGCTTTGTGCAGTGAAGCGCTGCCCCAGTGGTCTCTCTACCATCTTCTAGAATTAGGTGAGAGTGTTCTGGAGTTGTCAAATAAATAATCTCTAAAACCCATGGGATCAACTTTTTCTCTTGGTCCATTGTTTCCCAAATCCATTTCTAGATTTCTGGACTATGCTTGGCTTACTCATGTGAAAAGCGTTCTCTGATCAAATTCAATTGGAGATACAATGTTAAACAAAATAAATGGGTCTGTTACCTGCCGGACTTTACAGAATCTTTTCTTTTTTTTGAGGTACTGGGGTCGGGGATTGAACCTGGGACCTCATATTGGGAACCCAGTACTTAACCACTGAGACACATCAGCTCCCCTGAGTTCTTTGGTTTTTTTTTTTTTTTTTTCATTTGTTGGCTTGTTCTTTTTTGTTTTCATTTTTTGGAGGTATTGGGGACTGAACCTGGGAACTTCCATGTGGTAAGCAGGTGCTCAACCGCTTGAGCCATGTCTGTTCCCTTTACAGAATCTTTAATAAGCTAATATACATTGTGAATCTCCAAGTGGAAGTCAAGGAATGGGTTTCCCAAACATTTTTGCCTTTTGAACCCTTATCTGCGGACATCTTACAAGAACAGGGTTCCACTGAATACACCTTGAAAAAAACCTGTGCTGCCTCAGACTTCCCTCTGGCCTAATGCTTATGATATTCCCAGAAGGAGGGGCTCTGGTAGGAAGGGAAGCTCTGGCCATCTCTCCCTGAAACAGTCCCCTCTCTTTCCAAGTCCCAGCATGGGGTCTGGTCCTAAGACCTCTTGGATGGTACAGGGCAGGGGTCAGCAAATGTGTGCTGTAAAGGGCCAGATAGTAAATACTTCAGGCGGTGAAGGCCATAGACTCCGTGGTGTTGCAACTACTCAGTTCTGCTCTTATAGTGAGAACGCAGCAGGCATAGATGATGTGTAAGCATTTGGACATGTCTGTATCTCAATAAAACCTCATCTACAAAAACAGGTGGCAGCCAGGTTGGCCCTGGGTTGCAGCTTGACTGAGAGCGCCTCCTGGAAACCAAGCATGAAGAAGTGGGCTGTAAGAAAGCCCAGTTGTGACAGCCTCCAGGGGGTAGCCCACTCTTGGATGAGGAAGTTTCACCCCTCACCTACCAGGAAAGAGCTATGTGCCCTCCTGCTTTGGGGGGCTCTGAGGGTAGAGCTACCCCAATACCCAATCCTGCCTGCTTGGGATCCTAGAAAGTCTCCGAAACTCAAAAGCCCTAAGGAAAGCCAAGTTGGCCTTGTGTAAAATCCCCCGCATTCCTGAAGAAGGGACTTATTTAGGTCAACTGAGGGGCAGTGGCCTCGTCTGACCAGGGTGCTTAACTGGAGTGCAGCTGCTGCAGACCACAGGGCAGGAGGCTGGGACTGCATGTGTGCCACATTCCGCTGCAGTGTCCTTCTCTCCTGGGCAGACTGTAGGGGAATCCCAGGACTGTCAGCAATGCAGTCCCTGGAGCACTAGTCCAAATGGACGGAACAGTGTCGAAGGTCTCAAAACAAGCAGCCATTCCCTAAGCCGTGACCTCATCTCCTAGCCCAGGATGGAGGGACTCCTGTAGCCCTGTCACTCAGAATCTAGCACCCAGTCTGCATGGTGAGGGGCCAAGCAGGGAGAGCTGTGGCGGCAGACAGAGCTCAGAGTTTGACCCAGAAAAATAATCGACTGTCTCCTGAGAACCAATACGCGTCAGGCATCACAACTACAACAGCCCAAATTCTTTTCTGCGGCTTAGATACGACCCTATTTTGCAATAAAAAATGGAGGCTCAGAAGAGTTACATGAGTTGTCCAAGTTTTCATAGCTGGGGAAGGACAGAGCTGGCATCCGAACCCAGATCTGGCTCGACTCCAGGCTGCCAATCTCCTCTCCTTCCCTTCCAGCTCCATCTTCTCAACCTGACTGCTCCTAGGTCCACGGTCCTGGCAGGTGGAGTCAGAGCCCCTCCACACCTCTGCCCATCTGACCTATCCCTTCTAAACCACCTGGGCCTTGGAAAGGCTTGCCTGCAGGATCTTAGATGTCCCTGGATCTAAGGTGTCTGTGAACATTAGACCATAAGTGGGTGGTAAACAGGGCTTTGGGTGCCATCCAGCCTGCCTTTACCTAGCGGCAGAGCTGAGAGCTGACACGGGACTTTGAACAACAGGAAACGTTTTTATTAGGTGTTTGCTGTGCCAGGCCCAGTGCAAAGATTTTGCATATTATCCTCTCAAGAACCCCTGAGTTAGATATTATCATGCCCATTTTCACAGACGAGGAAACTGAGACTCAGAGGTATAAAGCTATTTGCCCTGATACCAGTGGTTCCTAGGATAAAGGCCAAACTCCTCACCCACAGTGAGGAGGCCATTCAAGGTGTGGCTACCACCTTCCAGTTGCATCTCACACCATCCTCCACCATCTGTGCTCCAGCTGCAAGGAACTGGGATGAGCCCTACTCAGGGTCCTCAGAGAAGCTGCTCCTCTGTATGGAAAATGTCTACCCCATCTTTTCACCCAATTAATTTCGACCTCATTTCTCATGTCCATGTCCTTAGGGGGAGCAGATGTGGCTATAGCATTTGAGCACCATCTTCTACATGGGAGGCCTCAGGTTCAATTCCGGGTACCTCCTAAAGAAGACAAACAAACAACGAACAGACAACAAGAAAAAAGAGAGCAGGCAATGAGCAGACAATGAGCAGAAAACAAGCAAACAATGGCAGACAATGAGCACAAACAAATGAGCAGGGAAGTCCCTGGTTTGGTTCCCAGTACCTCCTAAAGAAAAAAAACAAAACAAAACAGACAATGAGCAAAAACAACAAGCAAAGAGATGAGGGAGCCATCTTGGGGTGGGTGGCAGGAATCACATCTTCAAGAGCCTTGCCTAATATAATACCCTCTCCCCACCAGGTCAGACCCCACCAGAGAAAACAAAGGCACGTGAGTGATGATTCGCCAAATGCCTGCCTCTCCCTCCAGGCTCTCAGCTGCCTGAAGGCACAGGCCCTGTCTGGTCTTGCTCACTGGGTGAGCCCAGGGCCTGGCACATGGCAGCCACCCTCCAACGCCTGGCTGACGGAATGACCTTACCATTCTGCCATTGTCCTTGCATGTCTGGGGCACCCTCCGCCGCCCTCCACCTCTCATCCGTGCATCCCGTGAATGTTTCCTGGGCATCTGCTGCCTGCTGGGCGCTGGGCATATCCAGATGAATCAGGTCTCGGGGCACACATTGCTCCCTCCTCCTGATCACTCCCACCCTCCACCTCCCACCTCTTCCTCCGTGGCCCCAGCTCTGCACTCAGGACTTAGTGCCACTTCCTCCAGAATCCCTCTGTATCAGTCAGGGTCCATCCAGGAGAAGGAAACCTACATGGTCATTTGCGCTGAGATGGTTTAATATCAAGAATTACTAACACTTACAGGGGATTAGCTACTAGGATGGGGAGGGAAGCACTGGAAAGAAAGCCTGAGGGTGGAGAGAGAGTAGCCAAGGAAGAAAGAACCTTGGAGGACGAGAGGGACTGCCAAGGTTGGGACTCAGACAGCATTGGAGCTGTGACTGCAGATCCCTAGAGGGCCGTGGCCGGACCAGAGCTGCTCGGTGGCCCCCGGACCCCGGGGGCAGGAAAGGCCCGTGGGAGGGCTGGGGGTCGGAGACCCGCAAGCCAGGAGAGGCGCACCGTCGGGGGAGCCGCCAGCAAGAAGCCCGGAAGAAGCACAGCGGAACCGGAAGAGGCCCCTCCTCCCGCAGGCTTCCTCCCAGGCATCCGCGCGCCTACCGGAAGTGTTGACAAGGTCCGGTGCTGAGTCACAGAAGTGCTCAACTGTGCTACCCGCCGAGCCCAGGAGGGCGTGGGCTTCGGTGAATGAATGAAACGTGTCCCAAGGGAGATGGCACCAGAAGGAAATGGCAAGAGGAAGCTCCCCGCGGAGGCCTTCCGTGGCCCCACCTGGCTCTGTCAACCCAGCGGAATGAGCTCCACCGGCAGAAGGACGCGCCGGTCCGGCTGCGGAGGGGGCCCGGCTGCGGAGGGGGGCCTGGCATGAGCCACAGGTGTCCCTGGGCCATCACGGTGCTCTTCCCAGTGGGCACAGCACCAGGAAGGGAACCGAGCTGCCTCCCGAGGTCACGTGCTATCTCCCTCCATATTGCCAGCCCTGGCCCTCATGTACCCAAGGTGGAGCCCAGAGCGCACCCAGGGGGCCCCCCGGAGAGCAGGAAGCTCCTTCCTTGTGCCCCCCCCCTTCCAGGCCTGGCCCTGACGCCCTTTATTTCCACATGGCCTCTTTGGGTCTCTGATCTTGATGGCCTGCCCCTCCTGCGACTTGCCCAAGCTGGGCAAAGAGGAGGAGGATCTTTGGAAAGAAAGCACTGAGCTGCTTTTGTTTGCAGGCTGGCATCGTCTTATGTCATGTTCCTGTTCCATCTGGCTTCCGTGGAGGAAAACAGCTCAGAGGATGTTTTCACCTCCCTGCAGCCAAGCACTCATCCATGGGCGGGCGTCGACTGAGAACTTGGCACCCCCTCGCCAGGTGCCTGGGCCGCACGGGAGCCGAGAGGGGCCTGGTTTCCAGAGATCAACAGCCTGCAAAGAGAAAACAGGCATATGGGAAAAACCTAGAGTTTCCACGGGACAGCACCCAATTCACATTTACGCTGTGCAGTGCTAAGTAAGGAACTAAAGGGAAGCAGACATGGCTTAACAGATAGAGTGTCTGCCTACCACATGGGAGGTCCAAGGTTCAAACCCAGGGCCTCCTGACCCATGTGATGAGCTCGCCCATGCACAATGTTGATACACACAAGGAGTGCTGTGCCACACAGGGGCATCCCAGCATAGGGGAGCCCCACAAGCAAGGAGTGCACCCCACGAAAAGAGCTGCCCCACGTGAAAAAAGTGCAGCCTGCCCAGGAGTGGTGCCACACACATGAAGAGCTGACACAGCAAGATGACACAACAAAAAGAGACACAGATTCCTGGTCCTGCTGACAAGAATAGGAGTGGACACAGAAGAATACGCAGTGAGTGGACACAGAGAGCAGACAACAGGGTGGGGAGGGCGGGGAAGGGGAGATAAATAAAATAAATCTTTTTTAAAAAAATGAAAAATTAAAAAAAAAGAAAGGAACTGAAAACGTTCAAAAGGAGGAGCAAGGGACATTTATGGAGCACCTCTCGTGAGACGGATGCTATTCCAAGCTCTTCCCACATGTCTCCTCTGACACTCCCAGTAACCCTGTGAACCCCCAATTTACAGGGACTGAGAGGAAATCTCTTGCTTAAGGCCACATAGCAGTGAAGCCAGGGTCTGAGCCCTAGTTCATTGGATTGCAAAGACAGTGTGCAGAGAAGTAACTGCCTAAGGCAGGGGGACCCCAGTGGCCTCTTCACCAGCCAGGATCCCAGGACCTGATGGAGTATACAGCTGAACTCATGCCTTCTGGAGTGATGCTCTCTGGGTTTAAATTCCATCTCCACCACTTAGAAGCTCTGTGACTCCGGAAAATTTCCTTCCCCTTTCTGGGCCCTAATTCTCTCACCCATAAAATATATAAAATCATAGCATTATTGTGAGGATGAAATTATTACACATGGAGCCCTAAGAATATAATGCAGTACATGCCCTATAAGGGTTTGTCTTTTTCACTTCTATTTTGCCTTTTCTGAACTCAGGGAAACCACGGTTTGACAGGCCATTGTCTGGACACATGCCTTCCTGGGTACAAGCACACCTGAAGTTTCTGCCAGACAAGCTGGGGGAAGACTGGACTCATCCAGGAAATCCTGCCCCGCAGCCCCCGCCCTCCGCAGAGCTTCCTGCAGCCTCGTCTGACAAGATGTGCAGGGTTAGTGGAGGGAGGCCTGGATCTGGTCCCGGCCGTGGCGCTCGCGAGCTGCCGCTCTGTTCCCGGATCGGCAGCCCTGCCCGCCTTCCCCAGGCTCTGTGGGCACCGAGGCAGGAGCGGTGTATGCAGAGGTAGAGCCCGGCAGGGGCTCTCTCGGCCCACAGGGCCTGCCCCAAATCTTGGCATGTATTTCCATCTTTCCCTCCTTCTCAGCAAGCTCTGTTCTTTCCCCAGTTTCCCAAACACATTTTTTCTACTGGCTGACATTAAAAAACCCACGCAGTGGCTTCCTCCCTTCCCGGTTCAACACTCCAGGCCCCGGGTGGGTCCGAGCAAGGTCAGTGTCCACGTTGGGGGTACAAGAGGAGCAACAGCCCAGCAGGAGACGTCAGAGCACGGCGCAGGGAGGAGCACATCCCTCAGGAGAGGAGCTGCGAGGCGCAGGGGCCCGGCACAGGGTGCAGAGGGCGACCCCGGGGACCCAGCACGGGGTGCCAGGCCTGAGCAGAGTCGGGCTCAAGCAGGGTAATGACGCCGTCCCCATGAGGGCTGACGGTGGCCCGGGGCTGAGTGTTGGAGCCTGGAAGGAAGGGGGCACGTTCGCGGCCAGGGCAGGGGGTTGACAGGGCCTAAGGCTCTCACGTGGGGGACACGGTCAGCAGGTGGCTGGTGGCAGGGACGGCTCAGGCTCTGCAGGTGGTAAGGATGGTGGGGCCACGTTTCTCACTGCAGCCTGGGAAGGGGGTTACAGCTAGGGAAAGAGAAAACTAGAATGAACCGCCCGGTGCTAGACCGGAATCGGAAGTACTGGCGTGAAGCTGTGGTTTTCAGTATCGAGAGATAGACACAAAAACAAATACAGATAGCAACGAGAGTGTGGGTGTGCCGCACCCCTGGGATCAGCAGCACCCCACCAGCAATGCACACCCTTAGGGCTCAGCTAGCCTTCCACGTGCTGCCCTTCACTGAGAGGAGCTGCGTCTCCGTGGAGAAACGGCTGACTCCAGGACTGCGGCAAGGAAAGTACAAGATGACCCTGCAACTTCTCTTTGCGCCAGAAAGTGTGGAAGTACTCAAAGTCTTCTGGGGGCTTGCCAAAGGGACGCAGAGGTCAACTTGAAAGGGCTCCCACTAATTAAAAGACATAATGATAGTTAAGCATTACAACTCATCGAATAAAATAGGGATCCATCAGTTCCTACTGAGATCAAGGAATTAATAAAATAATGGGAGAAAGGAAAGGTTTGTCCTGCTGTGGAATGCCAACACGTAAACGTAAAGTGCTGGAATTAGAAAATCGCCATTTGGCAGCTATCATAGTAATAACTAATTCAGCCAGGAAGCATCAGTGGATGCTCATTCATGGTGAGAGTTTGATGAAGAGCGGGATACTCACACAGTTTCAAAGTACCTCCTTCCCAAATAGTTATTCAACATACAGGTGCAAAGAGGACCGTGACAGCGGAGGAGAGACGACAGGCCCTGCCTTCACGGAGTGGTTCTGCTTCCCCCCTGCGCCCCTGCCTCGCTGCCCGCCCCAGCACCCCCAGCGTGGTTTGGCTTGTCAGGGCGGGTGTGGCTGCTCATTGCTCGGGTGTTTCGCCTTCCTCGTCCCAATCAGCCCAACTTCGGCATCAAGAATATTTTCCCGGAGCACTGCTTCCCAAACTTCAGCGGCATCGAATCTCCTGGAGGGCTTGTTGAAACAGATCACTGCCCCCCTCCGAGTTCAAGACTCAATCGGGCTGAGGCAGGGCCCAAGATTTGCATTTTGAAAACTTTCCAGGTGATGCCAAGGCTGCTGGCAGGGGGCCAAACTCTGAGAACTGCTGGTCCTGATGAGAGGAAGGGAAACAGGTGCAGAAAAAGTTAAGACAGTACTCGGTGCAGCTCACAGCGGGGGGCGGGGGGGGGCGGGTTGCTCAGGGGAATGCAAATAGATTCTTGGCCCAAAAAAGCCTCTCGTCTCTAGCTCCTTCCAAGACGGTGAGTAGAGGGTGTAAAGAGAGGCTGAGTGAGGGGCTGACAGCGGCGAGGGCGCGTCTGACTTGGCTGTGGCCCTGGCCGCACCTGGTCTGACCTCACACAGGAAAACAGGCCCTTGCCAGGATCTGAAGGTCTGAATTTTAGGTCCTCTCTGTCCAGAGAAAAACGTCTATGTAAATTTCACCTTTCAGGGGAAAGACCTGCGTTAAGCAAGCGATTCTTTAATTTCCCTCTGAAGGCAGAGTCCCCCTTGTGCGATCAGCTTCATTTCCTGCCACTAGGAGAGGCAGCAAGGAAATAGTGCCCAGAAAAATAACATTCCTAGAAATTTCAGAGCATGCCTGACTCATGAAGCTGACACATAATTGCTACTTCATCAAAGCTTGATAAAAGAGATGCAAGATCTACAGCTATTTCCTCTGAACAACGTAGAGGGCCTTATTCCCGGGGTCATATGGATGTAGGAAAAAATGCAACTAATGAGTCTGGTTAAAGGATTCGTTAATGGTAGAGATGGTTCTGAAACCCAAAGCAAGCACCCTTTCCTGGGCGGGCCATGCGAGTCTCCTCAGCGCAAAGCCTGATTGGCCAGTCCTCAGGGGAGCCGGCCCCTGGTGGGGTTCAGCCTTCGTGGCCTCAGACACATGCCAGCACCTTTTTCTGCCTCACTTTTGTCCAGCTGGGGAGTGGAAATGATAGAACTTGCCTCACTGATTCTTAGACATTGCTACAGGAGCTAAGGTCCACCCTAAGAACCAGTCCCTTAGGTTTGAACCAGGGAGCCTGATGCCCAGTGTGACACCCAGAACAAACTATGGCAGTACATGACTTCCCATCCAGATGTCTGGTTTCTGAACACAGTGGGGAGAAGGATGACATTGGGAGGATAGAACAACTTCCATCTTAAATGACTCTTTAAAACTCCTGAAGTGATAAGGAATGGCATAAGTGTATGTGTGTCTGAACCTGTGTGGATGTGTGTGAGTGTGTGTGTGTGCATGTGTATAGGCGTGTGTGTTTTTTTTAGTGTTTCCATGTAGGAGTGTGCATGAATAAGTGTGAGTGTGGGTGTATGTGCATGGGTGTGAACGTGTGTGTGCAAGTCTGTGTACAGGTGTAAGTAGATATGTGAATGCACATATAATTGTGCATGAATGTATAACTTACAGATATTTGTGTATGGGTTCATGAAAGTGCATGCACCTATGGGAGAGACGTGTGTGTGTGAGAGCGTGTGCGTGTGGATGTGCATCAGCATGTGCAAGTGAGCATGTAAGTGCACAAATCTAGAAGTGTGTGTACAATTGTGTACTTTTTTTGAGGAGTCCTGCTTTTCACACTCTCACTCGTGTGCTTCCTGCGGTGCACTCCTTTGAAAGCTCTCTCTTTACATGGGATCCTTCGCACTATGCTCACAGTAGCCCCAAGAGGTAGTTTAAAAACACAGGCTGAAAATGTGTGTGGAGCAATTTGTAACAGCCTTTAAAAGCAAATTGTTTTATGCAGAAGACTACAGCATTGCAACAGCAGTGCTAGTTGTATTCCGCTCGTGGGTTCTTGAGGACAGAGTGATTTCTGCAGACGGGAGGGCAAGCCAAGCCCCACAGCAAACAGAACGGAAGGCCTTGTCCTTGGAGAGAAAACAGAGAGGAGTTTATAATTAGCAAAGGGGCCAATTATTTCCATGCCACAAACAGCTACAGTATTAATGCTTAACCAATTAAAGCTTTCATTTAAAAAATTTCAGAAGCATTTTATGAAGAACTGAATATATTTGACCTGAGTCCATTTCATGTTTAACTAGGAACAATAAACAAATGCTTTCAGCAGGATGAAGGAGGGCACACTATTGAAAACACCAGTGCTCCCTTCACATCTGAACAAAGGTTCACAGATGCCGGCCCAGCGCTCACCCCCTGCCTGGGTCTAAATGTACCTCCCAGGAAGAACTCAGCTTCCTGGGCCTGAGAAAGGAGGGGGCCTTCCTGGAATTTTCCAGGAAGAGGAATGATGCCCCCAGCTCAGAGGATGAAGGGAAATGCCCTCACTTCCAATTTGCTGCACTGTATCTGGAAGTAGTATTTTAAAAATTAAGCGCGTACGTGAATGGGTGAATGAATGAACCAATCAATCAATAGGCCAGTGCTAAGGAAGAAAAGAGATGAGCCCGGCCCTGGTTTATGAAACAACCTCTGGTTAAGACGATTCCTGCCCAGTGGTGTTTTTCATCCTTAAGCCTGCATGAGCCCCAGAAATTACAGGCTTTTCAGTACAAATTCCAAATAGCAAAGTAACGATTTTTACACGCCACTGTCTTTGCCAGCCTCGGGTGTTCTACTTAAGGACCAGATGCCATGGATATGTCTGATGCGAACGCGGTGGTTTCCATTGTTGAAGCAACTGTTCAGAGTACTGTGAAGATGTCTAAAACATTTGGAAGCAATTCGATTCAAGTAATTTTTATTGAGCAACCAGCGCTGTGCTAGAGGTGCATCAGTAAGGATGCCTCCACAAAGCCTACACCTGCTCCTTCCTGAGCGCTCCGCAGGTCCTTGCTCCAGACTTATAAACTCTTAGTTGCACACAGTTCTTGTAAGCTGGGAGAGCTGTGCTCCAAGGCCCAAAGGCTCTAGAGGGTAGATTATGAGAGAAAGGCATAGTAGTACCAATAAGAAATGGTAACAGGCGTAAAAAGCAACAAGGATTTAAATCTATTTCCTACTATGTAGGAATCCCTAGGATATATTAAGAGGAAAAAGCAAGATGAGGAAAATATACTGTATAAATATAATATTACACTATCAACTATCTACAAAAGGAGGATTTATAACTATATAAAAAACATATTTGCTTACTTTAAAACTAGATTGACTCTGGACTGACAATGTGATAGCCAGGTCCTGAGCCTCAACAGACTCCAGCACCTACAATCTGATCTATTGGACTTACCACACTCAGCTAAGATGGAGTTGAAGAAGGACAACCACCACACCATGGAGCCTAGAGTGATTACAACTGAAAATGGGAGGATTGCATCCAGCATCCATGTGGAATCTGAGCCTCCTCTTGACATAGAGGTGCAATGGACACAACCAATCCAATGTCCACATAGAAGAGGTGGCATTGGATTGGGAAAAGTGGACATGGTGGACGATGGGTATGGGGAAAGGCAGGAAGAGATGAGAGGTGGAGGCGTCTTTGGGACATGGAGCTGCCCTGGATGGTGCTTCAGAGGTAATCACCGGACATTGTAAATCCTCACAGGGCCCACTGGATGGAATGGAGGAGAGTATGGGCCATGATGTGAACCATTGTCTATGAGGTGCAGAGGTGCCCAAAGATGTACTTACCAAATCCAATGGATGTGTCATGATGATGGGAACGAATGTTGTTGGGGGGGGGAGAGGGGGGGTGGGGGGGTGGGGTTGAATGGGACCTCACATATATATTTTTAATGTAATATTATTACAAAGTCAATTAAAAAAAAAAAACTAGATTGAGAGGAGGTGGGGCAAGATGGCATTGGAGTAAGTGCACCCACATCATCTCGCCTACAAAAAAACAGCTGAGTGGGGACAAAATCCTGCCTGACTGAGCTGTTTTGGGAACCCACAAAGCTGGACGCTTCTGGACATCGGTCAGGAGAGTGCACCAAAAAGAGTGATTGCTCAAGGTACTGCTGGCTTGTTCCTTGTTTGCTGTGCTTCTTCATCCTTAATTTCCTCTTTTCTGTGTGTACCTATTTAGGCTACCAATACTATCTCTTTTCCTTCCTGCATCTTTCTATCTTCCACGTTCTGTTGTTGCATGTACATTCCACCTCTCTTTGTTTAGGCCCCAATTTTTCTGACTTTTTATTGCTAACTCTTCAATTCTGTCTTTGATCTTTTATTAACTCTTTATGTTATTGCCCTTTCTTCTCTCTTTCCCTCTCTCCTCATCACACTGGCCTTTTAATTCATACTTTCTTCTTCTCCATATTCAGTTTCCCATTTCACTGTATATACTCCACTTTTTTATTCCTATAACTCACACTGCTTACATGAGATTAATATTCATTTTTCCTATGCCTTATATGGGTTTCTGCTAATATTTACTATCAATACTACTATTATACTTTTTCTTTTCTTACCTCTTTTGCCTTCCCTGGCCCTAATTTTTTTTCCTTCAAGGGAACCTAGACAACAGCATGGAAATAGAATAAGAAGAACAAAATGTCAAAGAGAAAACTTAACACACATACAAAAATAGCACCTAAAAAAACCCGAGAGTAGAGAGAGAAGCTAATCAACTGAACAAACTCATCAAGATAAAATGACGACCAGACAGCAACAAAAAATTACAAACCATACGAATAATCAGGAAGACATGGCCCAATACAGTGAACAAACTAAAAACCAGGAAGAGGAGCAGAACTTTGAACAACTCATCAAAGCTATCCAAGCAAATATCATGGACCAACTTAATGAAGTGAAGGAAGAGATTGAGGATATTAAGAAAACACTTGGAGAGCATACTGAAGAAATTGTAAACACACACAAAAAGATAATGGATATGAAGGTGATAATTGGCACAACCCAAGAAATCAGAAATACACTCTTAGCAAATAACAGCAGACTTGAAGAGGCAGAGGAAAGATTTAGTGATGTGGAAGACAGTACATCTGAAATCAAACAGATAGTGGAATTGATCAATAAAAAGATAGAAAAAGTCCAGCAGGGATTTAGGGATTTGAACAACATAAAATGCACAAACATACACATTATAGGAATTCTAGAAGAAGAGAAAGGAAAGGGGTCAGATGGGGTATTGGAGGAAATAATAGTTTAAAACTTTCCAAACCCATTGAGGGAGATGAATGTGCATATCCAGGAAGCACGATGCACCAAAAACAGTATAAATCCCAACAAGTCTACTCCGAGACATATACTTGTCAGATTATCCAATGGTCAAGACAAAGAGAAAATACTGAAGGCAACAAGAGGAAAGAGAACCATCATATAAAAGGGAAGCTCAATAAGATTAAGTGCTGAGTTTTCATCTAAAACCATGGAGGTAAGAAGGTAGTGGTATGACATAGTCAAGACACTAAAAGAAAAAAATTTCCAGCCAAAAATACTCTATCCAGCAGAGTTGGCATTCAAAAATGATGGAGAGTTGGAAATATTCACAGATAAACAGAAACTAAGAGAGTATATCAATAAGAAACCTGTCCTTCAAGAAATACTAAAAGGGGTTCTGCAGGAGGAAAGAAAAAAAATAGGAGAGACAGAGTTGGAGGAGAGTGTAAGATCAACTAAAATGAGAAAAAGAGAAATAAAAACAGCATATGACATACACAAATCCAAAAAAAAATATGACTAATGTAAGTAATTCCTTGAGAGTAATAACACTGAATGTTAATAGATAAAACTCACCTGTCAACAGACACAGATTACAGAATGGATAAGGAAATATGACCCATTTATATGCTATCTATGAGAAACCCACCTTAGACCTAGGGATTCAAGGAAGTTGAAAGTAAATAGCTGGAAAACAATCTTACAAGCAAACAATAACCAAAAAGGGCAGAAGTAGCTATACTAATATCGGA
This sequence comes from Dasypus novemcinctus, assembly GCF_030445035.2. Taxonomy (NCBI): domain Eukaryota; kingdom Metazoa; phylum Chordata; class Mammalia; order Cingulata; family Dasypodidae; genus Dasypus; species Dasypus novemcinctus. The sequence continues at coordinate 8,100,461 of NC_080676.1, read as the reverse complement.
CAAAATAGACTTTAAATGCAAAACTATTGTGAGAGACAAAAGTTGACAAAGATAGTAAAAGGAGTCATCTTTCAAGTAGAAAGAACAATCATTAACATTTA